>NC_048596.1:279541874-279841874 GCF_003668045.3 Cricetulus griseus | reverse complement strand
AATTAAGAGACGGCCTACAGAAGGGGAGAAAATCTTCACCAGCTATAAAACTGACAGGGAAAAACTGTCTAGAATTTATAGAGAACTCAGAAATTAAAAATCGCAAAGGAAAGAGAATTAAGAGACAGCCTACAGAATGGAAGAAAGTCTTTACCAGTTATAAAACTGACAGGGAATAACTGTCTAGAATTTATAGAGAACTCAGAAATTAAAAATAAAAAAAATGAATCAATCAATAAATGGGCAAATAAGCTAAACAGTTCCCAAAAGTATAAATACCGATGAATGGTAAATCCTTAAGAATGTGTTCAACACCCTTGGCCGTCAGATTAAAACGACATTAAGATTCCATCTCATGCCAGTCAGAATGCCAGCAAGAACAAGTGGCCACAAATGCTGTCAAAGACAGGAGTTAAGTGGATCGTGATTCACAGCTGCTGGGAGTGTAAGCCTGCGTATGCAGCTACAGCAACAATCAGGATGGTGGAGGCTCCTCCCAAAACTACTCTGCCTACCGGAAAGAAGGCTCAGCCAGTAAACGTGCCCCATGCAAAGCCTGGGGACCTGCATTTGGTCCACAGGATCCATGGGAAGGAAGGAGACAACCTCTACAAGTTGTCCTCTGACTTCCACACATGACATGGCACATGTGTGCACACACACAGGCAGTCACACAAACCAATAAAACAATGTTTTCAAAATTATGCCACTCCTGGGAACATCTCTCAGGGAGTCTTAGTCACTATACTGCAGAGACACTCGAACATCCATGTTCACGGCTGCATTCGTCACAGCAGCCAAGTCATGGAACCAATCTATACATCCATCAACAGATAAGTGGAAAAAATAAAATGTGGTGCATACATACGTTGGAGTTTTACTCAGCCATAAATAAGATGGAAATTATGTCATTGGCAGGAAAACGAAAACTGGAGATCGTGTTAAGCAAAATAAGCCAGGCTCAGAAAGACAAATGCTTCATGTTTTCTCTCACATGTAAAATCTGAACGGTGAGGTGAGGGATGGAGGCTGCATGTATGTGTGTGTTTATGCATGTACGCGTGTGTTATATGCATGACAGGAAAGCAGAACAGTGACTTTAAGGAAAAAGAAAGCCAGTATGGTGTCAGGGGCTGTGAAGGGACAACTATAGGTAAAATATAATGCTGTACCATTTACAAAAATATGATAATTTTTACAAGACAAGAAAATGACCTAGGACAGTTTCCTTTTTAAATATACTCTGCCAGTTTGCTTATGAAAGTCAACTGGGCATCAGGCACTTCTCCGAGAGAAGCATGTGTGTGCTTGACGCATCTCTGCAGACAACCTGCTCTGGCCAGCTCCTGTTGGGATCACCACTGGTTCATGGAGACTAGCCCAGGGCTCCAAAGGGGAGAACATCAATTTATATGCAGCACTTTATAAGGCAATGAATAGGTGTCCAGGCTTAGTGTAGGGATGGAAGTTTCTGTCCTGCCCGGTCCCACAGCCATTCAGTCCCAAATACACACACACAGGCTTATATTAGTTATAAATTGTTTGGCTGATGGCTCTGACTATCTTTCTCTTTTTATTAATCCATTTCTATTAATCTATGTATCTCCATGTGGCCTGGGCATCCTACCTTCCAGGTAGCTATATGGCATCTCCCTGACTCCATCTCTTACCTTTCTCTATCCCTGTTTGGATTTCCTGCCTAGCTAAATCCTGCCAGTCTAGTGATCGAAACAGGTTTATTCACCAACCAGTAAGAGAAACATATATCTGCAGCAGACAGAAGGACGTCCCCCATCATTCGTCTGAAAGTAAATGGGTATTAGAATTCGGCTGATTTTGAAAGTTTGATCCCACATGGTAAGTGGCGTTTCCATGTGGTCTTTATTTCAATTGCCATCACACCCACCTCTCTCCCAAGACTGAGGCAAGACAGTGGGAGGGGAACAAGACAGTGGGAAGTGAGAAAGGGTATCTGGAAAAGCGGATGTGGGGAATTTCTGTTGTGGTCGAGGAAGCAGGAAGCAGGTGTTGTGACATCAAACAGAGAGGTGAAGAGTTACGGGTGGGATAATGAGGAGAATGGGAGAGCCAGTGTTACTGTGCAGGGGAGTCTGAGTCTGTCTTCTGTCTCCATGTGTCGTATTTCTTGTTGTATATGCTTGTTCGTATTCATGTGGGTATGCATGTGGCGTGTGTGTGTGTGTGTGTGTGTGTGTGTGTGTGTGTGTGTGTGTGTGTGTGTAAGTGTGTGAGTGTGTGTGTGTGTGTGTGTGTGTGTGTGTGTGTGTGTACACACATATTCATGTGAGTGTGCAGGCCAGAGAACAACTTCAGGTGTCATTTCTCAGGCATCATCTATATCATCTATGGATGCACAGATCAAGATTCACGGGAGGAGGCTCAATACAGGTTAACATAATTATATTCGGGGAGAAGGCCCTTCAGTGAGAAACAGATGGCTGCCGCAAGTTCCTGCTCCAAGGATCCACCCAGGCTGCTCTCTGTGACCCTACCGGGAGGAAGAGAGAAAGTCACCTGTGCCCCGACCCCAGACCTAAAAACACTCTCCATCATGCCCGCACCTGTGACCACATCCAAACAGGTGTGATCATCACTACAGGTGCGGGTGGGGTGGATCTCTCACTACAATCATCCAGTTTGCGGCGGGGGGGGGGGGGGGGGTCACTGTTCTATTGAAGAGACACCATGACCAAGGCAACTTTTATAGAAGTAAACATTTGGTTATTTCATTGTGGGCTTGCTTACAGTTTCAGAAGTTTAGTCCATTATCATCACGGTGCTGGAGAAATAGATGAGAGATAACATCCCGATCGACAGGCAGAGAGAGAGAGAGAGAGAGAGAGAGAGAGAGAGAGAGAGAGAGAGACTAGACCTGGCATGGACTTTTGAAACCTCGAAGCCCACCCCCAAGTGACACTCTTCCTCCAAAACGCCACACCTACTCCAATGAGCCTATGGGAGCCATCCTTACTCAAACCACCACACTTGGTCTCTCACTGGCCTGGACCTCACCAAGTAGGCTAGGCTGGCTGGTCATGCTGCCCCACTGTGGGATAACAAGCACACACTGCCATGCCTGGGTATTTCATATGAGTTCTGCAGACATAATTCAGGTGCTTTACCAGCTGAGCCGTCATCTCCCCAGCCCCATACATCCCATGTCTTAAACCACTGTTTCCCTCTTGCCCTATGGCTGGGGACTAACTGGAATTGCCGGGGTGCGTGTGCTCGGATTGCTTAATGTTCGGTCCAAGTTGCTGAAAGTCACCCAGGACACCCACCTGAATCCCTCCGGGCTGCCATCAGCATGTAACCTAAGCATTCAATGAGCACTGCTGGGCTCGCTGCAGTCAGAGACC
This sequence comes from Cricetulus griseus, assembly GCF_003668045.3. Lineage (NCBI taxonomy): Eukaryota > Metazoa > Chordata > Mammalia > Rodentia > Cricetidae > Cricetulus > Cricetulus griseus. The sequence goes on along the minus strand of NC_048596.1, from coordinate 279,838,494 downwards.
ATGGGAAATCTGTAAACTGACCACACTTTCGTCCCACTCCTCACTTAGGGTGGTAACCTCCAACAGACAGATGTCCTCTCCTCCCCTCCCCTCCCCTCCTCTCCTCTCCTCCCCTCCCCTCTCCTCCCCTCCCTCCCCTCCCCTCCTCCTCTCTCTCTCCTCCCCTCCCCTCCCCTCCTCCTCTCTCCTCTCCTCTCCTCTGCATCTTTCCTTCTTCCTAATCACACACAGAAAGGAAAAGTCACACCACTCTAGCACTGTCCAAGTCTACCCTAGAAAGTGTACGTTCTAAGATCCCAGGGACCACTTCTTCATGGAGGGCAGCAGCTCCAGAGGCTACACTTAGCAGCTGCAGTGTCAGCCTCCCACAGCTCCAAGTCACTTTTGACAGAAAGACCACTGGGAGTAAGGGCAGCTGACCGCATGAGGCAAAGAGACATGGAAAAGCCACAGGGAAATGTGGCCAAAGCAACTGAGGTGGGAGTGTGCCTCACGCTTGCCACCCTCCTGATCTACTCTGGAGTGCTTGTTCATCACGCTGAAGAGCAGTGAGTGCTGTCACCATGTGTCCTTTGCCTCCACGCCACTGGGCCACGTGTCACAGCTGCAAGACTTTAGGGTTCCTACTGACCTGTAACTCATTTCATTTCACCTGTGACCTTTTTGGCTTTAAATCACTTGCTACAATCACGAAAGGTGCCTAGATTTCGGCAACCCTTCTGTGTGGTTCTACAGATAACACACCTTTCCTGTCACGGACCACTCCAGCTCATTAAGGAAGGAATGGAGCAATCCCAGTCTGATACAGGGCCACATTCTAGCAGGACACCAAACAAACCTGTAGCATAGCCTTAAAGCCCTTCTGGGTTTTCTATTGTTGTTTTTAAGTTTAGTGTGTTGTTTTAGTGTCTAATTCTCTATTCGAGGTCCCATTCAGTTTACTCTTTTAAGTCCAATTATCTCAAGTGAAATAAAATGAGAGGGAATAATGCTTAAAGCTGCATGTGGGGCAGGGGGTGGGGTGGGGAGGCTTGGAGTGGTCACATGGTCTCTGCCAGGTGCCAGGCTCAAAATCAATGGCTGGCTTGTTCCTTGGCAGGTTGGTGAAGGTTCTCCACATTTCCAAGCCACTTTAGTCAGGTAAGTTCCACAGCTAACTGTTGTATGGGCTGGTCACGTGAGCACCTCGCTTTTGACCCAGAACAGCTTATCTTTCACAGGACCCACAGGGAATTGGGGAGAGACAGGAGAAAGAATCAAATTCCAACCTGGTCAGAACTACACAAGAGCACATGATTTCCAGGCTTAAGAGAGACCTTGGGTCTTGGAAACCCACAGCCTCTGGGGCCACTGTTCTGTCATATGTCATGAAAACATACCATTTTCAACACATTTTTATTTCTAGATGTTGTCCCATGTGAAATTAACTGAGTAAAAAATAATAATAAGTTTTTTTTCCAGCTTCTCCTCTCTGGAAGGCAGAAGGAATCCAAACACAGCAACTGCCCTTCCAGGAACCAGGGGTTTCTGGAGGTCACACCAAACCGTGAAGGGAATCAGCCTGAGTTTGAGCAGACTACATGAAAGTGGTTAGGGGGACTACAGAGAAGCAATTCAAGATGGTTAAGTTCTCAGGCTGTTCCATAACTTGGTCATGAGTTCAATTTCTCCTGCTGCCTGTAGCTGAGAGAAGAGGATTTAGGGGTCCACAAAGGTCTGTCTAATCTGTTTTTACAGTAGTGTCAACACTGAGCTTAGCAAGGGACATGCACAGAAGTAAATGTTGCAGGTTCACATCCAATGTCTCATGGTGTTTCAGAGCTACACCCCAGCACTGCTTCCCCCTAAAACTTCAGAGAACCTCTTTGAAGCTTAGCTTCCAACCCGATTTGGGATACATGTTCTCCTTTTATGAGAAGCCTCATGGCAAATGATAGACAAAGAGCAGGGGGGTGGGTGAAAAACCTCAGGGTCACTGTTTTGGGAGGATGGAGTTTTTAGACAGGGTTTCTCTGTGCAGCCTGGCTCTCCTGGTACTCACTGTGTAGACTGGCTAGCCCCCAACTATAAGGTTAGTGATGTCTACAGGAAACCCATTCAGAGATAAGGCGACTCAAGACAGGATATGCTCTCTATGTGGTCTAATGCAGAGCACTATTTTCCAACTAAACACTGAGGCAAAGGGTCAAAAGTGCAAAATTACACTCACAAGGACAGAACAAGAAACTGCTTCTGCATTAAGCTCTGCCTCTAGCCTGTGTAACCACCCTGTGTCACTGTAAAGTCCCTTTACCATCTGCATAAAGCCTTTTAGTCACAGATTCCAGAGATTAAGAGGAAAACAACGTTGGGCCATCATCCTGCTGACCACATCCCCAAAATAAGCCGACCAGACCACTGTCCTCCTTGGTTCCCTATTTTCAAAACTGTGAACTAAAAGGAACTGTCTGGAGCATCAGCTTGGGAAGTTCTCCAGCTGTGGGCCACAGGTTTCTATGCTCAGCTCTCAACAACATCATCTCCCCCAGCCATTATGTTTGAGTAGGTGTGCCTCGCTGCTGGTGGATTTTCTATATGGTTTCCATTATATCTAGTTTTGACCAAAAAAAAAAAAAAAAAAAAAAGAGGTCACCCCTGGGTCTTACTGCAGTGGACACCATGGCTGTTCTTGACAAGCCAAAACCTACGAGCAGTTATTTGTAGAAATAGGCTGGGTAAGGTCTGGAGAGATGGCTTAGAGGTTAAAGAAGTAGGCTGGCTTATAGGTTGGCTGATACTACTTAATACATTTTTACTGGAACATGGGTGGTTGTCCCGGTGAATGGATACTTGGAGGGAAGGGAGAGGGAAGAATGGATAAATGGACAGATGGCCAGGTGAACGGATGGAGCAGAATATATCTAGAGACTTTGAGATGATTATGGCCCATGTGCTCGTTCCTGCAATATCTTTGTTAATTTCCAGGGTTGAGCAGGAAGTCTTATCGTTCACTGGGCACAGAACAAGAAGAAAATGTGTAAATCTGTGGCCTTGACCCTAGAGAAGAAACATTAAATTGGTCCTCCTAACTCACTCCTCCTGAGTTTTCTTACCTCCTGTTTATCTGGAAGATCGTCTCCTGAGGTCCAATCAACCTGGGGGTGAGGCTGCATCAGCACTGAAGGTAGCGAATGAAGCTTCTTGTCAATATTCCGTAAACAACTCGGTACGCCGCAATTATTTACACTAGATTAGCTATCAGCCACAGGTGAACTCAAATATGCAGGAGGTTATGAATAGGCCATTTGCACATACCACCAAGGGATCTGACTGAGCACTGGCTCATTTTAGCTTGACACAGGAGGAAGGAGAATGGCTTCCGGGAAGGAACCCTCCCACTGCCTCCATCATTCTTGGAATTCGCCAACAGAGGCCTCTACTCTCCTCCCTGAACCGCAGGCATTGCAAGCGTCGGTATGAATTCTAGCTAGCAGGAAGCTGTCTGTGCATCCAACAAGTAGAACGGTCAGGGATACAAAGGTCCTGGGTTTCTTATCTGACACTCTCTCCAGCCCAGAGGTTTCTCTAAGAAGCTACCCAGCCTAGCTATTGACTTGTATGACCCTGTCACAGTAACCAGCTGGGGCAGCCTGAAGCTGTTAAAGATGATAGCGGTAATGTATCTCTCTCCCAAATCTTGAACGAATTCAACTCACTCCGTCGTCCGGTCACATGTCATTTGCCAGGAAAATGGATTCCCTCATGTTTCAGTAGTCAGAGACCCAACGGAAATCCGTGCGAGTTTGAGAGTGAGGTGTGTGCCGCATGGCCTCCTCAACAGGCTACACAGGCAGGCCTTGGTAATTTGGGATCGTCTGAAGGCAGCATTGTGCATGCTGTGTGCTACAATATCCATGTGTCCTTTGAGCACACTGTCCTAAATGACACAACTGTCCACACAAATGCACTGGGCGAGAGTAAATTAAAACACACAACGGAGGCCAGAATAGCCGGGGCTATGCTGAGAGACTCTGTCCCAAAACAAACAACAGCAAAAAAAAAAAAAAAAAAAAAAAAAAAAAAAAAAAAAAAAAACAGGCAGCCAGGCGTTGGTGGCGCATGCCTTTAATCCCAGCACTCGGGAGGCAGAGGCAGGTGGATCTCTGTGAGTTCGAGGCCAGCCTGGTCTCCAGAGCGAGTTCCAGGATAGGCTCCAAAGCTACACGAAGAAATCCTGTCTTGAAAAACCAAAAAACTAACAAACAAACAGGCAAACAACAACAACAAAATCACAACAGCAGCACAGATAAGGCCCAGGTACCATGAAGATGAGCTGGCAGGAGGGCAAAGCCAAGAATTCCAGACGGTCTCAAATCTCAAAATAAAGTGAAACCCGAACCACAGCTGTCTGACCCAGGAAGATAAACCATGGCTCCCTAAGAATGAATAAAAGGAAGACAAAGCTGTTGCACACAGAGCTCTTCTGCAGTCACATCCAACAGAGAAGGGGCGGGGGGACAAGGGATCAAAGCTCCCCCTAGCAAATGCACCCGTGGATTTTTAGAGAAAGTGATAATTTGGGCCTGGGCTTTGGTTTTTAAGATGACGATGTCTGGCAAAGCACAAACTATGATGCACTCTCTCATCCAGGGAGTAAGAATGAACTGGCAAGACCCTTCTGGGAACAACTTTAAATTCTATTTACACGAGCCTTTAAATGTAACTTTTGGCTCAGTGAATCAACTTCTAGGAATCTGTCTTCAGGAAAACAATCAGAGGAGCACACTCATCTCTTCACAAGGACACTTGCACTTAACAGAAAACGGGAATGGCATTAGCAGAGGCAAATGGCTGATCCAATCACAACAAACCCACACAGTGCCATCCGATGCCAGCTTCCAAACTGGAGTCGTCATAATATAATTTTTGTTCTAAAAAAGAAAAAGGCATGCAGCTATAATCATAAGCATGATTTTCATTTATGTCTCGAGGCATAAGACTGGCAGCTAACACAGCAAACACTGTCCCAGGAGTGGGGGCTTCGGGCTTCGGGGTTCAGGGTGGTGAGAGATGCCTACTTCCTCTTTCCTACTTCCTCTCCAAGCTTCCTTTTTCTTTTTTTTTTTTAAGCTTTTGCCATGGCATTGATTGGTTACATTTAAAGTCAGAAGGAGGAGGCCGTCGGGGACATCAGATCCCTGCAGGAAATGAGGAGACCTGATGCCACTTTCCTGGGGCTTGTGGGAAACATCTCAGCTGGTCCTGTCACCTTCTGTGAGTGCCTCTCACAGAAGAATTCTTCCTTCAATTCCCCATCGCTGCACCAGAGAGTAAATGAAAGAAAGGGAGGAGAGAAATCAGAAACCCTCCAAAGTGGAACTAGCTCTGGTGGGGAGGGGAGGTCTCGGTGGGGTGCACACATGTGCACACCTTGTTCCCTGAGGTAGGCTCTCCCATTGGACTGGAGTTTATAGATTAGGCTAGGTGGGCTGACCAACAAGCCCCAGGGATCCACCAACGTCCTCTGCCTGGGCTCTGCGATTACAGACACAAGCAACAACCTGAATGGGTCCTCAGGTTTGCACAGCCAACTCTTTACCTGCTGAGCTATCCTATCACCCCGGCCCCATGGAGTAGAGGTTTCTTAATAGTTTCCACCTGAACTCAAGTCTAACGGGGCAGGAGCCCTGGCTTTACATTTACAGGGGAATGATTGCAAATTTTGAGAGCAGTGCCAGCTCTCAACCGTCAAAACACACCCCGATCCTCTGCAAATCTGGTAAGATACTGACTGCTGGGCCTCCCATACCGTGGCTCTGAGACAGGCCCTGCGAGTCTGTGTTGCCATCAAGTGCTAAGGATGAAACACACGTGGAGACACAGAAAGAGCTCCTCAGAATCGCCCGTTGGCTACAAGTGCTACACAAGATTGAGGTACAAATCCAACTGATACTGTTATTCCATCTCCTTACTCCTAAACACTGACTGGTATGACCAGTCATAGAAAAAAAACCAAAAAACAAAAAACAGGGAAGTGAAATGTGTGTCACTGGGATGGATGCTGGCTGGATCTGTCCAATGCAGACTCTGAACCCACACACCACGGAATCCACCCACTAATCCACACACTAAGATCCACCCACGGAAGGCATCTCTGTTTGTACTTCAGGAAACTAAACGCTGAGCTCCGGAGGAACATGGCAATGTGTCAAGACCACAAGCTAAGGAGAGGTGGAGGCCAAGAAGTAACCAGAACTCATCAATATATCCAAGTCCCGGATTCTCACCTGCCAAGAACACACACACACACACACACAAACACACACGACGAAATTCATGCAGCTTAAAAGGATAGGATATGGGCTGGAGAGATAGCTCAGAGGTTAAAAGCACTGGCTGCTCTTCCAGAGGTCCTGAGTTCAATTCCCAGAACCCACATGGTGGCTCATAACCATTTATAATGAGATCTGGCGCCCTTTTCTGGAATGCAAGCATACATGCTGGCAGAACACTGTATATATAATAAATATAAAAATCTTTTTTAAAAAAGGATAGGATTCGCCGGGCATTGGTGGCACACACCTTTAATCCCAGCACTCAGGAGGCAGAGGCAGGCAGATCTCTGTGAGTTCAAGACCAGCCTGGTCTCCAGAGTGAGTGCCAGGATAGGCTCCAAATGCTACACAGAGAAACCCCCGTCTTGAAAAACCAAAAGGATAGGATCCTGAAAATCTGGGAAAATCATTAGAGCAAAACAAGACTGCTGAAGTTTGGATTTGTTCTGGCTTTAGTTCATTTGCTTATTGTGTTTGCTTGTGTGTGTGCACTCATGCATGTGGCGGTCAGAGAATACCCTTCAGGAGTGGGTACTCACTTTCTTTTCAAGTGTGATCTCTTACTGTTGTCATTAGTGCTGTTTTGAAGGCCTCTGCTTCCTTCTGCCTATGCATTCTGCCATCTCTGCCCAGCATCTCGCTCAGGGAGTACTGGGGTGTGTGGTTTCTGGGGTAGAACTCAGGCAGTCAGGCTTGCACGGTAAGCACTCTGACCAGCTGAGCCATCTCCAGACCTTGTAGCAATGCATTCAGTATGGGTAGACACTTGCTCTAAACATGCCTTTAACACAGATTCCACCATATTCTCATGGACTCTGTGTGTGTGTGTGTGTTTGTGTGTGTGTGTAGAATGGGCCCATCAAAATCCACCTAAGTTTGGAACATACAGAATGCTAACATTAAGAGATTGCACTAGCCGGGAGTTGGTGGCACATGCCTTTAATCCCAGCACTTGGGAGGCAGAGGCAGGCGGATCTGAGTTCGAGGCTAGCCTGATCTAAAAGGGGAATGCCAGCATAGGCTCCAAGCTACACAGAGAAACCCTATCTTGAAAAACAAAACAAAACAAACAAAAAGACTGCACTAAAAACGACACCCAATTACTGCACACAGCTGTGTCAGAAAAACAAAACATGGGATGACCAAAATCACTTGTAAAGCCTGAGAGGTGTGACTGCTTAGGATTGAAGACTTAAGGTGTTCTAGACCTCCCCTCTGGGGCAGGACTGGGCCTGTGCAGCCCCCACCTACACAGTCACAGAGTCGAGCTGCGCCTCTGATTTGCCCTGAATTGTGCATGCTAAGCAACTCCTCAATGCTGGAAGCTGTCGGCGTTGTTCTGTTTTGAGTTTGGCACCATCGGTTGAAGAAAATTATTTTTACTTCTCTCAGGGTGCACTGCCTTCTACAGGGAAACATCGTGTTTGCTGTTGGGAAAGAGAGAAGGCAGGAGAAGGGGGGAGGGAGGGGAAGAAAGAGGGAGTGGGCGGAGTGTTAACGCCAGCTCACTTATGAATATACACCTTCACAGACACTTACCCTAAGTGTTTTCTAGGCAGTCCACGAAACAGCTTAGGACAGGGACTCTAAAAGGCATCTGAATCGTAATGTTGAAATGATAGTGTCACCTGACCTTAATCCTCGCAGTGTTCGGGATGCCTCCACTTGAATGTCTGGGCCAGATCCAAACATTACCTTCCCAGGAAGGACCAGTAAGGTTTGAATGGCCTGAAGACCCTGAAGTGAGGTGCAGGAATTTTTCGCCCCAGTATTTGACCTTTTCTTTGCCCACAGTCACTGACTGATCTAACCGTGTTTGGGTGCAGGGCCAGTCACTTCGTCTAAGGACATTTCACCACCTACCTTGTGGCCATGTGACTATGTTCTGCACAACAGGATGTGAGCAGGAACATCTTTCATTGGAAACAGACTGCCCAGTGCCTGACTCCACCCTGGGACAGTTCAGGGTATCAGCAGCCAAACTGACAACCATACCAAAGTCCTATGCTCAGGGTGGCAGAATAGCACCAAACTGTGGCAGAGTCCTTGACTTCCTTAAGCTGCCGGGTCACTTGTGGACTCCTAGGTGACAGACAGACAAACTCATGTTTTCTGTAATCCATTATTATTCCAGGCTGTCTTTGACAAGCGGCTCAAAGCAATCCCACCAGGCACCCAGTAATGAAAACATCTATAGAGACACCTCAAGGCCTTGCATGATCAGACGTAGGCCAGGGTTGGCACCAGAGCCTGGGTGCACAAAGGACCCTGACACTTTCTATCACTTCTTAAATTTCCTCACACAGGCCCCAAGTGGTGACTGCAGCTGGGACAATGTTCTTCACCCAGATGTATGAGCCTTCCAGCAATATGGCTCCGGGTGTGCTGCCTGCCTTTTTAAACACATGGGCCTCTTCCAGAGGCACTCAGCCCACCACCCAGACCAGACCCTTCCATCGTCCCACCCCTTCCGGGTTATATAAACAGATGACTGTGTGAAGCACACCTTCCCGAAACTACCATTCCCAACCCTGTGAGGCAGAGTGCCCGTTCCAGGGCCACTGACGAGTACCATGCCAAGAATGAGAAGCACACCAGGCTGTTCCAAGGCAGGAAATGTGCTGGTCCCCAACCCGTGGGGTCAGCCGTGCAGATCTCAGGAAAAAAAGGAAAGATCAAAACTTGCGTGCACCCTTCAGTGTCACACTGGAGGCTTGCAACCACCTATAATGGGGTCTGATGCCTCTTCTGGTGTGTAACACAGGCACAGACAAAGCACCCACATACATAAAATAGGCTAACAAATAAACCTTTGCAGGGTGTGGCAGCACTCATCCTTAATCCCCCCCCCAGCCCCCCCCCCCCCAACCCTCAACCCCCAACCCCCAGCAGGCAGAGGCAGGCAGAGACAGGCAGATCTCTGAGTTCAGAGGACAGCCTGGTTTAGAAAGCAGTTCCAGGACAGCTATACCTACACAGAGAAACCCTGCCTAAATAAACAACAAACAAAAAATGCTCATTGTGAGGATTAAAGGTGGCAATGGGCATCTGGAAGGCTGAGAGACACCAGAGGGTTTTTGCTAACACTGATGTCATTAGCTGCTACAGTCACTGGGGCAGACCTACTAACCAGCAGGTGAACCAAAAGGGCACTAAACTGCCCTCCCTGGTGAACGGAGAACACTGGAAATCTTGGTCATGATTGACACCCCCAAAAGCAGAAGAAACTAAGTGCTCCCAAATGAAAATGATGGGATTTGGGGTGGTCCTTGAAGGAGCCCACAAATAGTTGGATCACTCTCAGAGAAGCTTCTACACCTCAAGGTCAAACAGTGGCATCGCATAACCTCAGTGAAAGGAAAAAGAACAAAGGTGGTAGATGTCCACTAAAACACTGAGGGCCCCAAATTCTGGCATGAGCACCCACACACTCCCTGCAGGTGGCCGCACTTATAGAACAGCGTGAGGCTTTCAAGTCAGCTCGCCCAAACTGAAGTGCTGGCAGGCAGAGGAGCAACCACACGCACGATGCAGCTCTCAATTTGAGTCTCTGGAACTTCCACAAAGAGGCAGATTGGACAAGAGAACAAACTCTCTGCTCCCCTTTGAACCTCCTTCTGTCTAGCCTGCGTGTGTGTGTGTGTGTGTGTGTGTGTGTGTGTGTGTGTGTGTGTGTGTGTGTGTGTGTGTAGAGTAAGGAATAGTTAAGGACTAGACTCTGTGTCTTCAGAGTTGGTCCACACAAAGCCAGATTTATCTTTCTTAGATTTCAATTATTTTTTAACTCTTTTTATAATATTGGGATTGAACTCAGGACCTCCTACATGCTAGGAGAATGTTCCATGCTAGGAGAATGTTCTAACACACACACACACACACACACACACACACACACACACACACCACTTTATGCTCTAGGAAATACCATTCCATGGATGAGAATTTCACACGCAAACATCAACAACAGTTGAGATGTTTGCTCCAGTGCTCCCAGCCTCTGACTTTGCAGAAAGGAAAGTCTAAATTGCCCATCTTGACCCCAGGTATCGGCTTTTATTCCCAATGTACAATCAAGTCACTGTTGGCTTTGGATGCATGTGTACCCAATGCACAATGCCTTCTATTCTCGGGCTTAAAGAAAACAGGCATTGGCATGAGGCGTTGCGTCTTCCTTCATGCACTGGACAGTCCAACCTGAAATTCAAGTGCTAAACTTTCAACAGCAAACAGAAAGCTCATGTTCCACAGCAGCTTACTGAAACCAAGAGGAACCCTGGGAGTGTTGACTTACTTATTCTTCTCTTATCAGCACGTTTAGGGGTCAGCTGCCCATGTAAGCAATAAAAGCAGACTGAGCACATGACACTTCGGATGGAGGAAAATAAAACCATGTAAGACCCTTGTTCTACATTGCCTTCATACTGAGTAGCTACCATCTCTTCCTCTCTCCTGGCCCCTGAGTCTAGGTCTCAGGACCTATACATGTGCACAGGCAATTCAACATTTGGAGTCAGTAGCCTAAATTTCAGCCATAACACACCAACTCCTCCCCCCCCCAACCTGGAAGTCCATGGAATCGGATGTCTGTGGGAAACAGGTGTCTCTCTCCCCAAGCAAAAGTGGGTCTGTCTGCCCTCCTGTCATATAAACTACAGGTCTGAGCGTGGACACCTATATTATTTATACCATGTGTGATGGGCTGTTTATTGGCATAGTAAATGAGGAAAAGAATGAAAAGGGACAAAGCCACAATGGGAACACCGCATTCTAAGAGGTCACCATGACACACACTGTCAACCTGCACCAAAGCTTCTGGAGATGCAATAAACCTGGTTCCTAAACATGACTTTCTCTACCTACAGCTGCCAGGCAATCTGTGTTGCCTCTTTCTGTATGAGTGTGTTAATGATTAGACAGGCTGGAATCAGAAGCAGAGTTTGACCAGGCAGAGAAGACTGAGTCAAGAGTTGAAGTGTGTCTCACACCAGGACCAGAGAGAGGGAAGACAAGGTCAGGTCCTTAGGACCCCGGTGATATTTGATCAGCAGTGTTTGTGCCGTCTCTCCTGAAATTGACAAAGATTCTTCCTTATCGTAGGCTACAAAGAAAATATTAACAGGTGACTCAGTTATGCAAAGAATAACAGCAGAAGTGCAGCAAGGAGTTCCAGATAAGAAGGAAAAACTCAGCTGTGAGAAAAGCAAACTCAAGGGCAGTCTCTAAGCGATCTGAATTAATGAAGAACCAGAAATATAAACATTATGTTGCCAGAAATAAAATGTGCCATCCAGAAGTCTGGAAGTAGACCCTAGAGTGATTTCTTTAACCAAAAGAAATAATCTACTGTATTTCTGATGTATTTACTATATTCTTGAAAGTTGTTTTCTGGGGGGGGGGGACAGTTCTCAGCTTCATAGAGCCATTTCCAAAGAGCTCATTCCAGGCAGGAAATGAGGACACAGTGGTCAGTGGCCTGGAAGGGGGTCCTGGAGCAGGCCAGGCTTCAGGAGAAAGCTAAGGAAATGTCTAGAATGAGACACAGGATCCCGCAGCAATGATCTCAGCCCCACCTGCAAATCACAGCCTAGGACCCCATGCCCCAGTTAACATGGGTAATGACAGGCTCTGAACCCAATAAGCACTTGTTTCTGAATCTACTTCCTCCTCAAGCTTTTGTCCAGCATGGGCTTCTAAGGCTGAATCACAGCACTCAAGAGACAGAAGCCAAATTGCCACAAGCTCTAAACTAGCCTGATTCACATATGGTCCTTGGACTAACCCCGCTACAGAGTGGGTCCCTGTCTCAAGCCCCACACACTCACATAAAAGCGGGCCACTGAAGACTTTCTATTTATTTCTTTGCACGTGTGTGTGCATTCGTGAGCATGTTTGTATGTGTGTGGACATATGTGGGGTGGGAGCATATGTGTATAAACGTGTGAAGGCCTGAGACAACCTGAAGTGTCATTCCCCAGACTCTGTCCACCTTTTCTTATGAAACAGTCTTTCACTGGCCTAAAGCTAACCAGCTAGGCTGGGCTGCTTGGCCATAACAAACTCCAGAGCTCTGGCCGTCACCACTACCCAGCACAGGTTACAAGTGCACCATGTCTGCCTTCATTTACAGGGTCCTGGTGTTTGAATACATGTCCTGCAAGCACTCTATTCAGCGAGCTACCTCCCCAACCCAAGTGTTTCTATTTATCAATTGCAAATACTGTATCTGTGTGTATAGATTTAGGTACTTGAAGTGTGGCAGATAAGCCAATCATGAGTTGAGTTTAGCTGGAGGAAGGGCTTTTAAGAATACTGGTTCCAGGGCCCTTAGGTTCTGACTCAGCTCCCAGGGCCAGTAATCTTCAGTTTAATAAGCCCCCTGGGTAGGCCTGACTCACTGTGAAGTTTAAATCAGGCACCTGAGCTGGGTGTGGTGGCTCACTCCTGTGACCCCAGCACTTGGCAACAGAGGCAGAAGGATCATCTGTTCAAGGCAAGTCTGGGTTACGGGAGACTCTGTCTCAAAAATCGAAAACTGAAAAGAGTGAGGGGGCTGGAGAGATAGCAGCTCAGTAATTAAGAGTACTCTCTGTTCTTCCGGAGGGCCGGGGTTTAGTTCTCAGCACCCACACGGTGGGGTGGTTCCAATTCCAAGGCATCAACACCCTCCTCTGACTCCTCAGAAACCAGGCACACACAAGGTGCACTGACTTATGCACATGGGCATAACATTTTATATATAATATTTTATATATATATATTTGTGTGTGTGTGTGTGCACGCGCGCACGTGCGTGCATGTGTGTGGGGGGGTGTGTGAATGCATGCATGTGTGTGCATGGATGTATGTGCACATGTGTGCGTGCATGTGTACGTGTGTGTGTGTGTGTGTGTGTGTGTGTGTGTGTGTGTGTGTGTGTGTGACCCACCAGCTGAGAAGATGGTTTTGTGGGTAAAGTGCATGCTATGCACACATGGGTACCAGAGTTCATAATCTTAACATCCACATAAAAGCTGGGCCTGGCAATCCCTAGACCTCACTGGCCAATCAGTGAAGCAGAAATGACTCAAAGTAAATTCAGTGATAGTCATACACACACACACACACACACACACACACACACACACACACACACACCATTAAACCTAAAGTCAGACTTCACCCAGTCTACCTAAATCTGAGGCCAGGCCGACTAGCAATGATTTAACAATGTTTATAGAAAGTTCCGCAAACAGCCTGGCTGAGACAGCGGGGCTAATAAGAGCAGTGCTACTTATCCAAACCCTGTAACGGGTTTCTTGCCCCTGAAAATGAGGCAAGTTGATGGTTCCCTTCTGCAGGCAATACTCCATTCCTCAAAGTCCTCTCTCTCTCATGGTCTGCCCGGTTTGATGGTACCACATGCATACCAGGCGAGAGTGAGGTCATTGCCATGGAGAGTCCCCTTCACACCCTGGGAGTAAGTGATTTACAACCACAGTCTAAAATTGGGCCTGTTTTTGAGTCCTACATAACAGTGTGTGGGCAAGATGGCCCAGTGGGTAGAGGGGCTTGCTGCACAAGTCTACAGACAATTTAATCCAAGGATTCCATATAAGTGTGGGGAAGGAAGAAACAGATTCCACAGAGTTTTTCTCTCACCTCCACACATGTGCATGCACACAGGGACGCTACGAATTCAAAAACTATGAAGCTCAGACAGCCCTCACACACTTTTGAAAGGTTTTCCAGAAAAACGTCATTTTTAATGACATTTCTATATGATACAATATGTGTCTATAGAGCCTTCCCCTTTGAGGTAGCTTCCAGTCTGAAGTGCTCAGACCCCTGCATAGACAGGGCAGAGTACAGTTAGCCTGCAAAAGTAATCCAATGCTTACAATGCAGCCTAGCTTCCCACTCTCGTGAGCCAACATGCCTGGGAGCTAGGGACACAGGGCAGACCTAGGAAGGGACCTTACAAAATAAACCGTCTCTCTCCAGGGTCTGCATTAATTCGAAACTGGATTGCTTCAACAATATTCTAAATGCAAGTGCCCTCAAAGGAAATTAAGCCCCAATTATGAAGAAGTGTCACTTCCATCCACTGGTTACAAATGGAGGGTTGAAGGGCTGTTTGAACCACAGCCTTAAACCACTGTGTATTTGAAACTCTGAGTCCAAACTCAGTATCTTAAAACTCTGAATCCTAGCATTGCCAAAAGACTCGGGAGAGCAGGCAACACTGGCCCGTGTTACCATGGGCAGCCAGGATCAAGGGAGACAGGTGTCTCTGGGTGGCCCTGTGCTCTCTACTGGGCACAGGATACCTGGGTCAGCTTCACCCAGCACTGTCCTCTGCTGAGCCAATTTGTCACAAGACAACCAAGTGGATCTGCAAACATGTTCTGATCTCCTTGCTCATTGGCCATAAGACCTTGGATAGACACAGTCCCCTCCGTGGGGGCTCATTTCTGTGTTGCTGGTGTACAGTGGACAATGCTACCATCTTGGGGTGTCCTTGTGTACAAACCGGAATGTGAGCAAACACCCTGAATCTGATGGAACAGCGTTTGAGAAGCAATGGTGACCTCACCACAAGACTCCTGTGCACAGCTCTGAACCCTTGAGGCACTCCCAAATAGGATGCCATAGACAACCCAGGAGCCCAGGTGTAGCCTCACCCACAGAGACTCCGGGGGCTCAGATCAATCATACCAGTGGAGACAAAGGCTGATTCTAAAGGGGACTCAAAATGCATTGCAACTGAGACAGATCCCTGTATTACTTCCAGCACCTCCAGTTTGGCTCAGGTTCTCCTGATCCACAGCTGGTCTGTCTTTCTCTAGCTGGAAGAAACACACAGGTAGCAAAGACCTGCAGTAGATGAGAAATGCACAGGGCTACCACCCTTTCTCTCATTCCTCCCCAACCCCCTCTTCTCTGTTATCAGCTTAGTAGATTGTTTGCATTCTGGCAGGATTTTCCTTTGCCAGCACTGGAGGCTGAGGGAGACAGCAGATGGCTTGCTCACAGCTAATTTGAGCACATATTCAAGACAATAATCAGCTACAGATTGGCTTGGCACCCACCACTGTGGGAGAGGAGAGAGCATTGCTGAAGTCCACCCTGTCCCCATGACTTTGTCCACAATTACTTTGCCAAGACACAGAGTTCTAATGTCATAATAACTTGTTTTGAAAGAAACTCGGCATTTCATAAGCAGTCCATCCATATCTTCACCCATGTGAATTCTGGAACATTTCACCGTGAATTGCAAACCTTCACTATTTGCCTTTCATGCTATTTTCCCACCAACCCAGGCACCTAAATGTGTAGGAATCAGCTCATACTCTTTCCATAATGACTCCTGGAAGATGCCAACAGTCTAAGGAAGTCCCCTGTATGACACAACACAGGCCTGCCCTATATCAGTCCAATCAGTGGTAGCTTCGTACAGTGACTGAGTCCTGGGGCTCACTCTTGGACACAGCAAACCATTAGGAATGCAAAGGGTACATCACTAGCCTTTGTCTAGTGGCAATTTTCCATGACTTTTGATATCTTCTATGACAGTGAAGCCTCTGCCTGTGACTCCTTGGTTTTGTGTGGTGACAAAGTGAAGCCAACTCCTTACTTCAATGGAGATGAAGGCCCTGGGTTGAGCTCTCTGTCTTCAAATAGAGTATACACATCACTGTGCCCAGACCTTGAAATTCCCTACTGTGTATACCCATCTAGTCTGTTTTCCCTGAAATAAGAGGCATCCACTGTAACCATATCCTGACGCCTGTGTAATCACACTTAAGTCTGGACCTTATCCTGTACTTTGTGACTTCAGGCAAGTCAAGGTCTATCTGTCTCTGTGATTTCTTTACTTCAAGAGCCACAGAAGACATATGATAGTGTAAATAGTCACACTCATCATTCTTAGTAGACTCTCTTAGTAGACTCTAAGTATGGGATACAGAAGCACCTTAGAGAAACACAACTCGAGAACCCTCTCAAGGTCCTGTTTTCACACAAGCTGCCCATATTCCCCTGTGTGAGCTCAGGGCAGCTATGGAAACTAAAGCAAAACAAAAAAAACCCACACACCGTCTTGCAGTCCCCTCCCGTAGTCACGCATATTCCCTTAGTCCTCCACTTTCTTCCTCAGAACTGTAGGCACGGACACTGATAAAGTGCAAAGTCTTCTGATGTGATTTGCAGTTACCTCCTGGGTGAGTCAGAAGTGAGGACAGTCAAGACACAACATGATTTGTTGAGGTAGGGACACCCTCAGTAGAGCCTTACTCCTTAAAGGAGTCTCTACAGCAGCCAATAGGAAGCCAGCTGGGTTCAATCTCAGAAGCCACCCAGGATGCCGTTCAGAAGCTCTAAAGAGCCTTGCAACAGACAAGGTTCAAGACCCAGCTCTGCTGTCTCTGGCAAGATGCTTGACTTGTCTGGGTCTCAGGGTCATCACTGGCCACATCAAGAGAAGAACCAGTAATTCCCACGTCTCTAGAGAGTGAGAGAGCCGGTACATGGACAGGACCCAGCAGAAGCCTGCCATACGATGAAAATCAGCATTTGCATACAACTAGAAGCTAAGGGAAAAGCATACATCACTGTAGGAGTCAAGAAAATGAAATAATTGAGAATAACAACAACAACAACAACAACAACAAAAAAAAACCAGTAAATTTCAAATGGTTCTGCAAGCAGATAAGTCTTAAACTGAGGCATGGACCCCTTAAATTCATAAGTATTCAAGCACTTCACAGAGTCCTATTTACTTTTATAGCACAGCTTCCACCGCTCCTATACAGTAGGAGTTCAATAACTGTTTGCAGGGTGTGATATACAATATCACAAATTCATACATTTATTCACTAAGGGATATTCTCACAAAGGATGTGCTTCCTTGGCCAGTCACTGTATGTTTAGTGACTGCTCACTTCCATGATTGCTGCTTCTGCTCCAAGGCTGGTTGACCTCAGTGTGATAATTTTTACAAAGTTTTGTGTTAAGAATGGAGGGAGGAAAGGAGGGAGGGAGGGAGGAAGGGAGGAAGGAAGAAAGGAAGGAAGGAAGGAAGGAAGGAAGGAAGGAAGGAAGGAAGGAAGGAAGGAAGGCAGAACATAGTGGTGCACCCCTGTAATCCCAGTACTCACGAAGCAGAGGCAGGCAGATCTGTGAGTTCCAGGCTAGGCTACAGAGTGAGACCCTGCTTTCTTGACACCCATAGGAGCAAGTTGTCATGTCGGAAAAGAACCCTCGCTAAATCATTCTTCAAGCTTAGGAGGCAGCAAACAGCCTTTATACTGCAATAGCAGCTGTCTTCCAAATTGGGAAGGCTGACATGACATTATTGTATGAGCTAGGCTTAGCAGGATCTGTTAATTTCCCTGTGGGTATTACCTGAGATGCAGCAAAAGGGCAAGGTGTAAGAATAAGGGCAAGCTCACCTCCTCCAGGTTACAGGACAAGCTCAACTCCTCCAGGGTACAGGGCAAGCTCAACTCCTCCAGGTTACAGGACAAGCTCAACTCCTCCAGGTTACAGGGCAAGCTCAACTCCTCCAGGTTACAGGGCAAGCTCAACTCCTCCAAGTTACAGGACAAGCTCAACTCCTCCAGGGTACAGGGCAAGCTCAACTCCTCCAGGTTACAGGGCAAGCTCACCTCCTCCAGGTTTCAGGGCAAGCTCACCTCCTCCAGGTTACAGGACAAGCTCAACTCCTCCAGGTTACAGGACAAGCTCAACTCCTCCAGGTTACAGGACAAGCTCAACTCCTCCAGGTTTCAGGGTAAGCTCAACTCCTTGAAGCTACTTGGCAAGCTCAAGTCATCCAAGGCTACAAGGTGAAAATTCAGCCCCTCCAGATTTTGGTGTGATTATATGAGTTCTTTTTGCATGCATGTACATTCATATTTCTCTGTATAGGAGTGTGTGTGTGTGTGTGCGTGTGCATGTGCGTGTGCGTGTGTGTGTGTGTGTGTGTATGCGTGCGTGCGTGTGTGTGTGTGTGTGTGTGTGTGTGTGTATGCGTGCGTGCATGCGTGCGTGTGTGTGTGTGTGTGTGTGTCTGTGTGTGTCTGTGTGTGTCTGTGTGTGTCTGTGTGTGTCTGTGTGTCTGAGTGTGTTTGTGTGTGTGTGTGTGTGTTGGTTCCATACAAAATTCTCAAAAGCAAGTCCTCATTTTGCTGCATCTTCCTTGCTCAACAACAGGACTTCCAGTGGGGTTTCCAATGGCTTTGGTACTAGACTTCGAACATTAGACATAAGGACAATTTGTTACAGTGGCATGATTCTGCCAGTCCTAAAAATATAACAACAATGGACAGAAACCTAATCTTCAGCTTCTATGCTAACAAGTAGGAGAGCTCCTTTTAAACAAGATGGCACTCGACTTTAGGCCCTTCTAAGTGGTAGTAAACTCCCCACTTCCTTAGTCACGCTTCCTTCTATCTCCTTCCATGCCTTAGATTCAGAAACTCACATAATGTCCGTTAGTCTCTGGAAACTCCCAGAAGGTTCTGGGGTATAAAGCAGTCTGAGACACACCAAGTTCTTCACCTGTCACAGGACTGTTGTACTGACTCCTTTGATCAGCCAGATCTGCAGTCATAAGATGGAGCCATTTCTCCCCTATCTATGGAAACATCTTATCACAGCCCTGCCCCAGAGGGAATCGCCTATAGACCCTGGCAAAGCAGGTAGAAGCCATAGGCTCCTTCCCCAGGCTCATTCCTGGCCCAAATCCCATGGCTCTCAATGTCAAGCCACCTGTTCTCTTCTCTGGAATATGAAGACATCACCTCTGACTCTGTGTGTCCACCTGAAGTCTTGGGATCTGATCTCCAAGGCGCTATGCCTAGGCACATATCTCTAGAGTCTATGACCTCATCTGAGAGCGAGCAGCTCAGAAAGCATACACTGGCCTCTCTAACAGGCTCTCCTGCCGCTCCAGCCCTAGCTTCTTAGGAGACAGGATAACATCAACCCCTACATCTCCCAAACCCCTTCCCCTCACAGACAATGAGGGAAGAGAACAACACAGCCTTGGGGACCATCAGAGCCATCTGTGATGGTGTGGGCAGATGAAGAATTCATAATCTGGAGGCTTGGTCCACAGAGAAGGCTGATAGGCTGGGGCCGTAAAGGGGTTGAACTACATAGGGGCTCTGAGGTCCTGTGGCTGAGAGGGATAAATGTGAAAATTAGACTTCTAGGAACTTGAGTTGTTACCAATGAGTCTAAACACACTCTCTGGGTAGCAGTAAAGACGTCATGAACCTAACATGGCTGATAGGAGACAGCAGACCCACTGGTGAATTCAAATGGCCAATGGGACAGGAATGTGCCTTTTGCCCAACATGATTCCATCTCTCAGAGCCTGAGAACACTGCTCTAGTGAAATAAACAGGACACAAAAGATGACACTGTACAGTTACAGATGAGGAACCTTTGGTCACAATGCCAGAAACAGAAAGCAGCATGGCAGCTAGGAAGGGATTCTGTTTAATGGATTTCCTTCTTTTTTAGGGGTGGGTTCTGAGACAGGGTTCCTCTGTGCAACAGCCCTGACTATCCCGAAACTCACTCTGTAGATCAGGCTGGCCTTGAACTCACAGAGATCCACCTGCCTCTGCCTCCCAGTGCTGGGATTAAAGGTTTATGCCACCATGCCCGGCTTAATGGAGTTTCTAAATTAGTGTTTAATAGTTTCTGTAAGACAAAGAACGTTCTGAGTTGTGTGTATGTGAATATATTCCACACCACTGAAATGAATACTCAAAATATTTAAGATGGTGAAATTTAAGTTCACTTCCTGTTGCCTTCGGATCAAGATTTAGGACTCTCAGCTCCTTCACCTGCACCGTGTTGGCCTGCACGCCACCATGTCCCACCATGATGACAGTGAACTAAACATTTGAACTGTGGGATTGTCTACACGCTGTTACTGTTTTATAAACTGAATGGCAACACTTCCATCATGGAGTCAGTTGTGCAAAGGTCTGGGGGCCTACTAAGGCCTGGGAGCATATTACAGTATGCTTAAATATTACATACTAAATGCAAAAACAAACAAAAAAGGATGGTGAAACTTAAAGCCATATAAATATGATGCCACAATTAAACACAAAAATAGACTTGGGTGTGTAACTGAATAGAAGACTGCTTGCCTACCATGAGCAAGACCCTAGGTTCATATCTAGCACCGGGACAGACAGACAGACAGACAGAAAGACAGACAGACAGACAGACAGACACACACACACACACACACACACACACACACACACTTTAAAAGCTGCAAGGAAAGGGGGGGACGAGTGGATAGAGGCCTCTCCAGTTGAGCAGGCCAGAGAAACAGCAAGGCTGGTAGATAGGAAGGACGGGCATTGCTCTGAGGCAGGTATTTGAGCCAAGTCACACAGAGTCTCTTTGTGGGGCTTCAGGCCTCAAGCCAGGGCCTTTCAAATCTCCAAAACTATTACAGACATCCGACTAGCTACTGGTCTACACTCAAAGAAGCCGTGGAGAGGTGCCATGGAGCTCCTGTGGAGACTGCCATAATGTTTACTGCCAGGACGGTGAGGCTCAGCAAGCTTCAGTGTTTTCGGTCGGTCTGACCAAGTGCAAGACTTTGGCACGGGTGTTCGTCTACATAGGGTTCTGGAGAGTTCCGAGGAGAGCCCACAACACAAATCTGTCAGTAGGGCTACTCCAACTAAACCTTAAAAAAACGAAAATGAAACTCACTTCTTGGGCACACTGGTTCCTGGGCTGTACTGCCATGTGTGTTAGCGGGCACAAGGAGCTACTAATTCACTAACACTGGGGCATTCTGCAGACATAACAGCATCTCAGACACCCTGTCTGAGGCATTCACATCCCACCTGCTCCATCCTGCCTCTTGATGGAAAGACACCTGACTGGATAACAGACAGACTGTCTGTGGCTTGCCTTCTTCACTGGAAACACAAGGGTGGTGGAGTCCACACTCCACTTACCAGGGTCCAACTTGGGACTTTCCAATGTGACAATGGGGCAAAAGTGACAGACACACATTCAGTGGAATCCTCAGTTTGACTGGGTGTGGTGATACATGACTGCAATCTCGGCACTCATGAGGCTAAGGCAGGAGGATTGCTTTGGGCTCACGAACCAGTATGGATAAACAGGAAGAACCTAGTTCGAAACATCAAAAAATGGGGTGGGAATGGAGGGCAAGTTCAGACTTTTACTTCAAATTTCAAATTTTTAATTTTAATCTTTTCCTGAGCTATCAACATGCTACATAAAGCCCTCTTACCACACCACGCGGCAACCGAAAGCCAGCAGCCAGCGGCCTGGCCATGAGCAGACAGTGTGCTGTGTGGCTAAGCTACATCAGAAGCCTAGTGGGTTAGAGGTAATCACTTTCACTTGAATCTGTCTGTACTTTACCAGGAGGTAACCCCATAAGCTAAAGGGCATCTTTGTCACCACCCAGTTCAGAGAGTGAATGAATAAAAATGGGCAGCACCAGCAGGCAGTCTGGTTCCCTGAATGCCAGCTCCTATTTGGTAGGAGAGAAGGGACTGGGGTCTATTGATTGTTGTACACATACAATCACACCCACACCACACCTGGACTTCTTGAAAAAAGGACCCTGTACCAGCCCGAGTTCCCCAAGTATGGGAGATTCTCAATAAACACCGGAAATGGAAGAAGAACTCATGCTGCTCCCCACCTGGCAGAGTTGCTGTGACCAGGCTCTAGGCAGTCTGGTTTACCCCTGCCTTCCTGCCAACCAGGAGTCCATTCACAGACAGCATGGGAGTAGGAACCACAGGAGTGGGTGCAGCCCACAGAGAAGGCTACAGCTGAGCCTCCACATAGCTTTCACAGGTCGTCAATGAGGCATGAATGTATGTCCATGAAGGAACCCACCGCCCCATCAAGAAAAACTCTTTCAGTCACAGCCCCTTCTCTGTGTTCACCTTGAGGCAGTACGAAAGAGAGAACCAGGGACCCCACTAGTATCTAGGAACTGTCTATTTCTACATAAATGTTTACAAGCAAGGTCTTCTCATGACTCAGGTGTCTGCACACAGCCACAGATGTATGTGTCTACACGTGTGTGAAGCGCATTACCAAGCACCCATTCTCTTTTAGGTTTGCCCATTGGTTTGTAGCTTTTTCCTTGGCTTTTGTAAGGTCACTCATTGGGCTGATTGTGCCAAAAGAATTTACTCTATTGTGTCTAGTGTCTTCCCCATGATGCCTCGGGGAGAGCAAGTGACAGGCCAAGATAGATGGCCATCATGCAGAAAAGACAGCAGTCACTTCGAGGTTCTGCAAGCAAAGCCAGTCAGTCAGTCTGCCTTCTTCACTAAGCTCTCAAAAGGCTAGGGAGAAGTGACAGGACCTGCCAGGAGCAACCAGTCAGCACACTGGGCTATTCCTCACAATTCTGATAACCGAAACTAAAATGGAAGATGTGTTGTGGCTGGGTGAACAAGAAGGAAAACACTTGAAGCAACACTAGCTACTCAATCCAACAAAAGACATGTCTGGCTACCGAATGAGGGGCTTCAAACATCCAATATACGTCTACCAGATCATTCTCAACAAGCAACGCTTCAAATGAGGGGAAGGGCCCTCTGCAGCAGGGAGAAAGAAGCCACTCAAAGATGTTGTCTGAGGACAAAGCTGCATTTCAGTGTTATTTAATGGTCCTAACTGGCTTCCAGAATCAGGCGATGTAAAATAGACTGAATATTCTGAGGGACCCAGCAGAAGAGGAAAGCTGTAAGAGAGCAGGATAATGGGGGCTCAAAAGAGCAGAAGGATCACTACAAAAACAACAGAGAATGAGCAATTACTTAGAATTCAGCTTTGCAGGCAACTTTGGGGAGGGGCAAGTATATGAGGGGCTGCATATGTGTGTGGAGGCCAGAGAATACCTTACATTCCATTTCTCTACACATGTGTGGAAGTCAGAGTCACACACCATTTCTCTATACATACGTGTGGAGGCCAGAGAACACCTCACATGCCGACATTCTGTAGCCCTCCCTCTCTCTAATCCTGCTTTGGCCAGAAGTCAGACAAACAGCTTCTATTAAGAATTTAGTTGGTGAACATTGGTGTAAATGATTCCATTTTGGTTTCCATCCTGATCCACTGGGGACCCAGTACGGGCTCTCAGTCTGTTCAAAATGATGACCTGTAAATGCTAATATAACAGTCGCCAAGACTTTTCTGCAGGAAAAAAAAAAGAAAAACAAAAAGCTGTAGAGATTCGTGTCATCTTGAGGTTATAATTTCTTAATCTGCATGACTTACAAGAAGACTGTGCAACCTTATTTGGAAGAACAAGGAAGGCAGAGGCGAGAGGCCCAGGCTGCTCTCAGGCTCAGTCATGGCCTGTGTCTAAGCTTCCCAACTTCTCAAATGAGTCTTGCACATCCTTGGGCAGAAGTGAGGCCACCAGGTGAGAACCGTTTTGAGCAACAGCTCTGAGACCAGAGGCTGGATAAACATGGAACTGACAAAAAACCACTGAGTTTCAGTCACCACACCAGCTGGCCTCCTGAAAGCCAGAAGGGAGGGGAGACTTCCTCTTCCTCTGCTCCAGAAGATAAGTGCCCCAGAAGGCCAGAGCGAAAGCTGCAGGCCACCCACACACCTGGCCCTAACCCTGGTGCTTCAATAATGTGCCTCATGTGCCCCTGTCACTACAGAGGGCCCACTACTCACAGAGCACCACCCCCAGCTCAACTCAGAAGGAGGCCAAGACCGAAGAAAGGACTCTCTCTAAGCCTGGCTTTCCACCCTGCAGGGGAAATTAGTCCTTAATCACTTACTGAGAACAATGCAAGGAAAATCCACCCCACAATCTCTTCAAGGTCAACTCAGGTCCCCAAAGACAACTCATCAATAAAGTGCCTGCCACCCAAGCGTAAGGAACCCACATGATGTGGGGTGCTCTTCTGTACCGTTGGTTAATAAAGAAGCTGATTTGGTCAATGGCCAGGCAGAATGGAGCCAGGCAGGAAATCCAGCAAAGATACAGGGGGAAAAGAAGGTGGAGTCTGGGAGATGCCAGCAGCAAGATAAGAGGTAATAAGCCACCCTGAGCCACATGGTTAAAAATAAACTGATAGAAATGGGTTAATTTTAAGTTGTAAGGGCTAGTTAATAAAAGCCTGAGCCATCGGCCAAATATTTATAATTAATATAAGCCTCTGAGTAGTTATTCAGGAATTGGTATGCAGGAGAGAAACTTCTAGCTACACCCACATAAGAATCCAATCCAAGCACTAGGGAACAGAGATAGGAGGGTACCTAGGGCTTGCTGGCTGGTCAGTAAAGAGACAAATGTGCAAAGTTTGAGTTCAGTGAGAGACCCTGCCTCAAAGTAAAATGGAGAGCAATTGAGGAAGCCAACTCTGACCTGCACATACACACACACACACACACACACACACACACACACACACACACACACATTCAAAAAGCAAAAACAAAAGCAGCTGGAAAAAAATAAAAAAATAAAAAGCTGGGCATTGGTGGCGCACGCCTTTAATCCCAGCACTCGGGAGGCAGAGGCAGGCGGATCTCTGTGAGCTCGAGGCCAGTCTAGTCTCCAGAGCGAGTGCCAGGACAGGCTCCAAAGCTAAACAGAGAAACCCTGTCTCAAAAAAACAAAAACAAAAACAAAACAACAACAACAACAACAAAACAGCTGGAAGTCAGGTATGCAGACACATTGCTAGAGACAGTGAAGAGACCAGCCCCCCCACCCATGTTTTAGCAGCCACGACAGGCTAACATGTCTTGCCTGACCTTGACCCTCCTGTCCTGGTCACTAGGAGGTCAGATGCCCTCCTCGTAGCAAAGAACCAATCAGAAGTTAGCTGACGGAGCTGTGCTTTACGGCTCTGGGCTCTGGGTTTTCTTTATGGACAAGTGCACAACAGTGATGTGCAGAGCATAGCAACTGCCCTGAGAGGGCCTATGGGCCATAACAACCTGTTAACCAATCAACACAGGGAAGGTCGTCCAAGCCTGGGAGCGCACCAATCCTGAGACTGTGAGTACCCCTAGACACTCCCCTATTACTGCCCTGTAACATCCCTGTCTCGTGGTTTCTCAGGGTCTTTCTCCAGCCATCTGCATGGTGGATGGATGAAGGGCCCGAGCTAATGGGGTCATTAGCTCGTTAAACAACTACAATAAAAGACTCTTGGCTTTTGCATGGAAATGGACCTCTTGGTGACTTTGGGGTTCAGAATTTGGCCAACAACAGAAGTATGAACTTGAGGCCAGGCTGGGTCACGCAGCAAGTGCAAGACCAACTTGACCTACATATTGTGATTCTGTTTGTCAGAAAGAAAAAGGAGAGAAAGAGGGGGAAAGAGAAGGGACAGAGGAAGAAAGGGAAGGAGGGGACCACAGAGGCCAATTCTTCATCAAAGGAGACCGGCTAAGGAGCCACCAGGCCTCATGGGATCCTTCCCATCACGCTGGGCCTCCTCATCTGCTGCTTCATGGCCTAGAGAGACCAAGACCCCATCCCTTTGTGAAACAGCAGAAACAGCAGTAGATGCTACTCCACACCGTTCCAGGCAAAGAACCTGCCCCACCCCCTCGCCCTGTCAATCATCTGCACCATGAGATGAGACTGCCGTGTCTACTGCCGTCTATCAGAGACCCAGAGAGTGAACGGAAGACCTCTCTCTGTTCACCACAAGCAGCACTCATGTGGCAACCATGAGCACACAGTGGGCCCGTCAGCCAGCTCTGTGGCCTTCGATTATGGGGAAGCTTGCATTGTTCTCCACAGATTTCCCCCTACTTGTCAGATCAGTAAAGATCAGTATATCTGTGCTGATCGCACAGGGCTACCGTGAAGAAGCATGAGGTCACCTGGGTTCCCCCACCCCACATGTGTTTGGGCGCCTTCCACCCCAGATGCCTTCCATGAGGAGAAGTCCCAGAGAGGAAACTGAGAATGTGAACAGAGCTTCCTCTGCTCCCAAGTGGTAATTAGGATGGCCCCACTCATCCCTGCTGCTCCTTTCATAATGTCTCATTTTCCCATTTGTCTTTAGAGCAAAACAATACCTAGTGGTGACATGAACTGGTGACTACCTCCACGGCTTTAAGTAATAATTTCCCCAAACACTGTTGACTCATATTGATATGGAACTCACCCACCTTTTAGCTAGCCAGTAATTGTTAATAGTGTGCATTTGCAGGGTGCCTACTTGATTTAACAGTAAATAGTGTTAAGAAACATCCAGTCCTTTGTGGGTTTTTAAAAATGGGAGGTGATTGCTTTTAATTATTTGAGACTTCAAATGCACTCATGCCTCTCTCTCTCTCTCTCTCTCTCTCTCTCTCTCTCTCTCTCTCTCAAGACATAGACTCAACTAGAAAGCCTAGGATGGCTTAGGATCCTCCAGCCTCCATCGTACTGGGATTACAGACCTGTTTCACCACAGCTGACTCTGGGGCAGGATTTCTGATAGGGCGAACAGGGATGGCTTGAGCACTCTACTAAGAATTATATGCTTGGGAACATTTTTCTGGGGTGGGTACAGCTTTCAACTATACCCAAAGGAATTTCCCAACTATTAAGCTAGAGTTTGTTTCATCTCCAGTGAGTTTCCCAATCTGGTTCCTTCTTTGCATTCCACTGAACACATCAAAACCCAGTAAGGAGTCTAGTGGGGGTGTTCTCCCATGTCCCTTCCTGCACACGAGTGTGATGTGCTAAGAGCTGAGACTGTATCAAACAGGACAGAAAGGGTGTACATTCTTATGGGACTCATTGCATTCTCTGGAAAGATCACATAAACTGATCATCAGTGGCAATATCATTAAATTAATTGTATTTTAATATAATCAATAATTATATAATAGCAGTTAAAATGCACAGACTATTAACTAAGAGTAAAAGACTATGCAGACCAAAACCATTTCCAGTCATTTATCTCCACACTATGACATGCAAAAGCCAAGACAAAAAAATACTCCACAGAAGCTGGGGAGGTGACTCAATGGGTAAAGTACTTAGGACTCTAATGTTAAGGACGAGAGAACAAATCCCCAGAACCTACATTCAGCACAGTCACACACATCTGTAATCTCAGTCCTCTTGCAGCAAAAGGGAAGATGACATAGGACGATCCTAGGAGCTTGCAGGCTGGCTAACCTGGAGCGATCAGTGGAAATCAGGGAAGAGATCTTTTGTCAAGTGAGGCCGAAGGCAAAGACTAACAAACAAGGTTATCCTCTGATCTCCACACTGTGGCATGTATGCACCAGGAACATGTGGCTGCACACACGCACACACACAACAGAAAAAGGAAGAAAGCGCTCTAGAGACTGACAACCAGGATTTTGTTGGTCTCTTATCTAGTTGCCCATTGAAACCTAAACATCAATAATATCCAGGACTAGATTTCATCTTTCCAAAATAGCTTCAAATCCAGACTGAGAGCATAGCATGGTAGCTGTCACAGGCTTACAACAGCAGCGCTCAGTGCCAAGTTTCATTTTAGGAGAGTGATAAAGTTCTGTAAACGGAGGGTGGTAACAACAGCACAACATAGATAGTTAAGCGCTTTGCTCAAAACACCACGACCAAAAGCAACCACAGGGAGGAAAGGGTTTGCTTCAGCTCACAGCGCCCAGGTCACACTCCATCCCTGAGAGAAGTCAAGATGGCAACTCAAAACTGTGGCCTGAGACCATGATAGGGTGCTGCTTACTTGTTGGGAGCCAAATCTCAGGGATTGGCATGAGATCCTAGGCCATGCTTGGCAGGCCACATAGTTAACCTTTACATAGCAGCTCCTTAGAACCTCAGCTCAAGAAAAGAAACAACTTGACCCAGTCCTCACCCACAGGCTCAGTAACCTAGGCAACCCTTCCTGGACCTCTTACTCAGGAACTCTTCATCCTGCCAAACAGCCTCTTTGTGGCTTCCTAACATCCTGCCTACACTAACACCTGGCTCACAAGCAACCTATTCTACCCCTCCCCATATCCTACTCTGCCGACTATATAAGCTAGCCTGAGAAAAGTAAAGTTTGCCACTTGATCAGAATCCGGTCTTGTGGTTGTTCTTTCTGCGTCTCTTGTCCCCATTCCCTATCCCTGACTCTCTTGCCCCAGGTTGATGTCCTGCAGGACGGGACACTTACTGACTTGCTTCTCATGACTTGTTCATCCTGCTCTCTTATAGAACCCAGGACCAACCGCCCAGGGGTAGCACTGCCCACATCAATCACTAAACAAGAAATGCCTACAGGCCAACCTGGTGGGGGCATTTTCTCAATTGAGGTTCCCTCTTCCAAAATAACTCTAACTTGTGTCAACTTGACAAACAAGCTAATCAGATTATCACTTGATCACAACACCTGAAAAAGGCCACTTATGGGAGGAGTGACTGATTTTGGCTCAAGGTTTGGAGGAACACAGTTAATCACGGCAACAGGGGCAGACGTCTATGGCTCCTCACCAGCCCACGTCTCCATGGAAAAAAGAAGCAGAAACTGGCCAGGAAGTGTGTAGAGGCTACAAACAGTACAGCCCAGTGTGACCCACACTTCCTCCCATAAGGCTGCACATCCCAAGCTTCAGCAACCACCCCTAACAGCACCCCCTGGGGACCCAAATATTCAAATGCATGAGCCTGTGAGGAAATGACACTAAGCTATGTCCCTTAAAGTGGTGAAAATAGTACATTTCATTGTAGAAAGACAATTGTAGATTTTCACTCCTGCACTAGGCAAAGAGACCTCACCATGCTGGTGTCTGCCAGGTGTTCCAGGAAATGAGTCTACATGCTGTATCGCCCACCCTATTTTAGAGCTGTTTCCCTGTCATGGATGGGGCTGGTACATTCCCTCTTCCTATAAAAACCCCTCCCTGCTCCATTGTGGGATATTTGGAAAGATTCAAAAGGAAATCCTAGGTCTAGAGAGTCATGAGAGCTGTGGTGTACTGAACAATGGGGGTTGAAAACCTATACTCAATGGAGAGATCCCTGTACCACAGCATCACCTTCCTGTTGGCTGTGCAGGTCAGGCTCCAGGCTCCCTACCTGGCCTTGGAGAATGTGGTACCACAGTTAAGGTCAGGCATGCCCTGAACAGTATCGCATCTCCCAGACTAGCAGGCTGAAAGCTGAGCTGGCCAGGCAAGCCTCCTCCACGTTATCTCAGAATTTGATCTTGGGTATCACAGGACCTCCTCACCCTGAAGGCTCATGGCTTACCGCTAGCAGAGATTATTCCAGAGTGTAGTTGCTCATCAAGATCCCAGCTGAGATGGCCCAGAGTCATCTGAGACTTGCATCTGAAGCAGGCTAGACTCTCCGTCTAGCAGCCAGGGTCACCTCTCAGAGACGACAGAAGACTGTAACGGTTATCTTCAGAACGCCCTCCTCTCCTCTGCACAGATACTCTGGTTTGATTACAGCTTCTCCGTGTCACCCACCATATCAGGACCCACTCTACCCTGAAGGAGGTCATGGTGCTCACTGCTTCCTGATGCCTGATGCCTAAATGCTAAGTCCCATGCTGGGCCAAGGGACTCAGATGGGGCCTCCAGGCTCCTCTTTCCATTTTATCTGCAGTTCTGAGAGGTTTTGCTCCTGTTCTGTCATTTCTCACCAATGGCTTGGGAATGAAGGACAAGCTCCCCCTTTCCTTTCTGTCCCCAGTAACAGGCTATCAAGCTTTGTATCTTCAAGTAATTCATCATTAACCACACAGGCAAACCATAAAATCTAAATTAACACAATGATGTGTCTTAATTGTTTTTTCCACTATGATACAGGATACCCAAGACTAGGTTAATTTATGAAGAAAAGAGAATGACAACTTGGCCTCATGGTTCTGGAGGCTGATGGTGCCAGCATCTGCCTGAGGACCACGTGTTGCTGCAGACATAGAAAAAGAGTGGAAAGGTAAGTCGGCATGTGTGAAGAGGAGAGACGAGGGCCTAACACACTCCTGTGAGGAAATTATTGAGCCATTCAAGAGTTTTAATGAGGTCCCACTCAT
The DNA here is from genome assembly GCF_003668045.3 of Cricetulus griseus. NCBI lineage: Eukaryota > Metazoa > Chordata > Mammalia > Rodentia > Cricetidae > Cricetulus > Cricetulus griseus. The sequence goes on along the minus strand of NC_048596.1, from coordinate 279,808,142 downwards.
GATATCATCAGTTTGAAGAAATAGGACCCAGCACTGCTTCCTGGTACAATGGAAGTGACAGAGAGGAAAGGCTGCCAAGGCATCTCAGGGTTCAATACCCATCCCTGGGCTAGCCTCCTACCATCAGCGTTAGGATGCATATGCAAAAGAAACAAAACTGTGTGTTCTAAAAAAAGCACTCCCAGTAGACCAGGCAGAGTGAATCATGGGAAATACCTGTTCAAAGAGAGAAGAAGGAAATGATGGCATTCACTAATTAATTAGTTAATTAAATTAAGTAACTCAAGCCAGGCACCAGTACAAGAAGTAAATTCACACAGATATATACAGATTCTTCACAGCCTCCTGCAGAGCCTCAACGTGTTGGCGGCTCCCCCAAAACAGGTTCAGATAGACTCTGAAACATGCATGGCTGGCCCAGGCTGGGAAATCCCAGCAGACGTGTGCACAAAGCCTTCACCACATGACTACCAAGAATGAAGTCTACACTCTGCCCTTCAAGAGGGCAGCCAAGGATGAGGAGGCCTGGCTCAGAGGACACCTGGACTCAGTAAGAACACCGCCCTGTTGATCTCCAGAGCCAGGTGGTAACCTTGCGTCTGTGTGTGTACACATATGCACTTGCTCTCAAGGGTGTCTTTGTGAATAGAGGCCAGAGAACAACAACCTTGGGTTTCTTTCTTCAGGTACCATCCACCCCTTTTCTCTTCTTGAGACAGTGCCTGTCCCTGACCTGGAAATTGACAAGTGAGCTGTGCTAGCTGGCCAATAAACCCATGTCTACACCATGCTGGAATTATAAGGCCTCTGGCCCCAAGTTGTTTTAATGCCTTTCTTTCCCACTTTACCCCCTGAACTATTTCCACTTTACCCGGAGCTATCTTCCTAACCTCCTGAATATTTTTTTTTAAGATTAGTTCCTGTTGGAGAATCAAAGAAATAATTTTAGTGTTTGGTATGAACTAAAAAAAAAAAAAAAAAAAAAAAAAAGTGTAAATCAATTCCACTTTCCAATCACCAAATGTCTTTTATTGATCATGTTACTGAGCTGATATTTTGTAGAACAGACATAATAAGAGAAATGTAGCTCACAGAATGGTGAGCAGGAAGCAGAGAAATGATGAAGGAAGAGAGGGGATAGTGGGTAGGGGTACATCTCCTCACTCTTCTCATCTGAAGCCAACCACCCTCTGTTTCTATTAACCCTGTCTCCAGAGTGTGTGTGTGTGTGTGTGTGTGTGTGTGTGTGTGTGTGTGTGTGTGGTTTCTGGTCTTTGCTTAGAGACAGAGTGTGTGTGTGTGGTTTCTGGTCTTTGCTTAGAGACAGAGAGACAGCCATTGCCCCATCTGCCAGCATAGCCTACACACACACACACACACACACACACACACACACACACACACACACACACACGAGTGTCCCGCACACTCACCCTGTCCCCGTCTCCTGTAACTGGCCCTCACACTCCAGGCCCCCAGCCCCCTACCCAGTCACCCTAGGGTAACACACCCCTCAGCTCAGGCCCCCAGCCCCCTACCCAGTTGTCCTAGGGTAACGCACCCCTCAGCTCAGGCTCCCAGCCCCCTACCCAGTTGCCCTAGGGTAACGCACCCCTCAGCTCAGGCTCCCAGCCCCCTACCCAGTCGCCCTAGGGTAACGCACCCCTCAGCTCAGGCCCCCAGCCCCCTACCCAGTTGCCCTAGGGTAACGAACCCCTCAGCTCAGGCTCCCAGTCCCCTACCCAGTCACCCTAGGGTAACGCACCCCTCAGCTCAGGCCCCCAGCCCCCTACCCAGTTGCCCTAGGGTAACGCACCCCTCAGCTCAGGCTCCCAGCCCCCTACCCAGTCGTCCTAGGGTAACGCACCCCTCAGCTCAGGCCCCAGTGCCCACTGAAGTCACTCAGCCCAGCCCATGATGAGCCTGCTTCACTTCCTGGACTCTTCCTTGATACAGAAACCACAACAGAGGTTGCTATCCATGTTTCACCTGGCTCACACTGCCTCCTGATCCGCCCTGTGTGACACAGAGGGCCCTGTTCTGTGGGCAACTGTGAGCACTCTGTCCACTGGCAGAGAGATCTCTTGACCTGCTGGCCTCACTGTACCTGAATTAAAAACGAAAAGCTGCATGAAGGCAATTTGCCCTCAGCACACCCAGTCTCTCAGACTTCTCACCAAAGCAGTGCATCGTGACAGGAGAGCAACTTACAAACATCTACTACCTGCGTGCTGCAGGGGTGCACCTATCCCAAGGGGCTGCGTGCTGCAGGGGTGCACCTATCCCAAGGGGCTGCGTGCTGCAGGGGTGCACCTATCCCAAGGGGCTGCGTGCTGCAGGGGTGCACCTATCCCAAGGGGCTGCGTGCTGCAGGGGTGCACCTATCCCAAGGGGCTGCGTGCTGCAGGGGTGCACCTATCCCAAGGGGCTGCGTGCTGCAGGGGTGCACCTATCCCAAGGGGCTGCGTGCTGCAGGGGTGCACCTATCCCAAGGGGCTGCGTGCTGCAGGGGTGCACCTATCCCAAGGGGCTGCGTGCTGCAGGGGTGCACCTATCCCAAGGGGCTGCGTGCTGCAGGGGTGCACCTATCCCAAGGGGCTGCGTGCTGCAGGGGTGCACCTATCCCAAGGGGCTGCGTGCTGCAGGGGTGCACCTATCCCAAGGGGCTGCGTGCTGCAGGGGTGCACCTATCCCAAGGGGCTGCGTGCTGCAGGGGTGCACCTATCCCAAGGGGCTGCGTGCTGCAGGGGTGCACCTATCCCAAGGGGCTGCGTGCTGCAGGGGTGCACCTATCCCAAGGGGCTGCGTGCTGCAGGGGTGCACCTATCCCAAGGGGCTGCGTGCTGCAGGGGTGCACCTATCCCAAGGGGCTGCGTGCTGCAGGGGTGCACCTATCCCAAGGGGCTGCGTGCTGCAGGGGTGCACCTATCCCAAGGGGCTGCGTGCTGCAGGGGTGCACCTATCCCAAGGGGCTGCGTGCTGCAGGGGTGCACCTATCCCAAGGGGCTGCGTGCTGCAGGGGTGCACCTATCCCAAGGGGCTGCGTGCTGCAGGGGTGCACCTATCCCAAGGGGCTGCGTGCTGCAGGGGTGCACCTATCCCAAGGGGCTGCGTGCTGCAGGGGTGCACCTATCCCAAGGGGCTGCGTGCTGCAGGGGTGCACCTATCCCAAGGGGCTGCGTGCTGCAGGGGTGCACCTATCCCAAGGGGCTGCGTGCTGCAGGGGTGCACCTATCCCAAGGGGCTGCGTGCTGCAGGGGTGCACCTATCCCAAGGGGCTGCGTGCTGCAGGGGTGCACCTATCCCAAGGGGCTGCGTGCTGCAGGGGTGCACCTATCCCAAGGGGCTGCGTGCTGCAGGGGTGCACCTATCCCAAGGGGCTGCGTGCTGCAGGGGTGCACCTATCCCAAGGGGCTGCGTGCTGCAGGGGTGCACCTATCCCAAGGGGCTGCGTGCTGCAGGGGTGCACCTATCCCAAGGGGCTGCGTGCTGCAGGGGTGCACCTATCCCAAGGGGCTGCCGAAGGAGATTATTAACAGCAATTTGGTAGTCTGCGCCACACCATTTCTAGAGTTCATTGTGCACCTCACACTTCCCCCAAAACCTTGGTCTTCAGACAGAAATACCAGGCTCCTGGGAATTTCTGATAAAAGGTCTTATATGGCTGGGTGTCACAGCACAGGTCTTTAATCCCAGCAGTCTGGAGGCAGAGGCAGGCAGATTTCTTTTGACTTAGAGGCCAGCCTGGGCTACACAGCAAGATTCTGCTCCCCCTCAAGTGGGGGTGAGGCATGTTAACTGTTTTAAAAGCCTCAGCTTGTCTGACTGCTCCATATTTGTGTCAAAATTATAGGGGAGCTGACAGCATCTTCAAGGTAGGAAGATAAATGTCCAAAGTAGCCAATCCCGAGGAGAGGCACCACCCACAGTGCTGAGAATGGATGGGATCCTTCTCAAGTCTGACAAGATATGTGCAATGATTTTAAATCCTCGATTCTTAACCTTAATAGCTTGCAAAATTCCTTTCTTGGATTTTGAAGCATAGGAAGGAAACTAACATTATGTCACTATTAAACACTCACCTACAAATTAGCACTATCTATTTTTCCCACATTTCCAGTTTGAAGTCATCTCTCTCCAAGGAAGGGCTGGAGAAGAGCACTACCTGTGGGGACCACCAGGACCTTACTATTAAACACAAATGTCACAGTTTGGCATGGTAAAGCACACCTTTAATGTCAGCACAGGAGGATCACAATGAGTTTGGGGCCAGTCTGAGCTACAGAACGAGTTGCAGGCCATCCAGGGCTGCATAGTGAGATCTTGTCTCAAAAAAAAAAAAATATTACAGTCATTAGCACTGCAAAATTACTTGCTTTCAAAAACATGCGGATTGTATATTGAAAGGAATGCTAGGTACATTTTCTGGAAGGTATGTATAAACATACTATGCACACAAATAAGTCATATATTACTATGCATGCATGTACACAAGTGTGAATGGAAATACACAGACACATGATCATGTATTTTCAGGCACTACATATTACTATTTATTTGTTTACATACTTATGAATTTGAATTTTTTAAGACAGGGTTTCATGTATCCCAGATAAACTCAAGGCTAGTCTTCAATTTTTGATCCTTCTGCCTCTGCCTCCCCAGTGCTGGGCCTACAGGCATAAGCTCCCATGAAATCCATATGTTCTTTGTACATAGGCCTTATGGAGCTTCCCCTATCCACAGGAGCCACAGTTAAAAACAAGGTCTAAGAACTTCACTGGTTTATCTTCATGTCGATAAATGATGATGAAACAAAAACTCCTGACTGAAGTTTCATTGAGACAGTGAGATCATAGGTAATCTTTTTTTCCACTTGATTTTCTAAAACTTGAGAAATGAGGGGCTGGAGAGGCAACTCAGTGGTTAAGAGCAATGGCTGCTCTTGCAAAGGACCCTGGCTCTATCCCCAGCACCTATTTGACAGTTCACAACGGTCTGTAACTCCAGTTCAAGGGGATCCAATGTCCTCTTCTGGCCTCTGTGGACACCAGGTACATACATGGTATCAAGGCATATATGTAGGCAATACACCCAGACATATAAAAATTGTTTTAGTCTGGAGGCAGAGTATCAAACTGTGCTGCTCATGCTGTTTAAGCTGAGCTACCACATGCTCATTGGTGCATGATCCTCTTTGGAGACTATACCTGAGGTCGTCTCGTAGCAAGACCCACTGGGCACTCTATATTTACAATCTGTGCCTTTATTATCTCAACATGAGCTTGCTGTTAAATAACAGAAACCATTAATTAAGGTCACACAGTGTCTTCCGAGCAGTTCGTTCTTAAAACCCCTGGCACAGTATTGTAACAAGCAGGATCCAAGCTCACACAGTTATGATGTGTTAATTCTGGGCATTTAAAAAGGGGGATCTTTCATATTTTTCCTCGAGTTTGTATCACCTTACCCAGCTCACAAGGTGGACTGTCAAATCCCTCAGATAAGGACAAGTGACATTACAGAAAGCATAGTGGGATGAAAAGACAGTCCCAAGAACCATGGTTGGCTGCCTTGTTCTTACTGTGTCTTACTGAACGCACTCCTGTATTCAGAAAATACCGGTCAATGCATTTAAAGGAACAGGGTTCAGGGCTGGGGTGTGTGTGACTCAGTTGATCAACTACCTGCCTCACATGGAAGAATTCCTGGGTTCTGTCCCCAGCACCACATGAACCGGGTATGATGAGACATGCCTGTAATCCCAGCACATGAAGAGTGGAGTAAGGCAGTCACCCACAACTGCAGAGAGTTCCAGGCCAAACTGGACAGCAAGAGACCCCATCTTGAATTTGGGTGGGCGGGGGGTTGGGGACCAATAGTTGTTAATTGTAACTAAGTATGGGGGAAGAAAAGACAATGTGCCCACTAGGCTGCTGATTTTGCCCCCCACAACCCCCCAGCACCCTTTCCTGTGATAAAGCCCCCGTTCCTCACTGGATCATTGGTTCTGCAGAGCCTTAGCTGACCCATCTCAGCCATCGTAAAGCATTGTCTTGCATATAATGAAGCTAAGCAGTATTTTTCAAGGTCTTTTACACTGCATTTCAAACTTGCTTCATATACCATACACCACATTGTAAATCATAGCTGTTAAAAAAAAAAAAACAATTCCCAAAGAATGTCTATATGATTCACTGTAGAAGCGATGAAAATAACTCATTTTCTCTTGCCACCATACAGTCTGATTACAGTATTCAATTATAGAAAGACATGCTAACTAGCCAGGCTACACGAGAATCTCTACTTGTAATTATGACATCATTTCACGGATGGCCACAGGCTCTGCCATGGTGAGGGTGAGAAAGTATGTCATTTGAGGCTTAGTGGTGGCTCTGCATTCATTCACATTTAAATACAGAACTCTAAATACGAAGCTGGGATCTGCGCATGAGAGAGGTCATACAGTATTTGTCTTTCCCGCACTGGGTCACCTCACTCAGTAATTCCAGTTGTACCCACTTTCCTGCAAATTTTATCATTTCTTTCTCTTTTGATGCTGGGTAGAATTGTACTTTGGATATGCACCGAATTTTCATTACCCACTCACTCATCAGCTGGTAGACATAGAGGCTGATTCCATTTCCCAGTTATTGTGAATATGACCACAAGGAGCAATGAACATTGACACAAGGTGTCATTGCCATAGGGTCCTCTGGGCATACACCAGGGGTGACATAGCTGGGTAATACAGCATTTCTGTTTTTAACCCTTTTAAGAAACATTCACACTGATTTCCACAGTGGCTCCACCCATCCACATTACCACCAATAGTGGACAAGGGCTCTCTGCTCCCCAGCACCTCATCAGCATCTGTTCTCATTCCATTTTAACCTGAGATGAAATCTCCAAGTGGTTTCACTTTGCACTTCCCTGAAGGCTAATGGCAGACAACATCGGTTTTAAAAGAGCAAAGATAATGTCTTACCTGAAGAAAACAACAGCAACAGAATGTAATTGCACCAAATTGGGAAAACACTAACGTGCTTAAACACACACACACACACACACACACACACACACACACACACACACACAGAGAGAGAGAGAGAGAGAGAGAGAGAGAGAGAGAGAGAGAGAGATTTTAACAGCAAAAAACAAAAACCTATCGCATTAGCAATAACAACAGCTATGTAAGTCAAAACTGTAGGTTGATATGTATGTAAAAAACAGTTTTTGAAATTGTACACTTGAGAGACTAGCACTCCTTAAATCCATCTGCAATCTGAAGATAAACTCACACTTCTTTTCTACATTTATTCTCTGCTTAGACACCTAAGAACACTTCCAAAAATCACATGCTGTTCTGATCTACAACAGGCTACGGCCATCTCTCCCCATCAGTCCTCTGGTGTTGGGAAAAAAAAAAAAAGAGCTGCTGACCCCCTGAGAGGAATGTTAATTTTTCTGGGTAAGTGTGAGTCAGAAACTGTTCATCAGGGATTAAAAACAGCAAGCAACACTCATCTAACTAAAAAGATGCTCTTTGTGGGGCTGAAGAGATGGCTAGGTGGTTAAGTGGACATGGTGGACATGGTGCTATTACAGATCACCCAGATTCTGTTGCCAGCATCATCAGGCAATCCACAGACCGACTGTAACTGCAGCTCCAGGGGGACCCCACACCTCTGGCCTCCACTGGCAGCTGCCCTCAGTTCCTACACATGGCCACATCCCTAAACAACTGAGAAATGTAAAGACCACTCTCCTCATAGACTCATGCAGCTCTCACACCTCATCAGAGAAGTTTCTTGGCACAGCGGATGGCTGGCAGCTAATGCAGAAACCCAGCTGGCCAAGTGACAGACTGTGGTGCTCAGGCTCAAATGTGTCATCTACATCTCAGCCCCTTCCCCAAAGGCTCAGGGACCATTGCAGAAGAGAGGGCGGGAAGATGTAAGGTCCAGAGGTCAGAAAGGACCAGAGAGGTAAACAGTGTCTTCTGGGGATGACAGAACTGCCTCACTGTGAACTCACAGTGGCTGTGGTTGCCAGCATAAGACCTGCATCAGTTCAAGCCAGACAACGTTCCAACACAAACGGTAATGGTTTCATGAGCCCCAATCCCTAATGGAGGAGCTGTGGACAGACGATGGCTTCAGAGGGTGTGGCTGCTGGCAGGCTGACCACCCCAGCAGTGGCCCCACATACAGGAGGATGTGGGCAGCACAAATTGGAGTCAGTCAACTCTCAAATTCAAACTTGAGGACACACAAAGTTGGAGGATAGGAAGGTAAGGATGGAACTGGGATGAACATAATCAAAATGCACCACAGGAAGTTCTCAAATAAATAAAAATTTATTTCAAGAAATAACCGCTAGTACGAACATGATGAATTGACTTAACTTATCTCTATTTTAATAGAATATACTTGGGGATTTTTTTTTCTTTATACTCATCTATGTATATGCATGTTTTGCCTGTGTGTGTGTGTGTGTGCCACATACATGCCTGGTGCCCAGAGGTCAAGGGCATCAGATCCCCTGGAATTGGAGTTTCAGGCAGCATGGTTAGCAACTACAAAGGCCCTGGGGACAAAGCCAAGCAAGTGTCCTTAACTGCTGAGCCATTGCTCAGGCCTCAATTCAAATGTTTTTGATGGATTGGAGCTACGGAAATAACCTTGTCCCAGAGGCCCATCTAGGCTCCATTATTAAGTAAAAATAAATTGCAGGATAATATGCATATATAACATAATCTCATCTCCACAAACCCAAAGTGGGAGTTATAACTTTATATGTGTGTACATGTAGAAATGTATGGAAATGAGAGCAAAACGCTTAAAAAATTCTTAAAAAGCACATTCTACTTGACATGATAATTTTGTCTTCTTCTAAAAATAGGTTTGACAATGTACACATGTGAATATTTTTACTGTTTGGAAAACCCAGTGTTTTAATTAAAACGTAGTGAAGTTATGTTCTTCTAAGCAACACTCATTCCTGTGTGGGGTCTAATTTACTTTAAAAGCTGAAAAATGGATTTCTGTGATATGTCTGCCTCTGCCTAAATTTCTATCCAACAATTATTCATTGGTCAAGTACACCCTAAGCATAAAGGTGACAAAGACATGGACACTCAGAGGCACACAGTGCTGGGGAAGTCAGGTAACTCAGTTTGTCTGCCATTCCCATAGGACATCCCGTGAGCCACCCTAATTAAGCTGAGTTGACAGCTCAGGAAAAGGCTCTGCCTGTCTTGAGAAGTATGTGCAACCCAAGCATCCTAAACTACAGAGCTCTACGTCCTAAAGCAGAAAGTAGACACTGAGTGTGGTGAGGTAAAAAAAACCTGGAGTCTTCCTGAGGAAACTGTGGCAGGAGGACCCTGGGGGCTATTAAAAAAAAAAAAAAAAAAAAAAAAAAAAAAAAAAAAAAAAAAAAAAAGCCCTGCTCACAAAAACAATAATAACAAGAATAAAGAAACAAATGTCTTGTCTTAAATTTCAGTAATTATTTGTTTAGAGACAGTCTCCTAAGTAGCTCAAGTTGACGTAGAAATCACTATAATAGACCAGGTTGGCCTTGAACTCAAAGAGATCATCCTGCCTCTGCCTCCGGAGCGCTGGGATTAAAGGCGAGCACCACTAGGCCTGCCAGTAATTCTTCTAACATACTGTAATTCCCATTTTCAAAAGACACAATTTAAGCTAACATGTAGAGTTGTCACGAGAGTTCTCCATGTGGCTTATTGAGGCAATGACATACTATTTAGAATTTAAGCATATGGTTACTCTAATAAACGAAGAGTTAGTACAGTTAATTCCTAAAACAGAATAAAGTCAGCAAACTGTTTACAGGGTTCAACAGTTACCTGTTGACTTGCAAACTATTTTTATTTTCATTTATGGTAACAACACTGCTTAGTTAATTGGATAGAGTTGTGCATTCATCCGCCAGGGTTTTCTCTGCACTGTATAATGACTCTCAGAAAATTATGAGAACTTCTTAACGGAAAGCTATTGGCAATACACATTGGGTCTCACTGACTTAGTGTTTTAAAAGAATTTTGTTCAAACGTTTGCCCTTAAAACACATTTTAAGACTAATGAGCTGTGTTGTCAGAGGTTTGGGGAATTCAGTAGAGGCCTTCAGTGAAAACATCATAGCACTGAAGGACAAAGGCTGCCTCACTGACAGGACATGGATTTGCTAAGTGGGAAATAACCTGACATGGATGGCCATTCTCTCTGGGTGGTGGCAGGATGAGAAAAATTTTACCAGTTTTCTTCCTAATGGCTGCTATATACAGGGGGTGGGAAATCTGCCGTTTTACAATATACTTCAAAAGAGCGGACCCTAAGCCACTCTCTAGAGCTACCATTTGGCTCAATTATAAGACAAGACTTCTGTGAGGAATTAGCAACTTGAATTCCCTCTACAAAGATGGCCTTGGTGCTCATTTAGATGCTGACACTGAGATTACAGCTTGGGCTTTAATTAGAATCCTTTTGACCTTAAAGTGAAGCTGGGAAGACACGGAAGTCTTTAAGCCATCAGCAGCTGCAGAGCATTTTAACCAGTGAAACAGTTGGGGTTCCATGGGGCGGGGGCTGCAGCCACTACTTTCACAAGCAGGAACACACCACAGCTCCCCACACCCACACCCACCCCCACCCCATTTGCCTGGGGCTTTGCTCTCTGATGTTTACAGCTTTAGGGGCCTGATATCACCAGGCTGCACCTCCTTGGCCTGGAAGCAATCTAACCCCCACCAAAACTGTCTTCTAACTTTACAGATGCACGTTTAATAGCCACATCTGGAAGCCTCCTCCGTCAGAAGCAGGCTTCCACAGCATCCTTTCTGGATGTCTCCATGGTTCCCCAGAAGGCACGCCCTATCCACCATACACCTAAACACAAGCAAGATGCTCCACACATGTAGACGGCAGTTTCACATACATACATGCACCCAACACACGCATCACACCACATATACCACATCAATCCCCCCCTCTCTTTCTCTCTCTTTCTCTCTCTCTCTCTCTCTCTCTCTCTCTCTCTCTCTCTCTCTCTCACACACACACACACAGACACACACACACACACACACACACCAGTTATTACCACATGCTACACAAACAACATATACATAAAATCATACACACACAGAAACCACAACAAAACATAAACATATAGACACAAAGTGCTCATTACACAGAGTATACACTTCATACACACACACACACACAAAATCTGCTTTTCACACACAATATGACAAGTAGAGCAAGTTACAGATTTGCTACATAGCCGTTAATGTCCATTGGCTAGTGGAGGCTTGCAAGGCCAGTAAGAGTGTATTTCATGGGCTGGAGAGATGGCTCAGCAGTTAAGGGCACTGGCTGCCCTTCCAGGGGACTGAATTCAAGTTCCCAGCACCCACATGGCAGGTCACAACTGCCTGCAACTCCACTCCAAGGGATCCTACATTCTATCCTGGCCCCTGAATCCACATATAAATGGCATACACATAAATATTTCTTTAAAAAGGGCATTTCTTCTGTTTTAGCATTTCTTTCACTTTAATAATTTAAAACAACTATTCATACCTCAGATGATAAAGCTATACATGAGAAAAGTATAAAAAGACAGGTTAATTTAAAACTATTCCCTATTCCTGATTTATATTGTTATCATGCCCATTCAAGATAACCACAAAACAAAAAAGGTAAGAAATGCAGTATTCTGAGAAACAGAGGAAGTACTGTCCAATACTGGTTTTATTTGAAAATTATATAGGTCTGTAGGTTGGGACCAAGGAAGGGAGCCAGAACTGATTGGGGTGTCTTACTTATTATTAAATTATTACTTATGTACTTCTAATAAATGTATTGACTCAACTAAAACTATCATCTTCAAAACACTTTACAGTTCCCACACAACTTGTGGATTTGTTCTCTTTTTCCAACCAATTCAACTGTCAGAATTTAGACTCTTGGTTTTTACATCAGTATAGACAGATAAAAGCTTTGAACTTTTTGGTGTTTTCCCTGGAGGAAAGTCTCTGTCTCAAGCCACCTCTGGGCCACATGCTCTTTCCTCTCTGTCTTCAGAACACTTTGGTTTGTAGACAGGGGTTGTGACATGCCAGGTGGTGCTAGCTCATCATGAGGACACATTTGTAAACCCCCTGCGCTGTGCAGAGCCAAAGAGGAAACAGAAAATGCACTAAGCCTTGGAAGAATTCCAGGCTGGGACCTCTGTCTTTAACCCAGAGGCTGTTGGTTGCCCCAGACTCCTGACCTGGAAGGCACTCTGGGATTCAGTTGAACAGAAGGAAATCGGAGAGGCTGACAGCAGGCAGGTGTAGTCAGTGGAACTCTTACAGGCAGAAGGAAAAAAAATTTAAATACCTAAGACTGGAAGTGAGGATTGCCTTAGTGGTACAGGGAATGCCTTACACATAGGATGATTTAGGTTTGATCTCCAAAAATACTGAAAGTGATAAAATAAAAATAAACCATTTGGATATGCCTTTTTTTATGAGGCCAACTGTCATGGACCAACCTTCTGTTTTACACATGTCTACTCTCCCTTACTCCAGCACACACAGAAACATAAAAAGTTCCACAAGTGTGTACCCATCTTGGCAGAGGGACATTTAGTATACTGCCTCATCTATTTACTGAAAAGAGTATATATTTTATATAGTAGTTCTGTCATGGATTGGTAAACAAAGTTTATGAGCCTATATGCTTCTAAGATGTTCCCAGCCACTGCTGCAAACCAAAGGCACATGAGGCTCTGAGGGACAATGAATTCCAATGAACCAGAGACAGAAGAAAATCATATTTACAGGCAAAGGCACCTGCCAGGACATGACGTGTCAGTCATTTACAGTAGGAGGCACTGACCCTCTGAAGAGCAGTTTCAATTTTATGCCCTTTTAAAAATCACAACCCAGTGGTAGTATGAGTTATAACCCTCGGTTCCTGAAAAACACAGCACTGGGCACTAAAACCCGCCCTGGAGCCCTGCATACGTGCACGTGACATTTGCTGGGTCATGCTGAGAGAACAATATTCCAGGGTCACTAGCACAGGGAAGGGGGCTAATGGGAATGCCTTTCTTGAGCCAGCAGTGACCACTATCATTACCATGGGACGAACACAATGGAAACCCCCCACCCCAGCTGAGCAATCACAAAAGAAAAGATGGTCTCTCCTCATCTGTTTATCCACTCATATCAATCAGGGGCTTCACAAGGTAGCTACAGATGGAGGATTTGTTCTTTAATCTCCTGAATAGCATGCCTTCCCAAAGTGCTGAGGAAATGCATTAAACAACAGAATCAGCTATAACAAGTGAATCAAGCAAGAGCACTTCTGAGTTTTCAAATAAGGGTCTGAAGAGAAAGGCATGTAAATCGAAGTCAGTTTACCATCCGAAGGTGTCTACTGACAGGATCACTGAACGCACTGAAACCAGCTGGTGAAACTGACAAAACTCCAACAGTATAGGTGGAGGCCAATACTACTAAAAGCTGCATTAAAAGCTGTAAATATAATTTTCATAGACCTTAAGGACAGGAGCCTGAGAACTGTTGTGAGGAAATAAGAACACACAAGGGAGGATTAAAGATGGCCTCCCTGGGTCCCTGCCAGAGCAGGTTGCTAACAGCCCCCTCCCTTAGGAGCAGGTTAGCACACTGTGGGCACAGGCCACTCCAGTCTGCCTGGGTGGCTCTGTCACAGGCTCCCAGAAGCTGCTTCTCCTGCCTCAGGGCACTTCTCAGGAGTCAGCCTAAAAGGCTTGGCATAACCATGACCAAACTGTCCAGTGTTTCTCTGTGACTCACCCTGAAACTAGAAGGAACACAGACGCTTCGATGGCCCAGTAGACATGCCCACATGACCTGACTGGACTCAATCCATATGTTCTCTCCCATTGCTACGCACTTTCCTGGTTTTTAAGATCATGCCTGCCCTCTCTGTATCCAGCACACGGCAGTTTTAGCTCCAAAATGGCTGCAGCACTACCAAAGCCAGTTCTCTCCCAGCAAGTTTCCTTCTTTCGTTAATTGTTTAAGATTTATTTCATTTTTAATTTTGTGTGTGTGTGTGTGTGTGTGTGTGTGTGTGTGTGTGTGTGTGTGTGCGCGCGCGCGCGCACGGGCGCGTGCAACCTGAGAGGCCAGAAGAGGATGTCGTGTCCCCTGGAGCTGCAGTTAGAGGAAAATAGTTAAGAGGAGGATGTGAGACACCCTACATGGTGATGGCTCTGGGAGACCTGGGTCCTGGGAACCACACTGGACTCTCTGCAAGAACTGATCCATCTCTCCACCCTGCCTGGCAGGGCTTCAAAGACTCTGACTCTATGGGAAATCCCATACCTTTACATATACTTTGTATCCATCCCATCCCTTTACATATACTTTGTATCTACTCCATACCTTTACATACACTTTGTATCCACCCTATCCCTTTATATATACTTTGTATCCATCCCATTCCTTTATATGTACTTTGTATCCATCCCATCCCTTTACATATACTTTGTATCCACCCCATTCCTTTATATATACTTTGTATCCATCCCATCCCTTTACATATACTTTGTATCCAGGCCCATCAACTTCTTAGTATACTTGAATTTCTTTCACAGAAGAGTGCAGGAAAAAAAAGAGAGAAAGAAAGAAGAAGGATGCTTGTCCTTTCCTCAGGTATGAAAAGGTTCTCTGTAGGTTAAAGTTTACATTCTCCATTTAACATCTTCAGATTTTTTTTACAGAGGGAGAAGTGTGACCAGAGTAAGAACTTTACTACACAGAATAAAATGGTTTGTTATGGCTTAGATCTCAAAATTCAAACTAAACAACATAGGACAAGAGCATGTGCATACCCTAAATATAAAGCAGAAACTGGCAAACTGTTTCTGGAGAGATCTAAATCTACAATCAATATTCTCACCCATGAGACCAGCACGGACTCTCACAACCCTGAAGCTCTGCCATTACAGAACAAAGCAGTGACAAACCATGAGAATATTTACAACCATGTCCAAATACAGCTTTTGGAATAACAAAATAAACAGATTCTCATATAATTCTGTATCACAAAATGTTCTTTACATTTTTCTGACTTAAAAATATAAAAAGTCACTCTGCACACTGGCTTGTACCCAGATTTGGACTTGGGATCACCGGCTGTTGGCTGACTGTGGATAAAAACCAAGGGACATTGGTCACACTGAGTTACACCACAACAGCCTTACTAAAATGAGGGCGGTAAAGCACATCACCAGTCCCAACGTGGACAGAAGGAACACAATCCTTAGCAAGCACCAACTAATGCCTATGTAGAGGGAGAAAGCACCCTTCAGGTCTGGATACTCTCAGTAACAGACTGGAAAGCAAAATACCAACCCTTGGGCACCTAGTCAAGACTCTGTCTAAGATGGGCAGCTATTGCAGGGGAGGCATTACAGGAGTAGTGAGAACTGGACAAATGAAGTCAAGCCATTGGGATATGGCCTTCCAGGGGTTAATGGAACCCCCATCTCTTCCTCTCTCTTTTGCCTCTTGACTGCCACAGGTGAACAGTTTCCTCTGCCATGGTGTGCTGCATCAACCAGGACCAAAGGCAAATGACCAAAAACATTTGAAAAGTGAGCCAAAATAAATCTTGCCCTCTTTTGTTTTTCTCACCAGGCAAAGTCTTGCTGTGTAGCCCAGAGTGGTCTGGAACTCATGAACCCCACCTACCTCAGCCTAGCAAATCCTGAACTCACAGGTATGTGCCACCAGGTCTCCCTCCCTGCTTCACTTTTCAGGTATTCCCCTCGGGGTTTTTGTCCAGGAGCTGGAAGCTGGGTGATGCCTTGGAATCTCCTCTGAGATAATCTCATCTATGGAATCAGGTCCCTTTTACATCTCAACATTTGCAACATTCTATGAATGTTCATTTATGCTCATTTCAGTAACCAGGAGATTATTCTAGCATAGTCAGAGTTCCTGTAGAGGCATGCACCAGCTGAAATGCCACTAAAAGCCTTTTCATCCTGATAGTCCTCTACAGTGTGTGTGTGTGTGCGCGTGCATTCTCGTACACACACACACACACACACACACACACACACACACACACACACACACGAAGCCTATAGAGAGTTTCCATCATAACCGTTCTTATTTTCTATCCTGTTTTCCCCAAGCATAAGCTAGTATGTGTGCAATACAGCACACACAAGAAAAGCTCAAAGGAAAAATGCAGGCCAGTTTTCAAATACCATCTCTACTTCGAATGGCAAGACTAGTGGCTGATGGCTACATAACCCCAGCCTGCCACTGTCAAGCAGAAGGCTAGTGCCCTGCTGCCCCACACACACACTCAGAAGGGACCCAATGAATACAACAGCAGCAATCTACACAGCAGTAGCCATGACAGCACTCAGCCATCAGACCCTTTTTTCTTTCTTTTCCCTTTTTTTTTTTTTTTCAAGACAGGATTTCTCTGTGTAGTCCTAGCACTCACTCTGTAGACCAGACTGGCCTCAAACTCACAGAGATCCACTTGTCTTTGCCTTCAAAGTGCTGGGATTAAAGGTGAATGCCACCGCCTGCCCCCCCTTTTTTCAATTTAGACAAAGCTGACTCTTCCTCCCCTCCTTCCTGCCTTCTCCTCCCCCCATAAGGGTTGGATAGATACTTTAAGATATACCCATGCTTCCAGCTGACTGTTCAGAGGGTAAATGCTTCTGAAATGCATCAACCTCTATTTTTAAAAGGCCTGATGCTAATGTTTGGCTCACAGCTGCTCCATCCCCTAGGGAGGGAAATTACTTAAAAACCTCCTTTGAAAGGGAGTCTTGCTTGAATATGAAGAAGTCACCAGTCTGGCCCTGGTGGCTACCTTTGTTCCAGAGAGGTTGCCTTTCAAAAGGACCCGGTAGGGGCTTCCCAGGAGACCACAGGAAGGTTGCCCCTGCACACCCTCTTCAGAAGGCCCCCACCCCTGGAACTAACCACTAACACAAACATTGTCTCACTCAATTTGTCCCTAAATGTCACGATTTCCAAAGAAGGTGGGGTTTAAAAATTAAATAAAGTTGAGATTTTAAGTTTTTCATTCATCTGTATGTCCTCCTGTGTGAGGATGCACAGTGTGTGCACAATGTGGAGATGAGAGGTCAAAGGTGAGTGTCCTCTTAAGTCACTCTCCACTTCATTCTGTGACCAGTTCAGACTGGCTGGCTGGCCAACCAGCCCTAGGGACACTCCTACCCCCACCTCCCTGATGTGACATGCTCCTGTGCTGTGTTCTGAACTCAGGTGTTCATATTTCCATCTGTCCAGCCCCCAGAGGGAAATAATTATGGAATTCCTGAAGACATGATACCATGGATGGAAATTTTCATCAATTATCAAGATAAAGAGGGTATGCCAATAGCCGTCTATTAATCACCTTGCTCTTAATTTCAAAATAGGTCAAGAAAAGTGGATACATGTTAACTGAATCTCAGAGAGACTAATATTGTTACTGTGCTTGATAGAAACCCCCTGAAACTAATGAAACCACACTTCAGGTTTAAAGCCCAAGTCCCCTTTCAGAAAGCTGACTACTGGGATGGGTGGCATAGCAGAGGCACTGGAAGTCAGCTGCTCTGTCTGGACTTCTGCCAGCTTCCTACATGGAAGGGACAAGGAGTTCAAGGCTCAGGTCATCCCTCACACTCTGAGACATCAGGCATTGCTGTGGTGTAAGTCACAGTGAAAGCAGTAACAGTGACAGGGCACACGGTCATTCATGTCTTGTTGGGGCAAAGAGGCCAGCACCAGCAGGCTGCTTGGCCAGTCCCAAGCAGCTGAGAGGAAAGCTTCCACTGTGATAACGGGCTGCTGTGGGCACAGCCTCTGCTCAGTCTGCAGATCTCCAAGGCTGCAGATAGGATTCTGTAGGGAAGAAAAATACTGCCCCTGACAGCTAGAGAACCATCAGACTCCCCACACCAAACATTTTCATGACCCTTAAGAGTGTCAGAAGTGACAAAGAGAAGCAGGAGAAGAAACACCACAGAGAGTAGGTCAGAGGTGCGCAGGGCAAGTGGCAGCATTCACTCCTTGGCTCTCTCCAGGACTCCTCATGGTGGCTCCCCTGCTCTGGGTGGCCTCACCACAATCCTTGTACATAAAAGATGCCATCTGCAGTCAGGGATACAGGCTCTGTCTTCCTCTCAGCTTTGGGGTCACAAACTGGTAACCACAACACTGTTCCTCACATCTTTCACCCACACAAGCATTTACACTGTGCCTAAGGTCAGGAGCTGACATCAAGTTAATTTTGCCATCTTTGCAAAAAGAAGAGTACTTTTTGATGGAGCAATCGGTCCTGGTGTTGATGAGTAAGAGACAGCTGAACAAACTCTGAAGAAGATCGGTGCCAAGTATGTGGTTCTTGAGGAGAAGAACATTCCAGAAAGACAGACTAGATAATACACAGTAACATGGGCTACTAATGGGTGGGGGGGAATGGTGTGTTTAGCATAACAGAGGTCTCTTCTCTCAGGCAAATAGAGGCAAGTATTCAGTCAGCTGGCTTTAGCCTCTACCCTACTTAGTGTTGTTAGTTAAGCTCTCTGCGTGGAACTCACACCATCTATGCACAGCTGTCTGGAATACCATGGGATGGGATGCACTCGTGCAATGGGAACATTTCTGAAACTTACTTTTCCATTTCCAAAGGAGAATCAGCTATTTCTGCATCCTGGACAGTAAAGGACCAGCTGCAGACAGGACTGTCTCCACAAAAATCACTTCCCAGCCTAGGATTTTCTCTAGGCTATGCTCTTCATATGAAGATGTCACTTGTAAGAAAAGAGGGCTGAGAAGAATCACCCCGGGAAGCCCCAATAATCCAGCCAGTATCAGCTCAAAAAGCAGCTCTGTGCTTGGAAAGTCTCCAAGAAAAATACAAGGCTGCTGTTAATGGAAGTCGATACTAAATGTGCATCCACTCAAGTGTCTTTTAAAGGCTTTGGGGATCTTTCCCCAAATTACCCTCCTTAGAGACCTGGGTTCAGACAGTATCAGATTCCAGGAAGGGAGTCTACCTCAGCTGGAGCAAGCTCTGTTTTGGGCTTGCTAGGCACACAGCCTTTTCCACCAGCCCAGAGAGCAACGATGATGAAGCAGGAACATTCCTGCAGCACCTAGCTGCCATCATGGACTTGTAGACCCGTGCACAGGTCCTGAGGTGGCAGATTTAGCATCAGAGACCACCAAGCTTCTTGATTCTCTCTAGTCCACTTTCCATGGCTATTATAACATGCCTGAAGCTAGCTGCAGATAAGAGATTTATTCAGCTCGGAATTTTGAAGACTGGAAAACCCCCAAACTGGCTGGATCTCCTCTACTCCACCCCAGTGAAGAGCTTCTGGCTACTTCTAGCTACATCTCAACATGATAGATGGCACCTTGGCAGGAACACAGCAAGTGGGAGAGATCACAGGGATAGACAGATAGGCCAGGGAAGGGCCAGATAGCCCACTCTTTGGAACTAGTCCCTTCCTGAGGCCTGACCACTCCCACACAACCCATTCATAAAGTATTAACCCATTCATAAAGTATTAACCCATTCATAAAGTATTAACCCACTCATAAAGATGGACCCTCCACCCACCTCCACGATCTTACTACATTCCACTTACCTGGTTCTAACCACCAAAAAAACGCCACCATGCTAAAGTCTGACCTTACAAGACATGAACCTGCTGGGGGTCATATCCTGCCTCATCTGCCCCAGACACACATTCTCAGAAAATACAAACCCTGGTCAAATAGTGACTGCCTTCCACACTCCTCTAGGCTGGTGCAGGTCACTAAGACACCAATAACCAAGACAAGCCCTGCTAGGGAAGCCAGCAGACACTTTCCTCCACAAAGTGTGAAGCTGAAAACCTGGCTTAGCTTTTGGAGAAGGTGAACGGAATTTATTTTCACAATCCATGGACAACAATAATCAAATAGCTAACAGCACCACACCCCCCGCTTCATCAGAGTCTTGTCTCCTATTTAAGGCACACACATTCAGTGGGCTCCTGCCTTGCTCTGACGCCCCAGCCAGCAGTGCTAAGGAGTCTTGCTATTCCCCAACTGTCTTTAGAGAGGAGAGCAGCATAAAGGGATGGCTCCATATGAACTCTGCATTTCCAGAGAAGTATTCATGCAACATTTCCAGATTTGGTCAACACACACACACACACACACACACACACACACACACACACACACACAAAAGAGAGTCTGTCACACATGAGAGAGTACAGTGGATACCAATATATAACCATCACATAATGGTGAGATGTCACCAGAAAGGTATACCATGAGTGACAGTGGCGCCACCACCATCATACAGGGCACATAGTGCATGATTTCAAGGACTGCACGATACACAAGTCTTTGCCTTCAAAAGAGACACCAAACACACTTGTTAATATTCATTATCTAGCAGGCATGCCATCCACTAGTAGGGGGAAACCAAATACCAGCACAGTGATCCCTGCTTACCCATAGAAGACAAGATGCAGACCCCCAGTGGACACCTGGGGCCAAAGGCAGTCATGACGGAACAAACGGCATTGATTCTGTACAAACTACAGTCTTCTCTTTCATGTCTAAGATCATTTAGAAAAAAAAATCAAGCATAGTACAAGACTTTTAGATAACTAAAGGGGAAATAGAATAATTATAACAGCATTAATAAATCCTAAAATACTGATATTTGCTGGGCTTTCTCAGAGATAACCGACGGTGTGACATGCTATAACCCATGTGCCCCACAGCTGTAAAGGGATAAACTGTGCACAATAGAGTATGATTCAGCAATAAAAGGGGCGAACTATGACTATAGGAAACTATGCACATTTATGCCAGCCAAAGTGAAAAAGCATACATGCTGTGATGCTGTCCCTGCAAAATGACAGAATACCAGAACAGAAAACTGACAATTAACCTGCAAGGGAAAGGGGGATGGAAGCTACACAAGGCTTCGATGGGAAATACTGCATGTCAAGATTGCGGGGGAGGGCCGCATGTTACATGATTCTATGGATTTATTGAAACTCAGAATGGTATAGTAGAGATGATGAAAGTTGCTATATATTAGGTACACTTTGGGGCTGCAAAGAAGGCTCAGTGGCTAAGAGCAGCACCGGCTGCCCTTGCACATAACCAGGGCTCCACTCCCACCCAGCACCCGCACGGCAGCTCACAACCAGTGTGACTCCAGTTCCAGGAGGCCCAATGCCCTTTTCTGCCTCCATGGACACCAGGCACATACATGGTGACCAGACACACACTAGGGCAATACACAATAAAATAAAATAAAATCATATTTTTAAAGTAAAGGGTAGGAAAATTGAGTAGTAATCAGCCATGAGCAAAGGCCAACAGATAATTTAAATAGCAACTGTTTCAGGTAAACTGCATTTTAAATCTTAAAAATAAACTCGAAGCCTCTATCTGTGTTATCTCAGTAACAGGGCACTCGCCCGTGGAGAGGGCAGAAGAAACGGCTGAGCTCCCCTGGCCTGGTGCCCACGCATGTAGACACACTAAGAGGAACAGCCAAGGCCAGATCTGGGGAGTTCACACTGGGGACAGCTGTAACAGTGCACACAGGAAGTAGGCCAGAAGACCCATATACCTCCAGATGTGGCCCCAGTCTAGAACCACCTTGGGTTATACTGGAATGACTTCTGTCATTCATTTAATCAACTCATTTGAGTTGTGCACTGTGCTGGACGCAGTAGAATACAGACACAGAAAGTTCTGGAACCCACCCACTTGCTCGTTCACAGAAGGGTGAGTTCTTCCACTTGGATGACTTCTAGCTAAGGTCTTCTCTGAGCTATAGAATGTGGACTTTGGGGTGTGCCACTCAGACAGTCTGAAAGTTGGAACGTGTATTGCCGACTGACTGCCGTGTCCCCCCAGTAATGGGTGTGTCCCCTGGAGGCTGTGATGAGGTGGCACTGGAAGGAAACCCATCCCAGATCCTTCAGCTCTTTTCCACATTACCTTACAAACCACACAGCACTGAAAGGATGCCACCCCCAGGCAGAAAAGCAAGTCCCTAGCTCAAAGCCCTGGGCCTGTGCCAAGTGTCCTGAAAGCAAGGAGATGGAGGCCCAAACACCTGGAATGACAAAGAGAGCCCTGGATTGGATAAGCTTGTCTAATGTGCCAATTGATCGTGGATCTGGAGATCAGATAGACCCGACATCAGGTCACTGCCAGCCAATTAGCAGGAAGCCCACAGCACCCACAGCTCTCCAGGCCCAGCCTAGCCTCCACCTGGGTCTCCACCCCACCCCCACCCCACTTCCCCCACCCCCCAGCCTCCACCTGGGTAAGTGCACAAAAAAGTGCTTATCCCCGGAGTACACTCTGTCCCAGGGACTTGCTGCATCCTATTTCACCCACGCCCTCAGTGGACACACCACACAGACTTTCACACAGCAACAGAAAGCAAACTAGAACACTGTGTAGTTAAAACAAGAAAACACATATTCATGAGTTCCCTGACTTACATTCGCATAGAGTAAATTTGGAATGAGTCCCAAGAAGAGATACCTATCAGAGAGCAGAAGGATATTCTCTGTGGTTGAAACTACCTGAACATATGTATCGCCTGCT
The DNA here is from genome assembly GCF_003668045.3 of Cricetulus griseus. Classification (NCBI taxonomy): domain Eukaryota; kingdom Metazoa; phylum Chordata; class Mammalia; order Rodentia; family Cricetidae; genus Cricetulus; species Cricetulus griseus. The sequence continues at coordinate 279,785,449 of NC_048596.1, read as the reverse complement.
TAAAAGCAGAAGACATACAGGGACCTATCTGAGAGCGGGGGCATGAATTCCACTTCCTTGTAAATGGTCGTTCCAGTTTGGTATGGATGACAACCATAAAATGCCACGCTGCTGGACAAGAGACCTTCCCTTTCCTCAAAGATGAGGGCATACAAATGACAGATGAAGAGACAAAGCTAGAAGAAAAGGGACACTGAGGAAATGGGCTGAGCTTCTCTGTGTGCCATGGCCTGAAGGCTACATCCCCCAGATGGCAAGGCCCTGGCCAGCCCAGTTCTGGATCAGTCTAGTCCCCAGTGCCCTTTTCCTGTCATCCCTTACAACTGAGCACTGTTCTCCTGGGGCAGGAGCCAGAGTCCCCTCAGCCAGCTCTGGGTTTCTGTGTGGGAGCCTAGCGCCTTTACCCACGGACTCACTACAGTCCCATGCCTCCTCAGGTCCACGAGTTAAGTATGATAAGACCTGGTAATGTCCTGGGGCCTGCCAGGGCTGGAAGGAGCCAACAGGTCACTTTTCAAGAGTTGGCTGCTGAGTATGAACACTGTGGACAGGACAGAGTCAGTCATGAAAGGACAATGGAAGTTAAAGGACAGCTAGAGGCACTGCAGGTGCTGAAGTCACAATGAATGAGGCTCAGTGTAACGAACCCGTATACATGTACAAACCTACAGGAATCCACGCGTGCTTGCCCACACAAGTGAGATACTTATTCCTAACCAGAAATGCTTACAAGTATAAGGGCTTCGAGTTGCATATTTGGGGTTGGATTTTTGAAATATTTACATGAATTTTACTTGCTAAACGAGTTAACTGAAATCATAGGAAATTTGTGATTTTTTTTTAAATTTTCAGATGTGGGACCTTTTAATTCACCCTTGAATTAACTCTACCCCCTCGGTCCTAACTTCTTTGACTTCTGTTTTCCTGATATATATAAAAGCACAAATCAACACCACCAGCAGCAAGAGTTCAAAAAGAAATTAAATAAGCCCACAATGGTTACCAATGTCAGTCCTCACCCCTCCCCCAGCATGGACCACAGGGTTTATCTTTCTGTAAACACTTTCTCCCAGCCAACTTGTCCTGTGCCTTGGCCTTCAAGCAGCTGTGTCTTCCTGTCTTCCACCCTGTCATCATCACAGGAAGGGATGACAAGAGCTGCAAGCGACTGGAAACTGCTGGAAACTGCCGTGTCCCCTGCTGTCCTATCCATCCTCCCAGATCCTTCCACAGACTCACAACTGACACCACTCTCCCTCCTCCCGGCGTGCCTTTGAGGCTAATTCACACCCCATCCTGCCAGCTCCCACCAGGATCCTGCTGCAGAGCTCTTCTCCCTGGGAGCATCTTGGAGCCTGCCCCCCACGGAGCACCTCATCCACAATTACACCCTGTGCTTCCAGAACCCAGCACACACCTTTCCTCGCGTTCCAGAATCAATTAAAGGTCACCAGGGAGAAATCAACTCCCCGAACTAAAGTCTTCATTTTTGACACCTCAGCTTCAAGCGTCATTAAAAAAGTGTGACTTGACAGGGCTGTGGGGCCGGTTAACAGCTTTTGAGATCTCACAGTACACGGGCTTTTCACCATGTTCCTTGCTACATCTTTGAGCCTGAAGATTCCCAGCGAGCGGCTATGCTGACGAGCATCAGTGTGGCCACAGATATGGAGCCCCTTCCCCTTCTGCAGCAAAAGCAGGGTTGAACGCACTGTATTCCGATTAGGCTTGTCTCCTTTGTAGGATTTGGAATTTAAGTGCGTTACACAGAGTCACACGGTGAGAAAAGCCAATGTGTTTAGGGGATCCTGGGAAACAATTCATCAACTGACTGGACCACCTTCCAACCTTGTCAGAGAAGAGCGCCTCACAGGTGCTCTGAGCACAGACACATGTGTTTACATGATATTTTCATAGTTTGCTTTCAGAAATGATTTCATTACACAGTCTAGGCTGGCTTTAGCGTGAAATGAGTAGGCTATGCTACCATGTACATTCTCTGGAACCTTCTGTCATTACAGTCAGCCTCCTCGGATGCAGTCAACCTCAGGTCATACACGTGTCATATAATCAGGTCATACATGTGTCATGTAATCAGGTCAAACATGTACCATGTAATCAGGCCTGTAACAGCCACATCTACACCAAACATGTGCAGAATTGTTTCCTGTCACTGTTTCCTAGGGAATGCCACATAAGACAACTTTATATAACATTTGCTTTACATTAACGAATCGCCTGGAAGCGATTTCAAGTACACAGGAAGATATGCATTCAGTAAGAAATGTCTGCCCACAGTGTCTGTGAGTTTTGTTATTTGTATGGATCCTGGAACCAACCCTCATGAAAACTTTGGGACAGACTACATATAGCACATTCAATCTGTGCACGTATTCACAGACGACAGGTCCATACTGTGACTTCAGCTATGTGGATGGTATAGTGAACAGGGAGGTGCAGATATGCCTTTCAACATACTGATCTTACTACCAGTGAATTCTCACAGTGAGACTGACAAGAGCTGGTCTACTTGTATGACTCTCAAAAATGATTCCGGCACTGATGATCCTAAAACAGGAGATTAGAAGTCGCAGGTCAGCCTGGGCTGGCTACACAGTGTAATCAGGTCTCAAAAACAAAACAACAACAAACGGAAAGAACTATGGCCTCAGTCTATAGGTTCAAAACATCCTAATTATGCCAATTAACAGAGCAGACTGCCAATCTGTTATTTCTGAAGTACCTTCTCCTTGCAAGAGGTTGGAAACAAATGGCCTATGACTCTTACCATGAGTACTGTCACCATCCAGACAAGCAATGGAGACATTTTAAAGAGACACTTGTAATCCTCCTTGGCTGTCAAGACTATGAAGACAATGGGCCCCAAGAATTGGAACCTTATGTGGGGAAAGGCTGAAGCCTGTGGGGGTCAACTGTCTCCCTCAACAATATTTGCACTTGACAGACTACTTTGAAGGAGAGAGACTGTCATTAGACAATGATGACCACCCCTTGGCCCAGTCTGGTTTTCTGTCCCTCTCCCCGATACCGCCACACTGGACAGATCTCCACTTTCTGCTATTCACTATCACTATCTGGTTCAATCGGCTTATTTAGGTTAGGTGGCCAATCCCGGCAGACAAGGGCTGTCAGACAGAGCTCACGGTCTGGCTCTAGTGAGTCCAGTAATATTACCATACACATGCGTGTGCAAACACAAGAGAATGGGGGTGAGTCGGAGCAGCGACGCCACACACTTGCCAGTGGAGGACACTGCTTTGATGCTCAAAGATGACTTTGTGTGGCACATGAAGTATAAATACCGTAAACCAGAAGCAGTGAGGTCAGGGTATTGACAGCACAGGTAACCCCTGCGCAGGCTGGTCATCATTTCCTTGTTATCACTGGTGAACGCTCTTTCCCGATTATTTCCTCCTGCCCAACCTTCCCCACCCATCAATCTGGTCTTCCCTTTTCTCTGCACAGGGTACCACCCTTTCCCTGCCGGGCTTCCTGTTATGTTAAGCTGGTGGGAGGTATAGATGGGAGTGTGGGGTCAACTCTCTGTGTTGCCAGAGGGTGCCAGTGTGCACCTCACCATCCCAAACTCTGGACCACAGGGATACAGCGCAGTTTCCCACAGTATCCCCCTTCCCTCTAACAGCTTTCTCCACATTAGCCCCAGTCCTTTTGGCCCCTACCATCTCCCAACCGTCTCCAATCCATTTCCATAAAAAGTGCCATCCCGAGTCTTCTCAGCAGATCTGAAACAAGTGCCAGACCCCAGGGATCGGCCGTCAGGAAACACTCTTCACCTCTTTCTGCCGGAGGCTCTCAAGAGTTGAGCAGGTCACCTTTAAAAGTTCTGGCGTGTGGGGCCCACTGTGGTTACCCCCATCCCACTTGCTGGGAAGACAGAAAGCAAGGAGCTCTCTAGCTGTCACTGAAAATGGACAATCAGCCTGAACAACAACAAGCAGGTTAAAAGCAGCTGTGAAAATCAGAGCAATAAGACCACCTTGGGAAACCACAAGATGGACCAAAGAGAGCCAGGGAGGAACTGGCCAGCCCTGGTGAGGGGCTCAAGTTCCAGAGAAGCCCACCCTATCCCCTTTCCTAGAGACTGGCGGTATGCAATGAGGGATGCCACAGTTAAGCTCTGGCTGGAACCCAGGGGAGATACAGAAGAGAGTGGGACCAGAGACCCCAACTTCCACACAAGCACAAAGACAGAATCCAGAGCCAGTTCAGACAGTAGAAATTTTGCTAATATCCAGTTGCAAGAGGAGTTTATCCATGTCCCTTCCCATGCAAGAAGGCTCTGTGGGAGAGGCTCACAACTGTTCTAGGTAGTGCCTTTGTGCTGTCCTTGGGTGTGTGTGGGGGGGTGGTCAACTGGGGTGAGGTAAGTGCCTGGATCCATGAAGGAGCTGAGGTACAGCTGACCCTGTAGGGACAAGGGGTAGATGTCACTGGGGGAAACTGAAACAGGTAAGGCTAGTTATTAGCAGCAAGGAGACCAGCCAGCAGGGTGGGCCCAGAGACCAAGAAGCAAGCAAACAGGTTCAACTCTGGGTCTCAGCTCAGACCCTTAGCCGTTCTGACAAAGTGAATGATGTCACAGAGCCCTGTTTAATGTGTCAGTAAAACAGAGAGTAAGCTGGCTAACTATGGTACACAGGCTGAAATCTCTCCCTGTTTTTATCAGCGAACACCCACACGCATCCAGACACAGGTTCTCGGTGTACCTTCTGAACTCCAACCAGTGTCGAAACAGAAGCCATGTGGCCCAGGGCTCTTAAAATATTTATCTTCGTAGAAAAAGTTTGCCAAACCCAAAACAGAAGATTCCCTAAGAGGTGCTGATCTGCAGGATTCAACTCAACTGATACTAGCAAAAAAGTGGGCCCGGTAGGTGCCCTGATGGCCAAAGAAAACATATTATTGGTGAGACAATGGAACTCTCTGACTTTTGCCTTCTCACCCACAAGAGAACACCATCGTGTCCCATATATAGAGTGCCCAAGGCATTTGTGTGACTCTTAACATTTCTGCAGCGCAGTCAAAGTTGTTTTCACTAAATCCCAACCCTGACTCCCTGAGACACTGTGATGACCAAAGCACTACGACTATTGCCCAGTGACATGACTATCGCCCAGTGACTGACATGCGTGCCGGGCCTCCCCGGCCACTGAACTGGGCAGTTGCTGCTTTCCTCTAATTAACCCCCCAGCTTCCAGTTCGTTTCTATCACACTTAATCATGTGGGGTGTGGTTCACCCAGCTATTGCCATGAACCTTCAAATCACTCAGACCCTGAGTGAGACCGATTTCAGGCCAGTCCATGAGCTGACATAAGAACGGAGGCGCAGACCTGAATCACACTCTCAACTTCCCACACAGAGATATAATTGATTTTAACACTCTGTTTACAACAACAAAGCTTTTGGGTTTTTTTTTTTTAAATGTTGATGCGCTCTTCTTAGTAATGTTTGCAAAACCTGCTTAGAAACTGAGATTTGCTTTATCCTTTTTCTAAATAAGACATTTAAAGCCTGTACTGAGTTTCACTAAATGCCAAATAAATGTCTGAAGGATGGGGGAGAAAATCAGTTACAAAGAATTGCTTCTACTTGAGACATTCCGAGTAAATTATATAGGGATCATAAAACTTTGCTGGACAAATACTAAAATCTACATAAATCTGGCCTACTACACAAAATTCCATTGTGCCTGTAGTCTTCAGTCCTCTATATTGGTAGTCAAAGAGACATCAGCCACTGACTGTGGCCCCCCACAATAAAGTCCTGGGGAGCAAAGACAACAGAGGACTTCACTGATTCAAAGACCCCTCCAGCCTAAAGAAAGACTTACATTTCTTAAAACCTGCTGTGTTTAAAGGAAGCCTAAAGTTTTGCTCAGTATGTACCTAAATAATAGAAATGATGTTCTGGATGAAAGAGACAGAATTCTAAATTAACATACATACACCAAACAAACAAACAGAAACCTTCACTGGGGGTCTCTTGCACTTTAAATCCATGGACAGGTCCCTCTTCAATCTGCATGGTGATCCAGCTCACCCAGAACACTGTCCAGCTTGCTACTTGGCCTCAATTTCACCCTCCTCATGGGAAATACAAATGCCAGCCTCTCATCTAGAGACCACAGCCCCCATCGTCATCTCCCTCCAACTTAGAAGGTAGACTGATCCAGTCAACATCAACAAACCGCTAGGTCTCTTCCTCTACCTCCTTTTCTGGAAAAAAAAATTCCTGATTCTTTTTTTATATCAACAAAAGGCTGGAAGAATGTAGAATCCAAACCCAGCTGCAGCTCAGGCTGAACACCTGAAGAAGCCCCAACTGGCAGGCACCCTACAGGGACATTGTCCATGGATCTCCAAATAGCAGGGCCTCCTGGAACCAAGCTCTCTCACCTGGGGTGAGAGTTTACCTCAAAGAGGGTCTGATGGCCCCACATCCTGCTCCCCACCCTCGCCCCTGCCTGGAGCCTAGGAATCCAGCTGGGCTGCAGACTCCTGCTGGGAGAAAACAACATCACTTCTGCCCTAAGAGCCGGGATTTGCTCTTTTCTAAGCCCCAGCCACACCGTCGGCCTCGATGCTGGGGTCTGAACTCTCCTCACAGACTCTTCCATGCTGTTACCTGTCTGTCAAAGCTCTTCTAATGAACTCCATACCCAGCAACAATACATCCTAAGGTCCCTCTGAACCCCTCATCCAAGACCTTCCAGAAGCGATTCCACAGACAACATATTTAAGTACAGTAGTGATGAGCAGGAAGTAGGAAAATTAATCCCACCTTTGCCACCCCAGCCCAGGGAGTCAAGCAGGCAGGGTCTCCAGGCCTTACTCTCAGTCCCAACCAAGCTGTGATAAAGGGGACAAGCACTCAGGGGCAGTCAAAACAAGACAGGGGAAACTGTCCCAGACCTTGAGACTCTGTGCCCCAGCCCTGGACCTCCAAGTTCAAATCCTTGTTTTAGCTCAGTCCACCGGAAGTTCAGAGACACTCTTTATGCCTATTGGGCACACACAGGCTCTCCTTGCCTTCAGCCTCTGTACCTGTTAGTCAAGACTCTCTTGTCTTGATCCTGTAACTGAGTGGTTTCCTACTGGATTGAGAAGGGATTCTGCTCCCACAGAGGACTTAGCCATGGCAGCAGGTATTTCTTTGTGTCATAGGTGGGAGTGGGGGTGCTCAAAGGCCTACACCAGATAGGGGCATTCGCAATGCACAGAGGGCTATGCAGACCACGCTGAGGTCTGAGGAAGAGAATTCTGGACTTGTAGGAAACAAGGAGGCAAACCCCAGCTGACCCCTTCACTCCCATCAACCCTGACCCCATCACAGCTGACAACTCCGATGATGAGATGACCCCTCAACTTCAAGGGACTAGGAACTAATACCTACTCCTGCCACCTCAAACAGCGGTCTCCAGAAAGGATCGCCTCTCTGTTTTGTTTGCTTTACTCAGCTGTTTGGTTTTGCAGTGCTGAGAGACTGAATGCTAGATAAAGGTTTTACTGATGAGCTAGCTACTTAACCCAGCCTGGATGGTCTTCAGAACCCCAGTGAAATGTTGGTTTGTGCCAAGAAGTGGTGGCGCACACCCTGTCTCAGAAAAGAAAAGAAAAGAAAAGAAAAGAAAAGGAAAGAAAGAAAAGAAAAGAGGAAGAAAAATTGACGTTAGTCTTATTTTTTCAAGACAGTGTTTCTCTCTGTACCTTTGGCTGTCCTGGAACTCTCTCTCTGTATACCAAGCTGGCCTCAAATTCTCAGAAAACTGCCCGCCTCTGCCTCCTGAGTGCTGGGATTAAAATGGTGCACCACCACCTCCCAGCAAATGTTGACTTCTAATCTACCTCCAACTGGTGATCTAGTAGTGGTCCCTAGTAAATCTCAGGCTCCTTTGCCCTTCTTTCACACCTTAATTTCGGTTTCTTTCAGGCGACATGTGGATGGAGACACACTCTGTATTTGCTCCTGAATTCACCAGTTTATATGTGTCTATCTCTCACAGAGAGCTGGATGGGTAAATAAAAGAGAGAGAGAGAGAGAGAGGAAATATTCAAATCAGAATGGCTTGATAAGACTCTAAAAATATTTTACCTTTATCTCACTTAAACAAGTCATTCATGCTGTGTATGTGTCTAACTGTTCTGTCTGCATATATGCCTGTGCAGCAGGTGTGTGTCTCTAATGCCCTCAGAAGCCAGAAGAGGGTGTCAGATCCCCTGGAACTAGAGTTATAGATGACGGTGAGTCATGTGGGCGCTGGGAACTGAATCCAGATCCTCTGCAATAGCATCCAGGGCTTTAAGCCACCCTTGCTCTGCATGTCACTGTCATTATAAACTAAAGAAACCCAACAAGGGGCTCCCAAATAAAGGCGAACCCTTTAAAGCAGTCTACCCTTCAGCGGCTATGCTCACTACCCAACACATATGCTACTTCAGGCCACTTACAGGGACGGTCACTTGGCAGCATCGGTGGCCATGGCCCCAGCAGCTGGCATAGCCTGGTCATTAGCAAATCTGAACAATCCAGCCTTTCAACAACCAACCTAATGGACTTTTCTTGGCAAAGGGAGGTCTGGCTTGGCCCAGCACCCGTTTTCACATCTCAAAACAGTACGTGTCAGGAATGAATGGGACCTCCAGTCTGCCCTGTGTCTTACTTTCTATAGCAGGTTCGTCTGGTCAGGGACTAGAGATTCATCTCAAACTCCCCTCTGCATAAAGATCCATAACATAAATCCATCCAGCTTCTTCTCATCATCAGATTCCTAGTGTTGCACCTGGCCTCTTCAACTGGTTTTTAAAATTAAGACAGAAGTCAGGAAAAGATACTATCTGCTTTAGAGAAGTTAGGAATGCCATGCTGAGTCAAGCAGTAGTTGCGAATCCTTTAATCCCAGCACTCGAGAGGCAGAGGCAGGTGGATCTCTGAGTTCTCAGCCAGCCTGGTCTAAAGAGTGAGTCCCAGGACAGCCATTGCTACCCAGAGAAACCATGTCTCAAAAAACTGAACAACAACAAAAAAGACACATTAAAACATGAATTTACATGCTAACACACAGTCTCAGGGTGACCTAAAGTAGGTCCAGGAAGCCTTCTAACCAAACAGCTGGCTTCCTCCCCCTCTCCCTCCTCCTCCTTCTCCTCCTCCTCCTCCTCCTCCTCCTCCTCCTCCTCCTCCTCCTCCTCCTCTTCTTCCTCTTGGCTCCCTCATACATGGTTGCCTGTCTTAGCCCTTCCCTTCTTAGCAGACCCTCCTGGCCCTAAAGTGACTCCAGTTATTTCTTCCTGTGGCCTGGGTGGATTGGTGACCCTGTTCCTTAAGCTCTGCCTCCAGAGGCCAGCTTTCAATGCCCAGCCAGCTGTCTCAGAGATACTCCAAGAACCAGCAGCACACCACAAAGGCACCACCCCAGAGGAGAGACAGGCAGCACAGGGCGGACAGACCCACGCAGAAAAAGGCTCAGAACCCACCCAGCAGGCTAAGCCAAAGGGGCAGAAAGAAGTAGAGGACACAGGAATAAGCAAAGATGAAGAAAGGGGCCCCTGCCACAGCCACCAGGAGCTGAGACCGAACCTGAGTAGGCAATGAGGAAGTAAGAAGAGGCCCCAGAAATACAAACAGACCCAAAAGTGACTGACAGTTAGTCAGCCCCCCCATTCTGAGACACACTGGGCAGCAAGAGGCAGATGGGAGAGGAACGGACTCCTCGAAATCATCCCATTGGTTATCTGAAAACACAAGAACCACAGAGCCCAGAGTGTCCACCATGGCTGACAGTACACATTCTGAGAGGCAATACCTTATAAAGAATGTGTGTGTGTGTGTGTGTGTGTGTGTGTGTGTGTGTGGTGTGTACACCATGCTTGCACATATAATGTGCACATGTTTGCATGCATGTTTACAGGTGTACCTGCATGTGGAGGCCTGAGATCTGAGATGGACACTAGGAATATCCCTCAACTGCTCTCTCCATTTATTTATGAGACAGGGTCTCTCACTAACCTGAGGCTCACTGGTTCTGCTAGACTACCTGGCCAGCAAGCCCCAAGGATCTTAACATTTCCAACTCCCCAGTGCTGGAATTACAGGCACACACCTGCTGTCTCACCCAGTTTCTACCTGGGTGTTGGGGATCTAAACTCAGGTCCTCATGCTTACACAGCAAACATTTCATCAACTGACTCACCTCTTTAGCCCAAACAGCTTCTACATCCTATCCCAGATGTACAGAGCAATCTTCTGGCAGGATGCTTTCCATCTGGTACATGGAGCAATAAAATATTACAAGTTGAGTGTCCCTTATCTGTGATACCTGGGACTGGAAGTGTACCAGACGTCATAGCTTTGTTAGACTTTGGATATCTGATGGACTCAGCAATTAAGCTTTCTTCGAGTGCAAATCCAAAATAACACTTTGAGCATAGTGTCCATTGTCAAATAGCTGGGATTCCTGAACACACCAGATCTCACATTTTCAGACCAGGGAAGTTCAATCAGAGATGGTACCTGCCGGCTCACCAGATTTCTAGGGCAGCCTCTCTGTGCACCACATGTGAGTTCATCTCTAACTTTAGCCTTCATCTGTTGAGTCTGTCTTCTACAGGATGCACACAGCTTCTGCACCTACAGCGCTCCTGTAAAGCAGCAGCTTTAACTCCTTCCCTCTCTCAGAAACAGACAACAAAAAAGGGGAGGGGAGAGCTGCACTGGGGGGGGAGGACGAGCTGTAGATGGGGGAGGGAGAGCTGGACATGGGGGGGTGACAACACAGCAGAGACCCTCTCAAAGTTGGATGGCATCAGAACTGAGCCGATACCAATGACCTTTTCGCCCATCTCCCCACCAGAGCTCGCTACTTACTTTTTCTTCCACTGCTTAAATGGTACAAACCCTTGCTTCTGTGTGGCTGGGCCACAGACAGACCTCGGAGTTGCTAAGCAGATAGATAGGAAGCTTGGGGAAAACTCCAACCCTCCTCAGGATGGGACAAAAGAATAACACTGACTATTCATTCTCTTTCAACTTTTTCAACCAGAAAATCCTACACTGCAGGCCAGGCAGAGGGGATTGTCATGATGTCTAAAACACTCTGGACAATTTTATACTGAAAAGCAAAAGACATGGCTGGGTTTGTGGTACACACCTTTAACCTAGCAGTCAGGAAGCAGAGGCAAGCAGTTTGAGTTTATCCCGGTCTACAAAGTGAGTTGCAGGGCAGCCAGAAATACAGAGTGAGACTCTGTCTTAAGTTTAAAAAAAGTAAAAGATGGGGTTTGGGAAGATTGCTCAGTAAAGTGCTCACCACACAAGCACAAAGACTTGACTTTAGTCCCTAGCACCCAGTCAAGCATGGTAGTAGACTTAGCACAACGAGTGCTGGGAAGGTAGGGACATGTGGATGGATCCCAAGCCAGCTTAATCAGTGTAAGCCATCATCGGCAGGTCCCTGTGAGAGATACTATCTCAAAGAACACAGTGGACAGTCACTGAAGGATGACCTGTGACCTCCACAAGAAGCACACACTCATGTACCTACTTCCACTTAAGCATGCACAGGTGTGCATTCGCATACACCAAAAAGCAAAAGCTAAAGGTAGGTTGGGGGTGTTGCTTGGTGGAATAGCCTGAGGCCCAGGATTCAATCTCCAGTACTGCACAAAAGGAAACATACACACACACACACACACACACACACACACACACACACACACACACACGTTATACAGTTTAAATGTAGGAAAATAAACTACTGGCAAATATTTAAAAGTGGAAATCTGAAATCTGTTCATTCTTGCAAGTGAAAATATAGAGTTTGAATGGCCCTTTTCCAAAATGACTAGGACCCTAGGTGTTTAGGATTTCTTTTTTCTGTTTCTTCTTTTCAGATTTTAAAGGAGTTACATATACAGAAAGATCTAGCTCAGTCAGTGAAGAAATCTAAACATAAAATTCATTTGTTTCATTGACAAATTACACAAACAGCCTAAGGTAAGGGAGGGTGTATGCCTGATGCATGCACAAAGGTGTGTGCCTGCTTGAGCTTTCATGGAGGCCAGAGAAGGACACTGGGTGTCTGCTCCATCAGTGTCTCCCATATTCCCAGAGACCCTGCCTCCCTCAGCACAGCACTGGGGTTACAGGAGCCACGCCTTTTGTTTGTCCTAAGGAAGGATGCAAGTCAGGGAAGGTTGTTACTTACATTATTATTTAAACTTACATTATTATTATTTATTGTAGTAGTAGGACAGAAAATCAAACGCTAACTTTCTTTTCTCTACCGTATCCTAACAGGGTACTTAAGGGCCATTTTCTTGGCATTCTATGAAGACTTGCTACTAATAATGCATGGCTATGGAATCTCCTTGGAGGCTGCACTTTCCTCTGCTGAGTTATCCCAGAAAACCAAAACAAGTGAACTGAACTTCACGTTCCCTGTAAAATCCCAAGTGATCACACACCAATCCTGAGCTAGAATGACCATGAGCCTTCCACATTCAGTGCTAACAAGTTAAATACAACATGTAAATTCTATTAAGTTTTGGGACTAAACTAAGTATTACATCGTGTGCTCACTGCAGGGCACAAGCCACAAGGGGGAGGTGAGCTGGTGGGAGCACCCCTAAGACCTGAGGGAGCACTCACACTCAGAAGGGCAGCAGCTGCTGCCAGCTGCGGTAGGTTTCTATGAAATCCTTCCATGAAGTGGATGCTGTGATGGTTTGAGGCTGAAGAACTTTGGGGAGGTAGGTAGGGCCTAACTGAAGGGAGTACGTCACCCAAAGTGGGACTTTAAGGCTGCATGGCCTGACCTCTAGCTGCAGCCCAGTCCTCTGCTTCCTGGGTCCACCACTACCTGTCAGGGCTAGCACGCTTTCCTTGACGCCATGCACTGACATTCTCTGCCATGCCTTCCCCGCTGTGGTGGGCTGAAACTTGCAAAACCATGAGACCCTGGGGTGTTTGTTTCAAGTGTTCTGTCCCAGGAAGGCCAAAAGAAGCCATAAGCGATTCTCAACTATCCTCTGTATCACGTCCACCAGGGTGCATGGACATGCAGAGATGTTCAACCTGAACACCATTTGATTTGGTTCGGGGAAGGGAGGAATTGCCACAGCCTAAACATTATAGACCACAGCTCAGTCTGAGTCGTGGTCCTTAGTTGACTTCTTGTCACCTACTAACCAGCTGTCTTGGGAAAGCCCCAATGACTAAACCCTGAACAGCAGAGAGGATGCTGGCTTCCTCCAGGCTATCATCCCCAAGGCCTCAGGTTGCCTAGCGCCAAGGGAAGTCACCTCCCTCCTGTCAGGACATGGTCCCCTGTGTCTTGTGATCAGAAATGCATCTCTACTGACATCATATTTAGGTTGGGCATACACAGCAACTGGCTCAGAATTAAGGATACATTTCCTGCTGAGTCAGTCAATATAGCCCTGGCTTTGTCACCCTGCACCCCCCCCATCATCTAAGGAGGTGTCTTGCAGTGGGCTCTATGACTGCCTGCCCATGCACTCACCCACCTCTCCCCACCTGACCTGGAGGGAAATGGCCCCTGCCTTCAAGGAGTGACAACTTCTGGGAGGCAAAGGATACTCTCCTAGTGAAATGTACTTAGCTCCTGGAATGGATATGAGCACCCCTCTGCATTCACAGTTTTCTTGGTTTTCCTGGGGCATGTCAACACAACCGACCCTTCAGGTTCCTTAGAGGCAAGATAAGACACAAGGCCAGAATGGAAAGGCATGCCTGCAGGCCCAAAAAGTCAGCTCCAAACCCCCTCTGCTGCTGTCCACATTCAACCTAAGTCAGAACACAAACCTTCCACCGCCAAACTCCTTCACTAACACCGCCAGACTCATGCCTGCCTTCCTGCTATTTCTTATTTTCAATTAAAATACCTATGGATTTTATGCCAAATGGGGAAGGTAATGAATCTGAATTATAAGCCTCTAACCACCATCCAAGCCAATGTGAAATACTTAACGCTCCACTCCATTCGTTTTGCTTAAAACTGGTCCCACTCTTGGAAATCTGGGCAGCCATGCTCCTCGGTGTTGGGTGGCAGGAAGGCAAATGTGAAGGCTTCACCCCCAGGAGCTGTAGCTTTGACATCTTCGGTGGCTATCTTCATCACAGTCACCACTTTCTCAAGGCCCACATCTATACTTCTCTCAAGGACCCATTCAGTCCATCACCACACATTTGCTGGGCACCTACCAAATACCATGCATCTAACTTGGCACTAAAAATGAAAACATGGTGAGAAAGACCAAGGTCACTGCTCCCTGGGAAATCAATCAGACTATTATTACTGTACAGGGTGATGCCTGCCATGATAGAAAAAAGGTTATTAAATGGATGTTAGGCAATGACTATGTGTCAGAAATCCATGGCCATTGTCTCTAATTCACCTATGACCCTATAAATGAAGGTGTCCTAAGTGGTGCACCAAGGTAAGTCCACTCTGCATTAACAGCAACACCCGAAACCACCATCTACTCTTTAATTGCTCTGGTAGCTTGGAGTCAGTTTGTTCATGGATGCCCTGGCTTTGTGTCTCAACACACAACACACCCTGTAGAGAAAGGACCACAGAGACACCAGACCACAAGGCACACCTAGAAAGAACTCCCAAGCAAGCTGCAAGAATCAAGGTGAACAGTGTTTTAAAACCCAAGGGACCTGACCCTGCAGACAAGTCATCCATCTGGCTCCTGTAACCATGGAGTGGCTGCAGAGATGCCTCTGGGCTTAGGAGTGCTTGCTGTGTAATGCAGGGGACTGACTGAGAGTTGAAATCCCAGCACTCATACAACAAGTCAGGCATCCCACACATTCCTGCCACCCCAGCTCTGAAGAGAAAAGTGGAGGAAGAAAATAGCTGAGCCTTGCTGGCTGCTAGCTTACCTAAGAAAATGTGAGCCCAGGTTCAGGGAAAGAAAGAGCCTGCCTTAAAGGGATAGGCAGGCAATGACAAAGGAAGGGACCTGATGCTCTCTTCTGGACTCCACACATGTGCACAGGTGAGCACACCTGCACACACACACACCTGCAAACACACCGGTGTACATGCATGCATATACACACAAAATAAAAATAATAATAACTCTCTTTAAAATCATCATAAAGGAGTTACCAAGGAAGTGGGCCTCAGTCAGACCGAGTAAGGTCAGACCATGAGACAGAAGACACAGCTAGTTCCTCAGCAAAGCAGTGGACAAGGAGGTGCTCTGTAAACTCACAGGCCAAGCTCACTGATGGCCAAGAGTATAACAAGGGCCAGTGGTGGGAAAACCCACAAGCAGCTACCCAAAGCCCCAGCTGAGAGAAGCAGCCAGGGTACACTATTAAAACAAGCTGGCATAACAGCCCTGAAAAGATGCTCTCATTAGAACGCCTTTTGGGGAGCACTACACACCATGGAAGGAGCACTCTGTTCTCATCAGAACTCCTCTTGGGGAGCACCAAACACCATGGAAGGAGCACTGCATTCTCTCATCAGAACTCCTCTTGGGTAACATCGCAGACCATGGAAGGAGCACTCTGTTCTCTCATCAGAAATCCTCTTGGGGAGCACCGCACACCATGGAAAGAGCACTCTGTTCTCTTACCTAAACTCCTCCTGGAGAGCACCAAATGCCATGGAAGGAGCTCTGTGTTCAGCCTCCCAGGAAAGGGGGAGAAATGCTATACTACCTTCTCAAGATAGCCTGAAGGGCACCAAAATCTCCTAAAGACAATGGTTCCTGTGCTTCTGCTTGGAGGACTGTGCTCCAGCCTACAGCTACATTAGTCTAAATCAAAGAGGCCAGCGATGGTCAATGGTAGCAATGGTCTCCACCAGGACCCTTTTCACATGGTGGCCCCTCCTCTTCCCAAGTGGTCCATCAAGCTATCAGCCTGTCTCAGACACCTATCTGTTGTGGTCAGTCCTATTGATAATATGTTCTTGTTTAAGCCTTATAAACCATCCCCACACCTTAAGTGATTTGATTTTCACAACTTCTATGAAATAAGCACTAGGTTTATCAGTTATGACCTGGAAGTCATAAAGCCACCAAATTGCAAAGCCAAGCTTTGGTCTAGGCTATCTGTCCATTGGTTGGTGTCATCTGTCACTCACTCCTGCAAAAAAACATGGTAGTTTTAAAGTTCTTAGCAGTCAACAGGAAGTTAGTTCTACAGTCTTGGGCAATACACAGAAGACGTATGCACACACATTCAAAAGTCAGACTTTTGAATTTTTCCCAAGAAAAATAATAATGGTGTGTTCTACTTTCCTAAAACTCATCCTTTCTCTTCTAGATGAGGATATTCTTGGTGCAATTATGAGATGAACAGCCATATTTAATAATTACTATATAAACATAGATGGGGCTAGAGAGACAGCTCAGCGGTTGAGTGCCTGCTGCTCTTCCAGAGGACATGAGTCCAGCACCCACATCAGATGCCTCCTAACTGCCTGTAACTCCAGCTCCAGAGAATCCAATACCCTCCTCTTGCCTCCATGATCACCTGCACTTACGTGGCAGATACACAGGCCCATAGACAAACTAAATAAAGTTTTAAACTCTGAATGTTGGTCTACTTAGACTCTTTTAGTGGCTCACAGCTCAGGGCTTAGCATCACCCTCCATTCAGGCCACATACCTGCCTGTTTCCATTACTCTGCCTTGAGCCCCCTCAACTCCAAGTCTTCCAGAGACTTCACCTGTGCACCGTATATCAAAGCTTCTTTGGCAGAAGTGATGATGCCCAAGACAGACATAAAACCACAGGGCCCTGAAGATTCTTAGACAAAGCCAACTGCATGCTTCATCTTTTAGCAACAACAAGACCACCTATCACAACAGCTGTGTCTGCATGTTTTCTTTCTGAAATCACCCAACTCCCAACTTCTTCAGAGAGCTTCTTCAAAGTTCCTAGGTCACATAAATTATTTAGTAAACACTTCATCATCTAGTCTTGCATGCAGAAGAGAACAGTTATACACAGAAATGTAGACAGGGCAAAAAAAATCAAAGCAAAACATCAGTGACAAATGAGCAAAACTCCCTTGTCATCACACCCAGGCAATGAAGACATAAAATCCGTTTGCTAACCACTGGCACCCCTCCCACCTCCTTTCGCTTAACACCTAATTCCATAAAAGGATCTTAAGGGAAACAAAGTCAATCAATATATTTTATTCACAAAACAATCATCTCACCTCATTTTTTACCATCTCCTTTTGCAAGATAATTTATAGAACCTGGCAATCTTACAGAAATGGAATCAATTTTCTTTTCACCCTTTTTATTTTCTAACCCCCTGGGAAAATCCCACACACTCATCTTGCTGTGAACCATAGGGGGAAAGTGGTTAAATTCCAGTTAAGCCAAGTACTTCAACTGCACATTCTCAACCTCAATTTAAACCATATCCATGAAATATGATCTTTCAGAACCCTGTCTTTCAGTCAGTCATTAGGATTTAAGATAGCAGTATTCTCTCCCTAGGCACAGGCTTCAAAGATGCCTCAAGCCTGCACTGATCTTTTTCATTCCTGGGCTATCTGAATTATTTTAAAGTTTTAGTTAGGTGTCTTCCAAAATCCTATTAGGTAATAGAGGGTGTGGGTCTTTTTTTTTTTTAATTTCCTTTCCAGGAAGAAAAAAAATCTTGGTATGAGGTCATTTGGGTATATATGGAAAAATACAAATTTCAGTACACACACTATGGTAACTTCAACTATGTTTGTTTATAAATGTTTATAAATCCTTTTGCTGCTGTAGTCACAATGCCAACATACAAACGCCACACGCCAAATTTTAAACATAGTATGAACACTGGGCTATTTGCTCACATAAAGCAGAGATGAATAAAGTCGGTGGACTGATAAAAAAAAAAAAAGTCACCCAGCAGTCACAAAATGCTGCCAGAGAAATCTTTGTGTACCTGGACACTAACACACTCTGCTCAGCATCACAGCTCCTACAGAGTGTTGGTAGGCTCTGAATATAGACAGCTGCCATAGATGACACCGAAGACACCACTACCAAGCTAAGAATCAAATTCCTGGATGGACTAAGTTTCAAAATCCGAGGCCAACATCTGGCAAGTCCCACACCTACCTAGCTGTCCTGGCTGGTGTTGCTCTGAAAATTCAGCACAAGGGGTGAGTGTTAAAATTTTAAACGCCCATTAATTAACGTGTACTCTGCCTAAATCACACAGAGGCGGTCCCTCCAGTTGCAGTTGGAGTCTCAGCCTTTGCCTCATTGTCTCCGAAGGGAGAGGCTCGCCGGAGTTCGTGCGCACAATGAGGTCTGTTCAGGTCCAGGGGCTCTGACCACACTCTCCGTACGCAGTAAATGCACTGTGGACTGCCTCTCCACCCCTCGGATCAGGCAGTTTATTCCAGGTCCCTGGCCTTCGCGCGTTAGGTACTGCTTCCTCTACCATCCGCACATCCCAGAGAAGGGCCAGAGGCATGCCTGGCTTACGCAGAGTCTGTTTACCGCGCACTGCCCCCCACACCGCGCGCTTCCGCCCCCCACTCCTGGTACCTGCCCAGTTCCTCGCCGGTGTCGTAGTAGTCGTCCACGTTTTCCTGCCTGAACACAGTCATGATAGACTGTCACGCCTCACCAGAGCCCAGGCCACTCCGGCTCCGCGGCCCGAACCATCCCCACCGCCGCCGCGCCGCTGCGGGCCCCTCATGCACCAAGCCGCAGACCTCTGAAAGAAATGGGGAGAAGAATGGAACCGCAAACCTCAAGGAAACTGGGGGCTCGGGGCTCGGCCCCGATCTCCAGGCCTCCCGCGGGCTGGGGCCACGCGCCCTTTGTTAAGCCCAGGCTGGGGGACCCCCGCGCCCCACAACGCCGCGCCCCAGCCCGGTGCCTGCCGCTCCCGGGCTCCTGCCTCCGCCTCCGGACTACGCGGGGACAGCGGAGGGAAGAGACACAAAGCGCTCGGCCGGGCCACCTGTTCCCCCGCGCCGGGGCCGCCCTCCCGCTCTTCTCGCTGCCTGAGCCGGCCACTCACCCGGCCCCGCAGCGCCCTGCGCCCCGTGGCGGGTCCCAGTCCCAGGCGCTCCTAGCCTCGGGACGCAGCCAGCAGCACCTCCTCCCTGTCCTCTTCCTCCGCTGGGCTCGCGGCTCCTCCCGGCTCCGCGCTCCCGCCCCGCCGCGCGCACCCCGCACACACCCACTCGCCCGCACCGAGCGCGCGCCCCACCTGTGACTTAGCGCCCGGCTGCCCTCTGCCGCCCGCTTCGAAGAAATCCGAGGCTTTCGTTCCCAAACTGTGAACCCAACGACCCGCGTAGGCCAGGCGGTGTGCTCCGTGCCGTAACACACACACACACACACACACACACACACACCAGGTTTTAAAAAAAATAAATCAATATAGTCCTGCCCTGGAGACTCCCACACCCTTATGGAAACGAGCAAACAAATAGCTTATAAATGAGGTTGCTCTATTCTTCTGTGTTGACAACAAAACCGACAGAGGCCTCGTCAGAGGGTGCGTCTCCGTGACAGGTGTTTTGAGCCAGGATGAAGGCAAGGCATGCGATCCACAACGGAAAAGGCTGAGATATTAGAAATCCGACAAAGCTTGAGAGTCCTTTCAGTCCTATCAGCGGTCGCTCGGTTGAAACAGCAAGTCCTGCTTGAACTACGTTAAGCGTACAATACACACCAGAGTCTAAGACAGTATGAAAATACGAATGAAAAACGCCGTAGACATATTTTTTTTTTATATATTAGGTACATGTCCAAACGATGGTGCTTTGGCTCTACCAGGTTAAATAAAACTTTATTAAAAATCAATTACACTGTCTTTTTTTTTTTTAACTGTCACAACAGTACCCACGTGTCTTTCACTAGATTGCTGAGGACCGGCCAAGAGACTCCAGGTCTACCCGTGAAATCGGTGTCCATCCATTTTCCAATAAGTCTCTCACAGTACTCCCAGCTGAGGAGAGTTCCAACCGGGGATTCTATGTGACTTCTAGAACTGCCAAAACTCCTCCTTGAACCCACACCACTGCTCAAACTGATTCATCAGATATTTTCAACTGTGGAGGCTTGGGCCTAAAAGAACAAAGCAAAACAAAAGAATGTTCCTCGGGCCAGGTATCAGATCCTAATCTTAAATATTTCCCCAGCTAGGAGTGGTAGCACACACCTGCAATTCCAGCACTTGAATGGTGGAGGCAGGAAAATCGGGAGCCTAAGGCCAGCCTCAGGTACATAGCAAGTTGGAGGCTAGCCTGGAGTACATGTCTCAAAAGTGAAGATATTCTTAATGGCCCCCAGAAAGAGGCCAGCAGGCATTATAAAAGAATGAGGAGGTAATATTGACTTAAGTGGTGGATCTGAGAGTCGATACAAAAGGATCTTGAGAAATGCAATAAGAATAATGACAGCAACCAAAAAAGGGGGTGGGGGTGGGGGTGGTTCATTTTGGAAACAGGAAAATGAATACATCTGTTGGAAAAATGAAAAACATGGGTGTTTGGAAGAAACTTGGAAAGTGTTTATGGATGGCTGATTTCCCACAAAAACAAATTTATTTTCCAAGGCTTGGATCTACTTGGGGCCACTAGGGCTGGCTGATCACAAGAGGTTTTTTCTGGTGTCGTGAAAAAGCAGGGTGGAATTTAGATTTATAAATTTTCATCTAATGTTGGTGAGGCCGTCTATCCGATGCACAAGCTTAGATGAAATTGCTTACCTGGATCTCCGTTAATTCAGGAAAAATGTTTTAGAAAAGGGGACTGTGGTAGCTTGAAACAATGTCTGTAAAGTCTTTGGCTTTCCTCAAAATGTAGAGTTTAATGCTCCTCCCCTTGAAGACTGGCCTCACCCCTCTCTCCCTTCTGGCTTCTTGTTTCTAAGAAAAATCTGGGGGTAGTAGCCACACTGGGTGGTTTCTTCCCAATATTAGCGCTCTCTCTCTCTCTCTCTCTCTCTCTCTCTCTCTCTCTCTCTCCTCATTCTATGGTCTTTCACTGAGTTTCCTCTGGAACAGCCATTTGAAGAGATAAAAGCAGAGAAAGCCAAGGAGCCACTTGGCTCCACCCACCCCACCACTGGACAGCAAAGAGCTTCTAGCTCAAGTCCCGTGAGGCATTATTGTGGGGAGATTTATTGTGCAGCACTAGATCACCAGATAAGAAAATCAGGAAAAGCTAGAGGAATTAGAAAAAAAAATACAACAAAGGAAGTGTAACCTTGAAACACACTAAGGTCAAGGGTGGAAAAATTATTCTATCACTGAGTCTTTTTACACAATTATATATAAATTGAGTTTTCCAGTTTATAGTTAATTTTCTTAGTCTGTCTCATCATCTATAAAATGGGGACAAGTTGAGTATGATCCTCAAAACCCACAGTAAAAGGACAGAAGTAACTGTATGAAGTAGTCCTCTGAACTACACACACACACACACACACACACACACACACACATACACACACACACACACACATACACACACACACACACACACACACACACACACATACACACACACACACATACACACACACATACACACACACACATACACACACACACATACACACACACACATACACACACACACACACACACATACACACACACATACACACACACATACACACACACACACACACACACACACACACACACACATACACACACACACACATACACACACACATACACACATACACACACACACATACACACACACACACACACACACACACACACACACAATGAACAAAATAAAGAAAACAGTGTATATGGGACAATAATAGACTGGCCTGCTCAAGAGAAACTGTGAATCAGAGCTGTGTGTATTATACAATACATCAGAATATTTGGCATTGATTTTGTGAAATATTCTAAGCAAAAACAACCCCAAGGGACACATCTTGTTCATAGAAGACAAGAACCTTCATGTTATGAGATTCAAGCTGCAAAGGACAACCACACAAATGACTGATGACAACACATACTAAGGCCAATGGCAATCCCAGAGGTGGAATGTAAACCATACTATAGATTTCAGACTAAAATTTCCTAGCCACATTAATCTGAGTAAAGCAATTTACTATAAAAATCTAACTAATCTTAGAGGTTTATCACATTAAAAACTCACTTCTTGTTTATAGGGAGTTGGAAGAGGGCTAAGCTCCACAGTGTCACTCAAGGACCCAGACATGTGCCACCTCTATGATGTCACGAAAGGACCCAGGTATGCACAGTCTAGTGGACTCGTTGCACCCAGTGAAAGTTGTTTTATTTATTTATTCATTTATTTATTTATTTATTCATTTGATGAAAGCAGAGAATGTGAAGATGAATGCCTTGGGGTTTTGTTAGGTTTGAAGTTAAGGTTTAAACTTACATTTTTCTTTTCTTCCTTTTTTTGTTTTAATTAGCAAGATAGTATCAGAGCAAAGAAAGACACTTTCAGATTAGTTTTTAATAATGAAACTTTGGTCTTACCAAAAATGGACATTTTTTGCCCAGCAATGGTGTCTCACACCTTTAGTCCCAGCACTTGGGAGGCAGAGGCAGGTGGATATGTGTGAGTTCAAGGCCAGCCTGGTCTACAGAGCAAGTTCCAGTACAGCTAGGGCTACACAGAGAAATCCTCTCTCAAAACCACCACTTCCCCCCAAAAGAATGGGCATTTTTAAAAGATATATTTATTTTTACTTTATTCATATGTTTTATATACAAGTATTTATATGTACCATGTGTATTCCTGGTGCCCATGGAATCCAGAAGGAGGCATTGGATTCCCGGCAACTGGAGTTACAGGTGTTTGTGAGCCAGAATGAAGGTGCTGGGAACTGAGCCAAAGTCCTCTGGAAGAGCAGTCAGAGCTCTTAACTACTGAGCCATCTCTCCAGCACCAAGAAAGGATATTTTTGTTTGCTTGTTTTGTTTTTAGAGACATGATTTCTCTGTAGCTTTGGAGCCTGTCCTGGAACTTTGTAGACCAGGTTAGCCTCAAACTCACAGAGATCAGTCTGTGCTTGCCTCCTGAGTGCTGGGATTAAAGGCTTGCACTACCATATCCTAGCTAAGAACCAATTTATTTATGTTTTTTTTGCTTTTTATTAATTTATTTTTTACATTCCAATCCCAGTTTCCCTTCCCTCCTCTCCTCCAGCCCCCCCTACCTCCTCCCATCTGCTCCTAGGAGAGGGTAAGGCCTCCCCTAGGAAGTCTACTAAGTCTGCCCTATCATCTCATTGAGGCAGGACAAAGGCACCTCTCCGCTCCCACACCTCTGTGTCTAGGCTGAGCAAGGTATCTCTCCATATCGAATGGGCTCCACTAAGTCAGTTTGTGCATTAGAGTTAGATCTTGGACCCACTGCCAGTGGCCTCATATATTGTCCCAGTCACACCATTGTCACCTATATTAAGGGAGTCTAGTTTGGTCTTATGCAGGTTTTCCATTTGTCAGGCCTGAGTCAGTGATCTCTCACTAGCTCGGGTCAGCTGATTCTGTGGGTTTCCCCATCATGGTCTTGGCTCCTTTGTTCATATTATCTCTCCACGCTCACTGCAGTTGTACTCCAGGAGCTTGGCCCAATGGTTAGTTGTAGATGTCTGCATCTGCTTCCATCTGTTTCTGGAAAAGGGTTCCAGCTCCTCTGGGGTTGTGGATTGCAGACTGGTTACCCCAGATTGCAGTCTGCTTTATGTCTGGTATCCACTTATGAATGAGGACATACTATATATCAACCCACATGCCTATGAACACCTGATTTTTTGACAAAGAAGCTAAAAATATGAAAAGGAGAAAAGAAAGCATATTCAACAAATGGTGCTGGTACAACTGGCTGTCAACATGTAAAGAACTGCAAATAGATCCATATCTATCAACATGCACAAAACTCAAGTCAAAATGGATCAAAGATCTCAATATAAATCCATCCACATTTAATCTCATAGAAAAGAAAGAGGGAAATACACTTGAACACATAGACACAGAAGACCACTTCCTAAATAGAACACAGTGTCGTATACACTGAGAGCAACAAGTAATAAATGGGACCTCCTGAAACTGAGAAGCTTCTGTAAAGCAAAGAACATGGTCAACAAGACCCTACAGAATGGGAAAAGATCTTCACCACCCCCACATCTGATAGAGGGCTGATCACCAAAACATACAAAGAACTCAAGAAACATGACATCAAACTACTGAATAATCCAATTAAAAAATGGGGTACAGACCTAAACAGAGAATTCTCAACAGAATGATCACAAATGGCAGAAAGACACTTAAGGAAATGCTTAGCATCCTTAGTCATCAGAAAAATGCAAATCAAAACAACTCTGAGATTCCATCTTACACCCATCAGAATGGCTAAGATCAAAAACACCAATGACAGCTTATGCTGGAGAGGATGTGGAGAAAGGGGAGCACTCTTCCATTGCTGGTGGGAGTGCAAACTTGTACAGCCTCTGTGGAAATCAGTATGGCCATTTCTCAGAAAATTAGGGATCGACCTGCCTCAATACACTGCAATACACTTCTGGGCATACCCAAAGGAGGTAATTCACACCTCAAGGACATTTGCTCAACTATGTTCATAGCAACATTATTCGTAATAGCCAGATCTTGGAAACAAACTGTGTCACTCAACTGAAGAGTGGATAAAAAAAAATTGGTACATTTACACAATGGTAAGAAACAATGACATCCTAAAATTTGCAGGCAAATGGACAGAACTAGAAGAAACCATCCTGAGTGAGGTAACCCAGAACCAGAAAGAACAGATATTTTACAATGATTCCATGCAGAATATGCCTGCACCTTGGTTCACTGTTAAAGGTGCTTTCCTTGGAACTGCAGAGATGGCTTGCAGCTCTTCCAGAGCAGAATCACAAGCGCTGTAACTCACTTCCCAGCACCCACATCAGGCAGCTCACACCTACCTGTAACTCCAGTTCCAGAGAATTTGATGCTCTCTTCTGGCTTTTGAATACACCAGGCCACACTTATGGGGTACAAACATACATGCATACAGACAAAACACCTAGGCACATAAAACAAAAAGAAAGAAGTTTTTCTTAAACATTACTGAGGTTGCTGGCCTCAGTGGCACACTCCTTTAATCCGGCATTCAGGAGGCAGAGGCAGGCAGATCTCTGAGTTCAAAGACAGCCTGGTCTACAGAGTGAGTTCCAGGATGGCCAGGACTGTTTCACAGAGAAACCCTGACTCAAAAAAACAAAAATAAACAAATAAATAATTACAATTACTGAGGTTGTCGTGCCTATGGTCTAACCCTAGGTTCCAGAAAGTATGTGGCGATTTTACCAGGACAACCCTCCAGCAAGCATGAGTTACCATCTTCACTGATTCGATTCATAGTCTTGAGTCTCTATTGTGTTCCATCTGGGGATGCACACAGACATCAGGGTCTCCTCCCTCTGCCCGGTCACTCAGACTGTCTGGAGTGGCAGATGTGAACAGACCCACATGCTGCTGGCTAAACACAAGTCCCCAGCTGGCACAGCCTTTCCAGCTTTCTCCACCCTCCCAGCTGAACAAGACTGTTTTAATACTTCCTTATCTTTGGCGTTGATACCAGATCTGATCAACGGGAAACCTTGGCCTGAGGTCAAAGAGCAGGGAGGAAATGAGGTCAGAAAAGTTATTTCCCAGACCTGCTTGCAGGGTTGCCTCAGCCAGGGTCACACAAAGCAAGTCCTCACCTCTACCACATTGTTTTGGCTTTTCACTCCCTCTTGTGTCTTCACACCTGAAGGTCTTGGCAACACCACCTCCCTGGCTCAAGTTCCGCCCAAGTGTCACTCCTCCCCTTCAAACTTCCCAACTCGAGCCTATCATCTCACGTCTCCGGAACGGTGATGGTTAATGTAACAAGGAAGGCATTTCAACTGAGGCGCCTATTTAACACATCAAAGCAGGACTAGCTGCCAGGTTCTCCCAGCATCCCTCAGGCCCTACCCTGTACAGGGTCCTCCTGGCTGGCACACCCTTCTATCCTAGGGGTTTGCGCTCCGAGTGTCAAGGCCTCGTGGGCTTTTGCCTGCTGCATGTCTATGCCCTTACTTCCCTGTCACTCAGTTTCTAATTTTCATTTACCATCGAATGAGATCCAGAAACAAGCACTCCACCTTATACCCTCATTAGACCTGGAGGCGCCAATCATACTCACATGTAAAATTCGAACTTACAGCCCCGTCGATTTAGTGAAGAGAGTTACTTGCCCCCTACACACCCATTGATTCTACTTTTTCTCCTCTATGGTGACTAATGGATCTCTTTAGAGCCATCAGGCCTGATGCCATCGATTCCTATTTATTTTCCTTTCAGCAGAAATTATGGTTAAAATATTTTCAGTCCACATCAAAATCTCTCCTTTTTGTGTGAATGGGTATTAAACACTGCAAGAGATTCAATCTCAACGGACGGACGCTTCTGGGCATCCCGGCAGAGTTCAGGGAATGAAAGCTCGTTACTCAAGCCAGTGACTCAATTTACAGTCTCATTCATGGCACTTCACAGGATTTATAGAAACATAGCTTTAAAAAAAAAAAAAAAAAAAGACAAACTGGTCATGAATTTTCCTGGAAGTTCCTGTCAGTTTGAAGATTTGCAAGGAGAGCAAAAACCATTGACATCATTGATGGTTTCAATGCAACATTCTCAGACTAGGGACTCGGCTCACACACCCGTAAAGCTGCTGCATTCTGCTCCTAGGGGCTAAATCCAGACGTGCGTACATGTGTATAATAAAATATGAGGCTATTTCCCTTATTTCTAAAATAACACTTAATGATGAAAGACTGTAAGGACATTGCCTGTCGCACACACCTCAGGAAGTCAGCTCTGACCACTCCCAACAACGGCTACTCATCTACTCTTTGCTGTGTCATGTGACCAAGTATCAGCAGTTAATCCCTATGACGCCTAACGAGGACGCGCAACTGCACTGTACATATCACTGTGTGCTTTATTGGGACAGGTATGGCTGTAGCTATGAAGTCACGCACAAGGTGACTTCACTGTACGAAAGTTCTAGTTAATAATGGCTAGTGGTGGTGCACACGCCTTTAATCCCAGCCCCCCCCCCCCCGCAAAGGCAGAGGCAGGTGGTTATCTGAGTTGGAGGCCAGCATGATCTTCAGAGCGAGTTCTAGGACAGCCAGGGATACACAGGCAAACCCGGTCTCAAAAAATCAAAAGGAAAAAAAAAAAAAAAAAAAAAAAAGGACAGTTTTAAGACAGTGTGCTAAAGCCTGGTGATGCACAACTAGAATCACTCTACATGGAGTCCATCTGTGCTACCTTGTGATTCAAGACCAGCATGGGAGACGTAATGAGACTTTGTCTCAAAAACATGAATAACTAAGTAAATATGAAAATAGAATAGTGTGCTTATAAAACAGACATTAACCATTATTTAGTTGCTGTGTTGGCCTGAAGAGCTTGGAAGCTGCCTTCCAAATTCTTAGAAGAGTTTTGAAGTTCTTGGCATGGACCACTTACTGAATATATGTCCAGGAAAGTGTGACCTCATTTGCCTTTCTTTCTTAGGAAAGTTCTCCAAAGCAGTGTCCTTCAGATTCCTCAATACAGCTCAGGAGGGCTCGCACCAAACGTCTGCTGTTCACACCAACGCTTGTTGCTTGTTGTACTGGGATGTACTCTTTTGACCAAAAGTTAAATAAAAATATCTCAATTCCTTTCACTGTTCCTCCCTCAATTTAATTACAAATTCTTCTTATTAAATATAATAAATATCCCATGTGTTGGAGAGATGTCTCAGTGGTTAAAAGAACTGGCTGACCTTCCAGATGACCTGGTTTGGTTCCCAGCACCTAGATGACAACTATAACGCCAGTTACAGGGGATGTGATGCCCTCTTCTGATCGCCATAGACACCAGGCACATACATAGTGTGCATACATATGTGTAGGTAAACACACACACACACACAAACACACACAATGCAAAGGACCCCACAAAAAAAAAAAAAAAAAAAAAAAGACAATGACCTCTCCCAGGTCATCTGAAAACCTCACTTATAATTGTTTGATGTGATTTCAATAATGAAGGCTATAACAAAACTCTAAAAAACTGAGCAGTTTTGAAAAAAAAATGAGCCTGTGGGATAACAGGTGTTGAATCTGGAAGTGTGGTGAACAAGAACCCTAACAACCCTCCAGGTGTGAGGATTGAGAAACACCAGTACCTGTAACAAACACGCCTGAATGTACACCTACACATGAAGGAGCAGATGATGTCACAGCCCTGGACCCATTGGGTTTGTGATGCTCAGGGCTCCCAGAACATGAGACTGTTCACACAAGAGGATAAGAGCTGTCCCAAGACACAAAAATTTCAGTAAGTGACACTGATGGAAACTCACCTATTCCAATGACTACTCCATCACAAAATGCATGAAAATTTGTTCTCAGGCTTACTTCTGAAACAAAATTGAGTAGTAAAAGTTTACTTAACACTTGGACTGGAATCTTCTAAATCAGGAAAGTTGCCTAGTTGGGATGTAGCTGGATTGTAGTGTTTTGCATGAGTTACTTTTTGTTTCATGATAAAATATCGTAACCAGAAGAAGTAATTTACCAAAGAAGCATTGTTTGTCTGACAGTTCCAGAGAGATGGGTGTCCATCATGGCAGGGAAACATGCAGCAGGAAGCAGGAGCTGGCGAGAGTGCATGTCTTCAGTCTACAAGAGGATGTATGGAGAGCAAACAGGAAGTAAAGAGGAGCAGACTGGAAATGGAGGCAGGATTTTAACATCAAAGCCTGCAGCCAGTGACTCCTCCTCCAGCAAGGCCATAGGTCCTAAACCTCCACCAGCTGGCAGCTGGGGACCAGAGCCTATGGGGGTCATTCTCATGCAAAGTGCCACAGCGCTTATTATCATGCATGAGGCCCTGGGTTTAATCTGCAGCATTGCATTAATCAAGTACAGTGCTGCATGACCACAGACTCAGCACTTCAGAAATGGAGGCAGGAAAACAAGTAAAAGAAGTTCAAGGTCATCTCAGCTTTTTAGTAAGTTTGGCTACATGAAACCTTGTCTCAAGGAAAAGAAACTTTCCTATCCTGCTCCACTGCTCTCCACTCCCTTAGGGGAGCCAAGGCGGTTAGCAATGATCTCCACCAAAGATGAACTCCTATTGGAAAACTTCAATGCCCTCAAGGAACCGGTGCAGCATAGCTGTCCGCAGATAGACTATGTAAAGGGTGTCTTACGGTTTCTATTGCTGTGAATGGACACCATGACCATGGCAACTCTTATAAAAGAGAACATTTAATTGAGGTGGCAGCTTACAGTTTCAGAGATTTAGTCCATCATGGCAGCTGGGAGTATGGCAGCATTCAGGCAGACATAGTTCTGGGGAAGGAGCTGCTACCGTTGTGCCCAAATTCTGAATCCCCAAATCACCAAGAGGCCCATTTCGATGCAAAAGCAATGAGTCTTTTATTGCAGTTGTTTAATGAGCTAACCCCATGTTAGCTCAGGCCTTTCATCCATCCACCAGGGCAGATGACTAGGGAAAGATCCCGAGAAATCACAGGACAGAGATCTTATAGGACAGCATAAGGGGAGTGTCTAGGGGTACGCACAGGCTCAGGATTGGTGTGGCTCCAGGCTTGGAGGACTTGCCCTGAGTTGATTGGTCAACTGGTTGTTATGGCCCATAGGACCATCCAGGACGGTTGCTATGTTCTGCATGTCATTGCTGTGCACTTGTAAAGCATAGCACCACCAGCTAACTTCCGATTGGTTACTTGCCACGAGGCAGGCATCTGACCTCCTAGTGACCAGGGCATGGTCAGGCAAGCACATGTTGGATTGTCATGGCTGCCAAAACAGGGAACTGGTCCCTTCACTACATGTTGACATATTGGCAACAGGAAGTAGACTATAACACTAGGAGAAGCTGAGTATAGGAGAACTCCAAGTCCACCCCCACAATGACACACTTCCTCCAATAAAGCTATACCTCGTAATGACCCTGTGGGGGTCATTTTCTTTCGAATAACTACACAGGAATAGTGCACTCCCCAGCACTTCAGTGACAAGATAACTGAATAAAAATGCTATAGAACAACACTGTTCAGAAGGACTAAAGATGTAAAGAGTCAAGTTTAAGAACGACAAAAGGAAAAACCAATATTGAAACAGGGCCATTAGGCTGTAGGGAACAAAGGGGCTCAATAAAAAGGGAGATTTGTGGAAGCTCTGGGTCTCACACAAATGCTTTGCTTCGTGCAGTTTTTCTATCCTCTGCATCTTGCCAAAGTTCATCATTTCAAAATAAGAGTAGGGTTGAAGTGCTCTAGTCCTGACAGATAAGGAGAGCCACAGGGTTTAAGGGTTTAAGAGATCAACAAGATAATCCTAAGGAAGCAGTTAGTGACTAGATGTTTTCATTGAGACTCTATATATTTGAACAATTATATATTTTTAAAAGATGTTTTAAAATGGTGTGTGTGTGTGTGTGTGTGTGTGTGTGTGTGTGTGTGTGTGTTTGGTTGTATGTATACCATATGTTGGGGTGCCTTCAGAGGCCAGGGGAGAGCCTTGAATATTTTGGAGAGAAAATAGCTACAGACAGTTCTGAGTCACCCAAAGTGGGTGTTGGGAATAAAACCTGCGTCCTACAGAAGAGTAGCAAGTGTCATCTCTTAAGCCCTAATTTTACATTTTACATTTTTTAAAATTGTAAAGTATTTTTACTTTATTTTTTAAAACTCTAATAAGCCATATCAAACTTGGTCAGTTAGATGAGTTTTACTGTTGTTGTTTTCCTTTCAAGACCATTGGCGACATAGTGACAATTGCTCATCTGCCTTTCTGGGGGTTCCACAATGCAGTAAGGAAGCTTCTAGAAGGCAAGACTTTGAAGAATAAACTTGAGTTGAGGAGGCCTAGGTTCTACTTCTTAGTCTACCCTGGAGCCAACTCCTCACCCATTTCTTTAAACGACAGAGGGGTAAGACATATGAGTAGAGCAGTCTAAAAAGTGTGTGGCCCAGAGACTGGTGTGCAATGTTCATCTGAATGGATTACCAGTTTACTTTTACTTTTTATAACAATTTATTTTTGTGGTGGTTTGAATGAAAATTGTCCCCAAAGGGAGTGGCACTATTAGGGAGTAGGTGTGGTCTTGTGGGAGGAAGTGTGTCACTGTGGAGGTGGGTTTTGAGGTCTCATATAAGCTCAAGATATCACCCAGTGTTTCAGTTCACTTCCTGTTGTCTGCTGATCAAGATGTAGAACTCTCAGCTCCAGCATCATGTCTGCCTTCACACCACCATGTCCCACCATGATAACAGTGGACTGAACCTCTGAAACTTTAAGCCACCCCATTAAATGTTTTCCTTTATAAGAATTGCTGAGGTCAAGGTGTCTCTACATAACAATAGAAACCCCAACTAGGACATCGATTGAGAGGAGAGTGAGCTCACTATGTAGCGATGGCTATCTTGGAACTCACTAAGATGAAGCTGACCTGGAGATTGTAGAGATCTGCCTGCCTCTGCTTCCCAAGTGCTGGGATTACCCATGTGCTCCACCAGTCTATTTTTGACACACATTACTTTTTCAAGCAATCTGAACTTTCCAGAAACACTGAGCATGAGTTAAAAAGTTTCCTTTTTACAACACTGGCCTGGAACATGTGTGGTATTTCCCCACCCTCGGCATCTCCTGAAGGGATGGAAACCTACCCTGACACTTCGTCACCAAAAGTTCACTTTTGACTCAAGGACCCAAGCTTGCTGGGTACAGTAAACATTGGCACAGATTCATATCTTGAATTCACCATAGCAGCACACAGAGTAGCTTCACAGATGTCACAAATCCTGTGTAACTACCTACTCATTCCTCCCTCTTCCCCAACCTCTGGAACCTTTGATCTTATGACACAGTTTTGCTATTATACAATATCACATTGTTGAAATCAAAGAATATGTCATCTTCTTGGCTTAGCAATGTGCTCTGAAAATGCCTCCATCTCTCTTCAAGGCTTGATAGCTAATTTTCTATTGCTGAATAATATTCCATTCTCTAGTCAAACTTGCTTCTCAGTTGATTTACCTATGACATCTTGGTTGCTTCTAAGTTTGGTAACTATGAATACAACTGCTAAAAATATACATGTGCTGACATGCATTGTGGACTTAGTTGGGTAAATAACAAAGAGCAGGTTGTTGGATCTCATAGAAAGAGTACATTCAGTTCTGTAAGAAAGTACCAAAATAAGCCATACTGTCTTCCATCAGAAAGGACTGAGACTTCCACGGCCTTGCCAGCATTAGTGCTGGCCATTCTAACTGACATGAGGTGCTCTCTGGTTATTTACTTGGTGTTCCCTGATGGATTATGGTGGGAGCATATTTTCATTTGTCAGTTCAGTTCCTATTCATATTCCTTAGTGAGCTGTCTGTCTTTCAGGGCTTTGCCCATTATAATCTCTTGAGCTGGGTAGAGTTCTCAGACTAAAGCAGTGTTGTGTGAGAAAAATGTATCAGTGTTCAACAATGTATCATTTAGTTTTCTGTTGTGATAAAATACCATGACCAACAGCAAGTTTAAGAAAAGTGTCTAGGTTTAAGAGTTCGAAGGGCTAGCTGTCCCTGATGGTAGGGAACGCATGGCAATAAGGGCAGAAAGATGAGAGGTCGCATCTCGACCTCACATGGGAAGCAGAGAGAACAAATGCAAGTGGAGCCAGGCTCTGAACCTTCAAAAGTGGTCCCACTGATGCCCTTCCTCCAGCAAGGCTTCCTACCATGAGAGTTCCATAACCTCCCCAAACAGCTCCACCAATGAGGGACCAACTTTTCAAATATATGTGCCTATGGGGGAATTTCTCACTCAAGCCTCAACACATGGTCTAGATGATAAGCTTGAGGAATTCTAAAGTAAGTAGCTTGGGGCTGGAAGGATGGCTCAGCAGGCAAAATCATTGGCTTTCAGAGGACCTGAGCTCCATTCCACAATGGGCAACTCACAACTGCCTGTGCCTCTGGCTCCAGGGGCACCCAGCATCTCTGGTATACACCCACAGGCTTTCTTCCCTGCCTCATCCCCTAGGCAGCAAGTACAGAATGACTAATGTACTGCATTCTCATTGCACAAGTAGTAGAATCAAGGTTGAAGCAGGGAGCATGAGGGTCCATGGGCTCTACGCAAGCTACAGAGACCGTGAGTCCACAGGAGGCCCTGGGATCAGGGGATCACTGAAGCTGCAGCTGTTTCTTTCTGCCTCCTCCCTTCTTCCTGTCTCCTTCCTTTTGCTTTTGCTTAAATATACGTTAATTGACAGCTTAATAGTTCTATTTCCAGAGTGGCTCTCGGTAGCACTAAATTAGATCTGCTGGCTTTGAAACCATACAGCAAGCTGTTTAAGAAGCCACTGCAAAGGGGCAAAATTCACGGACCCTTTAAATTATGAACGGCAGCAATCTTTCCTGATGA
Organism: Cricetulus griseus; assembly: GCF_003668045.3. NCBI lineage: Eukaryota > Metazoa > Chordata > Mammalia > Rodentia > Cricetidae > Cricetulus > Cricetulus griseus. Next base: position 279,751,902 of record NC_048596.1, on the reverse strand, counting down.
CCAATAGGTTTACAGCTGCTAAGCGTCAGAGACAAATTATTAAATGTGTTGTTTTGCTAGTGGAATAGACCCTTTTCGTTTCTGGTTGCAACAGATTCAACAGCAAATGCTTGGCCACTCTTACCCTGCTGGGAGGGAACATATTATAATGGTAAATAGTTAAGCTGGGTAGAATTTTTAGTACTCTTGATGCAGGGCGGAAGCGACCAAATATTGTTAAAATCTGCCTGGGGGAAAGCAGGCCTCTCAAGCAGAGAGTTCTAGCAAGAAAGCACTGGGCATTCTGTACAGAAATGTAACCCAGGAACCACAGCAACCACACACCAGGATTGAAAGGAAACACATGCCTAGGAGGAGTGGATTGCAGCCTTCTTACCTGGAATAATCACTTTTCAAAGAAGATGAAAATCGTACTGAACATCGCTGACTGTCCCCTTAAGATGAGCAAAGTTCAAGAAAGCCTTGAAAAGACACAGACGCTCTTCAGAGCGATGTTCCAAGTGTTCTTGAAACTTTGAATCTGCTCGGTGCCACAGAGCACCGTGCCTTCTGCTTAACTGACTGAAGCAGCCTTAGAAAGCTTCCAGATTTAAAAAAAAAAAAAAAAAAAAAAAAAAAAAAAAAAAGCCAGACCTGAGAGAGTCCTCAGAGAAACGGAAGAACTAATACTCCCTTAATATGTACAACAGATTTATTTAAAATAACTGCCCACAATTTATGTTGAAGGACAATGTCAAGTACACTCACACACACACACACACACACACACACACACACACACACACACACACACAGTTTTTTCGAAGTATGATTGTCTTGAAAAGAAAGCTGTCCTCACCGATGTGATTATCTTGAGGATAATCTTTGGGGACAAGAATGCACCTGTGAAACCCTTACCACCACCAAGGCTGCAAACACATTGTTAAAAAGAGCTTTGTCACTTTTATTTAATGGGATGTGTTTATCTTGAAGCAAGGCCATTAATAAAGTACCTGAAAACAAACATGACTCCACATAGCAAGGAAGCTCATTAGTGAACATGCAAACACCTGAAGAAAGCAGTTGTTAATGGGCACTGGGTGGTGGTGGGGGGTGTTGCCTGGCCTGTCAAGATCATAGCTTGCAGCTTAGCGAATCAAGTGTGAGTTGCTTGTAATAGAAACATTCCAGCAATCCTGTAGGCTGCTGATGCCGTGTTCCACAGTCCCGTCTTCCTACAAAGCTTTCAAGCCAGTGTCCTCAGCAACTGGAGGGTCACACGTCCCTCAATCTGTGTGTTTGTATGAGACACTCTCACTTTGTAATCTAGGTCAGCTTCAAACACACGGTCCTCCTGCCTCAGCTTTGAGTGCGATAATTACAGAGCACACCAGAACACATGATTTTACTGGTCAATTTTAGGAGCCTTGTTTATGCTTTGTTCCATGACGTGGAGGCAAACACGGTGACTGGATAAGCATCCAATTTCTTATGCACTGTCATGTTTTATTAACAATCACGACTTCTGGGGTCTTAGCTTTCTCTGTGTATACTGTCTCTAGAAAGATACTTGCTTCAGTACAGCAGGCAAGACTCAAGAGAGAGAGAGAGAGTGAGAGGCTCTGAGCCACACAGGCTGTGGCTTGTTTGGTTGAGCATCAATTGCCCCACTATTGATCAAAGTGGTGGCTTGATCTGGTGTCATATGGCCAGATTCCCAATTTCCACAAATGTCTAAAAAGCAGTGGTCATACTTCTTTGTGAACAAGGAAAATGAAAAGAAGGGTTACTCTGAGGCATCCTTCTTTCTAGTCCAGGAATGGCCACTTGGTTAAGGAAATCCTCAGTCTCAGCTATCATGACAACTGCCCTGGTGACACCCACATGTAAGGTGTTGCTCTTAGCTTGGATGAGGGTAGGATGCCCTGACATCAGACATGTTATAGGAATGTACTGCATGTTCTTGCAGGTGTTTTTTATGTAGAGTGGCAGATTGCACATGCCACACATGCATGACTCCATCTTGTTTTCAACTGGTCTCCTTGTTGTTTGCTTCTGTGTGTAACAGGAGAGCTGGCCCTTTTGGGATTCTTCATCTCCAGTAGGAACAACGAGACTGCAGATATGTGCTGCTGTACCCAGCTAAATGTAGGTTAATGGGATTCAGACTCTGGTCTTCACTCTTGCAGGGCAAGCCCTTCACCCACTGAGCCATCGCCCTAGCCCTAGAGGTAGCATCCTTTAGGCAATAAACATTGTAGGCTGCATGAGAGGCTGGCACTCTACCAACAGAACTACGTACCCAGCCCATCTTATCCTTTCTTCAATGATCCAGACGTTCCATTAAGACCTCAACCAAGTGTAACCATCTTTTATGGAAGTTACCAGAGACTTGGGGTTGCATGAATGCCGCTGATGCCTGTCTTAATGTTGCAGAGTGACCACCAAATACATTCTAGTCCCTGTGTTCACCTCTAGCAGTTGCATAGATATTTTAAAGCCCCACCCACACATATGTGCATGCTTGCACACACACACACACACACACACACACACACAATTTTCATGTCCTCTGGGTGGCTAACTGCTTAAGTGGTTGCAGCTGCTCTGGGCAAGATGCCTTTTCATCTTACACTTTTGCTGCTTCTTTGATGGAAAGAAGCCACAGCCCAGTGTCTTACCTCTGCCTATAATTTTACATAAAGTTTGTCATATCCAATAAATCCTGTCAGCGTCCTCATGGGGCATAGACATGGCTGCCCAAGCATCACCTTCTGTCTATAGCTTGCTGTCAGGAAGGGATTCACAGCTTACTTATCTTCTGACTGGTACCTACCCTGAGACATTTAGGGTTTGATTTCAGGGCTACCCACTTTTCCCAGAATTCCCCTCTGGAGTCCCATCTTTATTCCATCTATCTCCACTACTCATGCTCTGAACTTTCAAGAACCTTCAAGAAAGTGAAATGAGGAAACAAAATCTGGTCATGATTTTGAGGGGGTTTCACAGACCCTCAGGACCCAAGCTGTCTGTGCAGGAAACACGGTGTCTGAGATCTCAGCCCTATCCTGTGCAAACAGGGGCAGGCTGCTGCAGTGACACAAACTGTATTTCCTCCTTGGGAAAGTGGGGTTGATGCTGCTATCTGCCTCCCAGGATGTTGCTGGTGCAAGCCTAATGTCTGTGGCCTGGTAACTGATTATGTTTACTGTTGGTTTTCAATATCATGTTCACTCGAACTATGAGGAGTGATTACTATGATATTATAGAGATATGATTAGGATAAAAGTGACACTTGAAATTGCAGAGTATGACTGTGTGTGTATGTGTGTGTGTGTAAGTGCACATATGTGCATGTAGTAGGCATGTGGAAATGTGGAAGCCAGAGATGGATGTTGGGTATCTTCCTCAACCACTCTCCCTCCACCTTGGTAGGTTTTTTTTTAAGTTTGTGTTTTTAAATATTTATTTACTTTTATATGTGAATATTTTGCCTACACACGTACGTGCTCACCACATGCTTGTACAGTACCTGTGATGGTCAGAAAAAAGTGTCAGATCCCCAGGACCTGGAGTTTCAGATGGGTGTTAGACACCAAGTAGATGCTGGGAACTGAACCTAGGTTCTCTACAAGAGTGGCTGAGCCACTTCTCCAGCAACACGTTTTTGTTTGTTTGTTTTTGAGGACTTTTTTTCTTTTTTTATGTGTAGGGATGGGTTGCCCGAATGTAAGGATGTACACCACATGTGTGGGCTGTGTCTGAGGAGGTCAGAAGAGGGCATTGAAGTCCTTAGAATTGAAGCTGCATGTGCTTATGAACCACCGTGTGGGTCCTGGGACTTAATGCCTGGTCCTCTGTAAGAAGAGCATAAGGTCTTAATTGTTGGGATAACTCTAGGCCCTGGTTTGGTTGTTTTTATTTTTTTTACATCTATCATCTATCTTTCTATCATCTATCTTCTACCTATCTACCATCATCTATCTATCTATTATCTATAATCTGTCTACTATCATCTATCATCTATCAATCTATTACCTATCTATCTATCATCCATCTACAATCTATCATCTACCTATCTACCATCATCTATCTATCATCTATCTATTATCAATCTATCATCTATTATCAATCTACCATCATCTATTATCTATCTATCATCTATCCATTATCAATCTATCATCTATCTACTATCTATTTTGTAGGGAGGCGTGTGAGAGCATGAATGTGGACCTCAGAGAGACAACGTGCAAAGATCAGTTTTCTTCTACCATGCAGTTCCAGGGATAGAACTCACGCCACCAGGCTTTGTCACAAGCATTTTATCTACTGAGACATCTAGCTGGCCCCACACTTTCTTCCTTAGACAGGGTCTCTAAATGGAGCTTGGTGACACTAGACTGGCCAGCAAGCCCCAAAGATCAGCATTGATCTGAGTCTCTCCTCCCCCCAGGACGGGGGGCCGCAGGGGGGGTAGGGGGCGGGGTGGTGTTACAGGCTCAGGGCCCCCTTGCTGGCATCTTAAGTGGGTTCTGGACAGCTGAACTCATGTCCTCATACTTGCACATTGCTGATCGAGCTCCTCCCGCCCCCCGCCCCGCCCCCGTGTTGAATCAGTGTTGACTCATTGTCTTTGGCCTCTAGTTATGGTGACCGCTGGAGGAAAGCTTGGCACAGGCTACTACATGAAGGTGTTCGGGTTACCCTACTGGGACACCCCTTGGGGGAGGGGGAGAGAAGACCCAGCCCCCGGAGTCAGAGTAGCAGAGCGTGCTGCGGACTCAGGAAGTTAGACCTGCCTTTGTACCCTCGCCCAAGGTGCTATTGGCTCAGGCGGTGACTCCGCTGTATGCCCCTTTCCCATTGGTGTCTCCAGGTGTCTCTCCCTTAGGGTCTTTGGGCATTGAGGCATGCTTGGCTCAGGGAGGAAGTGTCTGCTACGCATGAGCATGTGGGCTGGCCTGGGCACCCCAGGGACAGGGCGACTGTGGTTTGGGTTGTCTGTCCACAATTTCTTTTACAGAAAACAACAGATGGAGAACAATTTATGAGTTCAAACCCAGCCCTTAACAAAAACAGACTGGTACAGATTTGTCACTTACTCTGTGTTCAGAGAGGAAAAGCTAACTTTGGGAGAAAGGGAGAAACATCCTAGGAGTGCCTCCGAATGGCCTGGAGAAGGGAAGCCTGCGACTGCTCCTTTGAAGGGAGATTGAAATTAGTCAATTCCCTACCAAGAACTGCAGGCACGGTTTGCAAGTGCATATTTAATTTTTGTTAAAAATATGTAGCTAAGAGAGCCAAGGAAATATTTTTATTTCAGGGACGCCAACTCTGATGTTGTCTTCTGCGTGGGAAGAAAGTGCTGTGTTTTCATTCTTGCCAATCAATAACCAAAACCTAGTCTCAATACACATCCCGGTTCAATGATGAGAAGGTCTAGTGAGTTTTAGGGAGGTTAACTTTCTTTCCCAGTCTCTCACCCAGTCTCCTTCTTGTCTTTCTTTCTGTTGGGCATAGTACACCAGGCTTTGCTAAACACACTCACTACCTCCAGCACAAAATGAATGACATGGCCAAGGTCCTCATAGATTTTCCCCTCCACAGTCAATGTGTTCACTTCCCTGATGGATAACTGGGAACTTGCTTTCACTGGCCTACCAACAATTCTTAGACCTTTAGTTTACAAGGCTTACACTCCTCTTAGTTGGATTTGAATATAAACTAGACCCCTGAACTGCTGTTGTGCCTAAAAAGGCTCAGATGCCAGGCCCAGTGTAACCTCCCGAGCCTGGCTAGAGTTTGGTGACCTGTCTCTGGCCTGTAACCTCATGGTGGGGTGACTCAGCAAGGCCTGATGTTAGACTGCCCCCCCCCCAGCTACCTGCCAGCTTGGTGGAATTTTATTGACCCCTGCTCCTCACATGACCTTACACCATCCTAAAGTCTCAGCCTGATATAAGTTCCTGCCTGTTGGAATAAATCGAGATCTTGCTTTGACAAATCTCCTGACTCAGTGTGTATTTCTCCCCAGTAACTAGGAGGGGGGAGGGTCTGAGTTGTCACCATCCCACTCAACCCCAGAAAGAGACCAGCTGGACTGGCCCTTCCCCAGATCTACCTGCTGGAGAAGGCCAACAGCCTTCTCTGTGTTAGAAGCTGAAGTGGGGGCCGGGCACGCTATTTGAAAGGCTCACCTGAACACAAATCTGGAATCAGATAAACCAGGTTCCCAGCCAGTGTGGTCCTCTGGTATCCCAAGCCTCAGTCTCCTCATCTGTAAAACGGGATTAATGACAATACCTATCTATAGTGGTTTGAATAAGCATGCCTCCCATTGGGTCATATAGTTACAGGCTTAGTCCCCAGCTGATGAACTGTTTGAAAGGGCTGGGAAATGTGGCTATGCTGGAGTAGGTATGTATGTTCTTGTTGAAGGGGATGTGTTGTTGGGAGTGGGCTTTAAGATTTCAAAACCACAAAACCACAGTCAAGTTCAATCTCCTCTCTCTCTCTCTCTCTCTCTCTCTCTCTCTCTCTCTCTCTCTCTCTGCCTGCTGCCTCAGATCAGGACATAAAGCTCTCAGCTACTTCTTCACCACGTCTGTCTGCCTGCTGCCATGACCTCAGCCATGATGATAACAGACTAACCTCTGAAACTGTAAGCAAGCCCCCAATTAAATGCTTTCTTTTTATAAGGGTTGCCTTGGTCATGACATCATGATGTCTCTGCACACCTGTAGAATGGTGACTGAGACACTATCTCAGAGTTTTTGTGAAAACTTGAGGTCATGTATGGATTATGAGCTCATGGGGGAAGGCATAGAACTTTCAGACTGCCTAAATGGAGTCTTGGCTCGTCAACATGTGCAGAGACTTGCTTAATCACCATGTGGTTTTGGAGCGTGGGGAGGGGGCGCTCGGGGCTAAGCAGGGTGAGAATACTGAGTCGACTCTGTCAGAGGACCACTCGTTTATTAGGAGGGGCAGGGGATAATATGTCATAGGAAGAATGGCCAGTTAGATCCATGTGGTGGTAGGTTATTGGCTGCAGCAAGAATATTGAGGGTGCTTCCTTTGCATACTTAAGAGCAGCAGGGGGCAAGATGAGGGACCTTATAAGGTTATGTAGAAAAGAAAGTCCACCCTGGGATGTTTCAGTGGTCAGATAAACAGCAACCAGTCCTCGTAGTCTTGGAGATGCAAGACCGTATCAGTTGCTGCATGCACCATGCACCAGGGCATGTGTACTCTGGGGAAGCCTATCTTCTGGGGTCTGTTGGTGCCAGGCAAGCAAGACAGGACCAGCCAAACTCCTGGCCCTCTCAGGATGAGAAAATCTGGGGTTTTAGGCTTGCTTCAAGCTCCTCTTAGCATCAGGCCAGCACCACAATCATGTAATATTGGAAATATATATTTAATTTTTTTAATTACGTATTTTACTTTTATGTGTAGGAGTGTTTGCCTGCATGTATGTCTGGTACTACGTGCATACATAGTCCGAAGAAGGTACTGGGTCCCCTTGAACTGGAGTTGTGGAGAATTGCAGACCACCATGTTGGTGCTGGGAATTGAACCCAGATCCACTTAATCACAGAGCCATCCCTCCAGTTCTGCTACTGGGAATATTGTGGCCAGCATCTCTGCCTACAAAATGAGGATACAAACAGTTTCTGACCTGTTATGTTAGTGGAGATAATTAGAAGGAATACCCCAGAGTAGCAGCTTGGCTAGCACAACTGAGCTTCTGCTGATAAAGACAATTTATCATCCAACTGGTGAGAAACCCATGACTTCCTTAGTCTTTTGCCATGGGGATGATTTTCAACTTTTAGCTTTCTTTGATTTCTCCTTGCTTTGGACGCCCATGGAGTTCTCTGCAGCTCCTAAACATCCCTCCCATTCTGTGTGTCATCTTGGTTGCGCTGCAGTACCCCGCTATTCAAGCATACACTGGGGAAGGAAGGCGCTGTCACGAAGGTGTTGTGTAGTGAAGCTAACATCTATAATCGGCTCACTAAGTACAGATTCCCTGGATGATGTGGGTGTGCCACTTCTACACAAGTGAAGACAGAAAGAACAGATCCTGCAGTGAGCTGGTAAAGGGAGACTTGGCCTCCAAACAGCAGCATTGACTTCTGGTCTTCACAGTCACTGGTCAGCCCTGTAAAGGGCACTCTCCAGCCTCTGCCATTTCACAAGCAGTTACTTAAAATTAATCATAAGTGCCCTTTTAACTATTGCCTTTTTTTCTTGTATGGAATCTCATTTATTATGTCTTCTTCCCCATTTAAAACTTACTGAGTGTATGTAAATATATATGTGTGTGTGTGTACATGGGCCAGAGGAGAGCAGGGGGTCAACCTCAGGTGTCTTCTTTTTTTGTGTGTGTGTGTGTTTTTCGAGACAGAGTTTCTCTGTTTTGTTTTGGAGTCTGTCCTGGAACTTGCTTGGTAGACAAGGCTGGCTTCAAACTCACAGAGATCTGATAGGGGAGGTCCTTCTGTGTATGTTCATCTTATTGGTTGTTGAATAAAATACTGTTTGGCCAATGAGACAGCAAATTAGGCGGGACTAGGAGTCGAGGAGGATTCTGGGAAATGTAGTAAAGAAGTCTTGTGATAAGGCAGGAAGTGATATAACAGGCAGACTCATATATAAGCAAGGGCAAGAAGGAAGTTGTCCCTTCTCTCTTCCTCCTGGTTTCTGCTCTGGAGTCACCATGTGATCCGCCGGCAAGAGAGGGCACCAGGGGAAGGTGACACGTCCCGCGGGTCTAGTCATTCAGGGTTCCGAAGGGGAGCTGCCTGAAAGAGTCATGGGCGAGAGAAAGGAAGGAGACCCTGTGGCACAAAAGAGGGGACCAGAGTCCATCTATGCAATTGTCAAGGTCTCAATTTATTGGGGCTTAGAGTGGGCTTATATAGCCCTGCAATGAGGAAGTTAGGCAAGGGGGGGGGGGGATAGCAGGAAGGAACATCTGGTATTTGCTGGGGCTGGAACATTCTTGCGGTATCTTCAAAACAGCAGGCAGGAAGTCCCCACGGCCTTTTCTCGGAACAGCAGTCGTTAGCAGTCCCCCTTGGGCAAATGTATCTAATTATGGGTTACAGGAGGCTCACAGGGTTGGGCTTTAAGCCGCAAACTTTAAAGGTCATAAAAAGGCTTATAAAAAGTGGGCTTTAAACAGCATAGCTTTGGGCCCATGGCCCTTTACAGGAAGCCATCCTCTATAAGATAAGTCTTATAAAATACATAGATTTATGGTAATTAAGACTGAGCTAACAGATGAGAATCCTAGTTATTGGTCAAGCAGTCTCTGTGTATTACTTGGGACCTTAACATGGCGGCAGGCGGAACTAGGGTGGCCTGGCCTCAGGTGTCTTCTTAATCACTCTCTACATCATCATCACTGTTGTCACCATCACCACCATCATCATCACCATCATCACCATCACCATCACCATCATCATCATCACCACCATCATCATCACCATCATCACCATCACCATCATCATCATCACCATCACCATCACCATCATCATCACCATCACCATCTCCATCATCACCATCACCATCACCACCATCACCATCACCATCATCATCATCACCATCACCATCACCATCACCATCATCACCATCACCATCATCACCATCACCATCACCATCATCACCATCACCATCACCATCACCATCACCATCGTCACCATCATCACCATCACCATCATCATCACCATCACCATCATCATCATCACCATCATCACCATCACCATCATCACCATCACCATCACCATCATCATCACATCACCATCACCATCATCACCATCACCATCATCATCACCATCATCATCACCATCATCATCATCACCATCATCATCATCACCATCATCACCATCACCATCATCACCATCACCATCACCATCATCATCACATCACCATCACCATCATCACCATCACCATCATCATCACCATCATCACCATCACCATCACCACGATCATCATCACCATCACCATCATCACCATCATTATTCCACCACCACCCCCATCACATCCCAGCATCATCACCGCTAGGGACAGGGTCTATCACTGAACTAGAGCTTGTAAATCACTTGGACTGGACTAGCTGGCTTGCAAAACCCAGGGACCCTCCTGCCTCTGCCCCCGAGTGATGAGATGACAGTGCTCAGCCACCCTCAGCTTCGTGTGGGTTCAGGGGACCCATACTCAGGTCTCCACGCTTGGGCAGCAAGTGCTTTGCCAAGGCAGCCATCTTACTAGCCCTATATACTTTCCAATTAGAAAAAAACAATGTGAAAATTGTAGGCATCTCTATCACTTCCCTCCAGGATGAAAGTTGATGGAAGGCGATAGGAATCACGTATACCTTTATGTATGTTCCAGTTAACTCTGGGCTGTGTCTGTTTCATGGTAGAACCTGGGTCCACATTTGGCCAGTGCAGGTAAACTCCCCACAGTTTGTAACATATTTAAATTAATTGCTAATGTTGAAAACAGGAACGTTTCTCACAACAGTTTCAAAATTGACTATGTTTTATAATATCCACATTGTAGATTTGTAAACATGGGACTCTTTCCAGGAGCTGTTATCCAGCACACAGACATAACATACAACACTCATTTTTTCAGGGGCATTTGTTACAATGGGGATCAGGCCCAGGGACGTGTGCTTGCTAGGAATTTCCATTGTTGGTATGGAAATATCTCTTTTTTTTCTTTTCTCCCTTGTTTTCTTTTCCTTTTAAATTTTAATTGTTTGTTTTTGTCTTAGGGTTTGTTTGTTTTGCTTTCTGAGACAGGGTTTCTCTGTGTAACAGCCTTAGTTATCTTGGAACTCATTCTGTAGACCAGGCTGGCCTCAAACTCACAGAGATCCACCTGCATCTGTCTCTGGGGTGCTGGGATTAAAGGTGTGCACCGCCACCACCCCTTGGCTTAGTTAGGGTTTTTATTGCTGTGAAGAGACACCATGACCATGGCAACTCTTATAAAGAAAACATTTAAGTAGGTGTCTTCACACAGTTTCAGAGGTTCAGTTCATTATCATCATGGGGAGCATGGTGACATGCAGACAAGGATAGCATCCAATTTGCAGAGGTCTGCCTAATTCTGCCTCCCTCCAGGCCTGGGATTAAAGGTTTAGGCAACCACACCCAACATCGTTTCTCAGGACAGGGTTTCTCTGTGTAGCTTTGGAGCCTATCCTGGCACTTGCTCTGTAGACCAGGCTAGCCTCGAATTCATAGAGATCCGCCTGCCTCTGTCTCCTGAGTGCTGGGATTAAAGGCATGTGCCACCGACACCCGACTTCCTCCCTTTCTCTTTAAATAATTAAAACTTTATTATAAAGAACCTGCAAATAAAAAAAAGCACAATGAGATTAGCCAGATCCAACGACGATAAATCTCAAGAACCTTCCATACAGTTGTAATTACCATTCCTCCTCATACATACCTGAGATAATTACAGTTCCTAGCAGGAGGTTTGTTTGTGCTGCACACATGCTCTATTACTGAGTTGTGTCTCCAGACCCAGTTTTCTTCTTATGGTTGTGGAAGTGCAATTTGAGGGCCCAGTTGATATCTGTTTGTCCATCCGTGCATCCAAGCATCCATCTATTTACTCATCTTTCTGTATGTACGTATAAGCATGGCATATGCATATATTTAAATAAAATGGTTGAATTACTTTTTGCTTCGATATTTCATTTGCTGTGATTCAGAATTAATGTCCTGCAAAGGTTCATGTTGATATTATTAACTTCTTGGTCACCAACCTGGAGGACCTACTGGAACCTCAGAAGCTGAAACCGGAAGGAGGAATTAGGTCACAGGGGGCATGTCCTTGAAGCAGTGTTGGAACTAGGATGCCTCTCCTTGTTTTGGTGAGGTGAACACCTTCCTCAATTGGCTTCCCCACCAATGTCTGCAGCACAGCCAACCTGTAACAGATCAAAACTTCAGCAATGTGTGGAAACCAGGAAGACAAAGAAAACCTTTCAAAGTTAACTACTGAAGGGCCCAGACCCTCACCCAGCTCCCTGCTTTGGCAGCCATGACAGGCTGCAGAAGAGACCCAACAATATGTAGGCCTCTGACTCAGCAACATGTGCCTTAATTACTGGGAATAAACCACCAGATATCCTCCATGTGTCAAGGAACCAGTCAGAAGTTAGCTGGCAGGCTCTGGAATGCAGAGCATAGCAACCGCCCTGGGAGGGCCTCTAGGCATAGCAACCTTGCTGTAGCTGCAGCTGACCATACAACTCAGGACAGTTTGCCCAAGCCCAGAAGTGCACCAATCCTGAGACTGTTTCAGACCCCAAATACTCCCCTTACTCTACCCCGATATATTCCCTGTCCCACTGCTGCTCCAGGTCCCCACCTGCTTCACCAACTGTGTCGGATGGACATGGGAACCGAGTTAACTTGTAAAATTAAAGACTGTTTGCTTTTGCATTGGATCGAGTCTTCTGGTGATTTGGAGGTTCGTAGTTAGGGGCACAACACTGTTAGCCAGGTTTTTGACTGGCACTCATCCTTAAATTATCTACAATCTCTGCACTACTTTATTTACAGAGGGAAGAAGGAAGGTGGTACATACATAGATAAAAGCTCTAGCAATGGGAAGTTATGGGATGCTGTTGGCACTGGTCCTTCAAATAAAACCAAGGCCTTGCCCCAAAGTGATGTGTTTTTGTGCAATTAAGCAGGGTGCTCTCTGTGTTCAGTGCCCCAACAGTCCTTTTTCTTTCCAATTGGCTTACTACCTCTGCCTTCCTTGCCTTGCCCCACCCGGCTTAATGCAATCATTCTGGAACCTTTCCTGATTGATTTCAAATTAGAACCAGATTGAATTAACCTCCCGAAATGGAGTTGCTACAGTCTGGTTCCCATTATTATCTACACTTATTCTGAGTGTAGATTCTTCATTGAAGCCTTTGGTTGATGCAATTTCAGGCCCATGCGCATTGGAGCAACCCAGAGTCAAGTGCTGGCTCCGTCATTGTGAGTGTCTGTATGGTAACGCAGAGACTGTCAAAGGGGTTTCTGCTATTCCTTTGCTTAAATTAGAAGAAAAATACAAGATGAGACATGAGAACAAGAGATACACTAACCATAGTTTATTATAGGCCAAGGCCAACAGAGCAGAGAGACCGAGAGTAAGAGAGAGTGGAAGTGAAGTGAAGGGAGGAAGAGAGAAGAGGGAGAGAGAGAGAGAGAGAGAGAGAGAGAGAGAGAGAGAGAGAGAGAGAGAGAGAGAGAGAGAGAGAGAGAGAGAGAGAGAGAGAGAGAGAGAGAGAGGCAGAGGAAGTTGGAACTTTTAAGGGGAAGACTGCGCATGCGCACTGAGGTTCCGCACATGCGCAGAGTCCTCACACAGTTCTGTAATGTGTAACGAGTGATGGCGTAGCATGTCCCTGTGCATGCCCCGCCGTCATCAGGGGACGGGGTCAGCCTGGTGTCCGTCCTGACAATTTCTCCCAGCATCCTCCCAAGTCACCATACAGGAAAATGCAGGGCAGGGGGGACATCCAACTAGGTGACACTTTTCAAGAGTATTATTTTGTTTCAAATTAATAAATGGTTGTTGTGCATATGTGTGGGAAAGAAGTAGAATTGAGGGAAACTGTCCCTGGTTATTCACTGCAGAAGAGAGGAGGGCCCCTCTGCCTCTGAGGGTTTCGTAACTGAGTCTATGAAGTAAACAGACAACAGGCAAAAGGAGAATAATTATCCAAATACATTCTATGTGTGGAGACAGCACAGAAAGGAAAGTAGTGAGTTCAAAACTCAAGTGAGATTTAGGAGCTTTTGTGCCTTTGGAGACATGGGGGGAAGTGAAACCACGTGTCACCTCAGGAGCAGCCAGCAGCTTCCAGGGAAGAGGAAAGGCTCCTCAGAAGAAGAGATGCTCCAGGCTCCAGCCATGACATGGCTGCTACACTCTTGGTCATGAAGCAGCTGTGGTGACCTGCACAAGATCATCAAGCAGACGGGCTCATGGGCTCCCATCCCTCCCCGAGGATTTATGTGCACTTAGTAGTTGGTGAGGGAGGGAGAGAGATATTCTTCAGTAGGGTAGCCATGGGTATGAAGCCCACATTCCCATAAACAAGCTCAATAAAGTCATTGCGCCACAAAGTAAATAAAGATAGATATATAGATGATAGATAGATAGATAGATGATAGATAGATAGATAGATAGACAGATAGATAGATGGATGGATAGATAGATGACAGATGACAGAAAAGGAGAAGGACAAGTTGGGAAGAAGAAAAGGGATTATCAGGAATGGGTGGTGGGACAGGGAGAAGAGAAGGTAAAGTCTGTGTATAATACAGAAATACATTATGGGCCAAGCATGGTGGCGCCTGCCTTTAATCCGGGCACTCAGGAAGCACAGATGAGTGGAGCTCTGTGAATTCAAGACCAGCCAGGTCTACACAGTGAGTTTCAGGCCACTCAGGACTACATGGTGAGACCCTATCTGAAAAAGCAAACCTTAAATTAAAAATAAAAACCAGATATATATTAAAAATAAAAACCAGACATGTATGAAATGTCATGATGAAACCCATTATGGTATATAGCACAAACAATAAAAGACCCAGAGACTGATATTGGGCTTCAAGCATCAGGCTGAAGATCAGAAAAGCAAAGCATTGGTCACTAGCTCTTACTCTATCTACTAATGAAAGATGATCCTGGCTCAACCAAACCTCAGACTGCTGCCCTCCTCAGCATGGCTGGAGAATGAATGCCTGCTGAGACGCTGTTCTGGTCTTAAATATTTCTCATGAGTCCTGGGATTAAAAGCTTGGGATCCCAAGTGCTGAGATCACCTTTGTTTGAGCTGTTTCTCTTCAGGATTGGATCAATATTGCATAGCTCAGTGTGGCCTTGAACTAACAGAGATCCATCTACCTCTTAATCCTGAGTCCTGGGATTAAAAGTGTGCACCACTACCTCCTGATCTTTATAGCTTGTAGATGACTTTGCTTTTTAATCCTCAATCAAGCTTTAATAAATCATAGATAATATATCAACACCATAGTATATAATTAATACAGGCTGAACAGACAGATGACCCTTTTGAGAAGTGTGGCTGGGTGGGCTGCTGACTAGCATTCCTCTTGGTCATCCCTGGTTGATATGTTCCTGAGGAAGGGGTTGGTGACAGCAAGCTCCTTTTAGAGTCTGTCTTTGGTTAGAGCAAATAAGTCTGTGTTTGTTGTTTGCCAAGGGATGTCAGTTAAAAATCACAAATGTAAGGATGGCTTTGCAGTGCACACCTTGCCATCCCAGCCCAGAGAGGTTAGAGAAGGGGACCAAGTTTGCATGAGCGGGTTCTCTCATTCTATGCTGTGTAGGTCCCTAGGAACTGAACTTGGGTTGCCAGGCTTGGCATTAAACACCTTTACCAATTGAGCCATCTTGCCCGCCCCTTGAAAGCAAGATAGCAAAGTAAAACTTAATTAAGGCAAAATATGTTTTTGTTCTGTTTTCTTCTTTAAGTCTTAGTTAGGGTTTCTATTGCTGTGAAGAGACCCAATGACCATGGCAACTCTTATAAAGGAAAACATTTAATTGGGTCTGGCTTATAGTTTCAGAGGTCCATTATCATCATGGCGAGACCTGGTGGTGTTCAGGCAGACATGGTGCTGGAGAAGGACCTGAGAGTTCTACATCTTGACCCACAGGCAACAGGAAGTAAACTGAGTATCACACTGGGCATAGCTTGAGCAGAGGAGACCTCAAAGCCCATGCCCCCACAGTGACACACTTCCTCCAACAAGTCCATGCCTACTCCCAAAAGGCCACACCTCCTGTCATATCTGGAGTCTTGATCTAACTCAGTCCACTGCTTGTTCTCTGTGACTTCCTCACTTTTCAGATCCATGCTCATGAGCTCCGTGTGTGTGTGTGTGTGTGTGTGTGTGTGTGTGTGTAGGGTGTGCAGGAACAAAGCCCAAGAATTCACACATACTAAGTGAGCGCTCCAACACTTTCCCACTGTAAACTTGAACTGAAATTGTAGAACCTTCCACAGCAGTCAGAGGCCGGAGACTTCTGCTTATTCTGTGCATGCTTGTCTGACTTCCCATAAACAGATTTCTGCTTAGTGGTGTAAGAGATGCTGCATGCAGCCATGATCCCTGCTTGAGCCTTTCCCAAGATGAGGACTTGACTAGTCCTGTCTGGTGGGCTGGAGACTAGTCCTCAAGAAGAAAATCATCTGAGTAGATTTCCATCAAGCTTGTTTTGATTGTTGATGGGGAGGAAGGAGTGGGATGTTGGGTCTTCATTGGCTAGCTGGCCTTGATGTTGGCAAACACTCGGCTCCCTTCACCTCTGGGTGACTGGATGTAGCCCAATCAGTGATGTTTTCTTCCATCTTTCAGTCATGGAGGTCAGCACCCTGAAGAGACTTGGGCTCGCCTCTTGTGGCTGGGGCCAACAAGGGTAAGGTTGACTTGATGGAGAAGAGAGGGGGAGCATGTTAGTGTACACAGATGCACCCTTCAGGTGTGAGACACTGTAAGAGGCAGCACTGTCATAACTTGCCACATTCTGTCCGTTTCCTGTGTTCTGCAACAAATAACTCAAGAGACTGTGTCATCCCACCTGCACACTTAGCATGTGGCTGGTGGCTTCCCTGAGGTGTCTGGAGGACTATGTTGCAGGAAATGGATGCTTCCTTAGCTAACCTGATTTGCTTGGGTTGGAGGGGACTCCACACAGCCTTGTTTGAGTGAATGTTTGCTTGTTTTTAAAGCAAGGTCTCCAGAGCCCAGGCAGGTCTGGGACTCATGTTACCACCAGTCCTTTTCTGAAGTGTGCAGATTACAAGGACACCACCCTGTGATGCTCCAGTGAAGTTTTTAATTCATAGAAAGTTTCCTAGAAATCTTGCAAAAGAGTGCATAAACAACAAGGGTTTGGGTTTTTGTTTTGTTTGTTTGTTTGGTTTTTTTTCCACATAGGGAAAGTTTTTGTTCAGAAATCTCTAGAAGGAATTTTTTCAGACATGCACGTGGACCCCAGAGAGGTGTTGCTTGGGAATACCTTGTAATTAGGTCCAAACCCTCGCTAAGCAGCAACACAGGACTGCAATTTCAGTGTCAATGCCACGTGTGTCTGAATCATATTTCAGTTTGTATTTTCTTCTGTTGTTTTTTTTTTCTTCAATGTTTGTCGTGCCTTACAAAAGGCAACACTTCCATTGGTTGTCAGAAAGAGTCACCTGAATTTGCTGGAGGGAAAATGGAGTTTGTGGCTCAAATAGGAAAATGAAGAAATTTAGTCTGGAGGTTCCCAGCCCTCCCTCAGTCACCTGACTACCCCCTTTCCTGTAAGAGGAAGGGGTTAAATCCAGGGAAGTTACTGAACTTGGATGTTGGGTTGGGGGTGAAGGGAGGGAGGTTTTTTACCAGGTAATGGAACTTTGCTCCATTGCTATGGCTTCCTCTTAGCTCTGCCTGCTTTCCAAGGGCCTGCCACAGTTCTATGTCTACAACTTACATTAGGAAAATTTGGTACATTTTTAAAAAAATAGAAATGCCTGAATTGCTTTTCCTGATTTCAGCTCTCTGGTTCCAAACATTCATAAAACATAGAATTTATAAAATAAAAGTCACTCACAAGCCTTATCTCTCAGCAACGTCCACGGCCTCCATCTCCTTGCTGCACGTGAGCAGCTAAACTGTTTCTGTGGAAACCTACTCACGTTTATTTTTACATCTGCATCTCCAGAAGTCTTACACACCATTACATTTGTCAATACTTTTCCATGTCAACATAAAATTTATTCATGTTATGCAACACAAATTTCCATAATCATTTTCAGTGGCTTTTCCACATTCTCTCAGATGGGTCGATCATTTATACAGTTGTTCCCTGGTAAAGGACATTGAAGCTGCTTCCATTTATTTGTGTGAGAACAGAACTAAAATGACTATCTTTTTGTATTCACACATGCCCTCATTATTATTTCCCCTTTAAGATAAGTCCCTGCTAGAGGAAATTCTGGCTCAAAAACTTATCCAGGAGGATGGAGAAGTGGCTCAGTGGCTACAAGCACAAACAGCCCTTGCAGAGAACCCGGCACTATGGACATTTCACAACTGCTTGTGACTACAGCTCCAAGGAATTGGATAGCCTCTGGGCTCTGTGGGTGCCAGTACCCACACGCACATATCCACACAGAGACATGCAGACATACAATAATAAAAAAGTTGCAAAAATCATATCTCAAAACAATTCTGGAAAAAGGCACCAGTTTATATTCTCACTGAATTAGAAAGTGGTCATTCTCCCAACTCCAGCCATGGTGGCTTCAGCCTCCTCTCTAATGCACTGAAGTTTTTATCTCTGTATGCAGATGGGGTGGCCCTTAGTTCCATGTGGATGGTATTCATTGAAAGTCAGTGAAGGCCTGCTCCAGAGAAAAGACTCTTGGTCTGGGTAGAGACTCAGCATTCCAGGTGGGCAGGTCAATTCCTGGCCAAAGAAACACACAGGGAGGCAGGACCACCCTAGGAAGGTGGGCTCACCTTACACCACGATAGACAGACAGTGGAATATTCATTCCTTTATTGAGATACTACACTGTTCCTTCCCAGAATTCCTTCCCCCTAGTACCTACATCTCTAACATTGAGCAGCTCAGAGACTTGACTGGGTCCACCCACCTTTGAGCAGGGCAAAGTTTTCCTTTTTTTCTGTGTCCAGAGGCTGAGCAGAACCTAAGCACGCCTTTTCTGGTACTTTGAGTTCCTTGATCTTTCTCTGAAGCTCTCCTCTCGCCATGTGGCAGACCTCCATGCCAGTAACTCCAACAGCATGCTTTCCCTTGCCTCCATCCTGCGCTCAGCAGCTGTAGAGACTTGCATTTTGCCTGCTCTGAGGGGTTTTCTTTTAAACGCTAATAAAATTGCCCTCTAGCTTGAGTTCTATACTAAATTCCTTTACTAATGAGCCTATGAACCCCGATTTTCCTGGTTTCATATTGACCATTTCCCCTTTTTCATTTGTAAACTGTCTATATTTTTTTCCAATTTTTAACTGGAATCTGAGTCAGTCTGTTTTTATAATACTGTGAGAAACCTAAAGATAAGTTTTACTCAGCTAATTACTTCCCAGAGGCCCTACTCAAAACACCGTTGTCCTAGTTAGAGCTACTATTGCAATGATAAAATACCATGCTCAAAGGGAAGTTGGGGAGGAAAGGATTTATTTGTTTATATGTCTACATTGTAGTCTATTATTGAAGGAAGTTAGGGCAGGAACCCAGACACAGCAGGAACCTGGAGGCAGGAGCTAATGCAAAAGCCCTGGAGGGTGCCACTTACTGACTTAATTCCCATGGCTTGCTCAACCTGTTTTCTAGAAGAACGCAGGACCACCAGTCCAGGCCATCTACAACAGGCTGTGTCCTCCAGTGTTAATCACGAATTAACAAAATGTTCTACAAGTTTGCCAACAGCTTGATCTTGTGGAGGTATTTTCTCAGTTGAGGTTCCTTCTTCTCAGATGACTGTATCTTGTATCAAGTTGACATAAAACTAGCCAGCACAACCATGAAGTTGGATTAAGTTCCCAGCTGACTAACCATCTGCCTGATACCTCACCAGGGGCACTAAATTTCAATACATGAACCCATGGTAGTCATATCCAAATGATAGTCAAACATTTAGTTTTTTTTTTTCTTATTGCTTTGTAAAGACTCTTTCTATATTAAGGATATTCTTTGAGGTCTAATACAGACTATACCCCTTCATTCTCTTTTTACTTTTTTAAAATAAAGACCCCAGTCACCCATCAGCATGTCACTGATAAAGTAGAAATCTGTGGTTAGTTAGGAAGAACAGATTGCTGTTTGGAGAAGGGAGAGGCTTACTTTCTATAATAATGTATTCTCAAACCCTATTTTTTCTATCACTTTTACCCACTCCCCCTTTCCATGTAAGTCCACAGCTCCCACATCAGCAACCCAAATGGGACTCTCAAGGGGCTCAGTGACTGGGGGATTTAAACACTTTGAAAGAGAAGTGGGCGGCGATGGCAAGTTATTGAAATCTGAAGGAAAGCCAGTGTGATACAATTGAAATTTCACACTGGGAGTGCATCGCTATGGCAACAAAGGACGAATCTGGAGAAACAAGGCAAAGCATTGTAGAATTACGGAGAAAATTGATGAAGGAAAAGAGTGGCTGTGTATCTTCTGTTTTACTCTCATTTCTCAAGACTCCACATTAGCACCTGGGAAACATAGTTCTGCTCTTGGAAGTAAACACATTTTAATTATGTTTACACGGATAAAGCCACAAGGAGGAAATCCTTTTGGTAATATTGTTTGTAGTAACAGTGACAGGATCTGTGCGGTCTTTTATTTGAGAAGCAACGGTTTAATTTGAAATATACACATAGCTTTGGATTCTCATCTTCCTAAGTTGATGTTTTCATCCCATCTATTTACTAAATAAATATTCACTGAGACACTAAAATAGGAATGAAGTTGAAAACTTTGAACAAACTCTTCCCCAGTGTGTAGTCTCCTCCTCCATCCCACAGTAGACAAGTTCCCCTGCCGTTAAATATCCTTGACCCCCTCAACTCAATTGCAACCTATACACACATTTGCATGTGAGGATTTAATAATTCCCCATCTTTGACATTTGCACTAGTTTTGTTTTTTCATTGTAATAATGATGAAATAATAAGCAAATCTGTGTTAAGACATGTATGACTCACTGGCTCTGTTAGGGACCCCCAGCTTAGTATGACTCAAACCTTAGAAGGAAAGAGACAACCACAATCTTTCAGCCTTTGAAGAGAAACGATCACCTCATCTGAAACCTTGTTTCCCCTCAATAGAATAGGACACAAAATTCCTCATATATCAGTGTTTCCCAAAACAAGTGTTGACTAGACTGTCCCTATAGGAACTAGAAGTAAGCAAAGTTAATTAAATGTCAACGTTCCATAGCACTCAGTAGAAGATCTTTGATAGAGAAGGACATCTCTGATGAGAAAGGAAAAGGATGCTGTATTTATGCCATAAGGCCGAGTTTGGGAGAACCATGGTCCAGTTCCTCAATGGAGTGCATTTTATTTGTTGAAAAGACATTAAAAATGCATGTGCTGAGTTCATATCCTATGGAGTTCATGTTCATCATATTTACAAGAGCCCAGTGTCACAATGTGATTGTGCAATTCATATCACATTTGGTCCAGGGAAAATTTCCCACCCTCCCGGCCACAGTGACCTTCCCTGCCATAGCGATGCCTTCTCTGTGGTGAGGTCTGAGCCCCTGTCAACCTAAGTCAAAATAAATCCTTCCTTCTGATGGAGACGTCTTCTGTGCATATGTTTCTCTTATTGGTTGATGAATAAAACACTGTGGCCAATAGGTCAGCAAGATGGGTGGGTCTAGGAGATGTAGAGGATTCTGGGAAGTGTAGGCGGAGGGGAGTCATGTGATTCAGGGAAGAGAGGATGTAAGTGAGGCATTCTATGGTAAGACAAGACCACGTGGAAATACATAGATTAATAGCAATGGGTTAATAACTAGCCAACAGTTTTATAATATATAAGTCTCTGAGTGTTCATTTGGGGCTCACGCGGCTGTGGGACCAGGCTGGCGGGAAAGAGTGCTGGTAACATCCTTCCATAAGTTGTTTCTGTTAGGCATTTGGTTTCAGTGACAAGAAAAGTACCTCACCTTGGCCCTCTCCACACTCTTCTTGTCTCTCTTCACTTTCCTCCTGCTGTCTGTTCCTTGTCCTCCATCTCTCCTTCCCTAACTGTACAGGCTCCTTCTCCTCCTTTTCCTCTTAGGTGTATGAAAGTTTGATGCCTAGCAGGGGCAGAGCTGAATGACCTTAGTGAGTCAATGCCTCTGGGTTCTCCCCTCCCTTTTCACCTTAAACTCAGGTGAGTCCCTTGTACTCATGCTCAGGTACACACAGACACACAACACACAGACACTCACACACACACAGACACTCACACACACACACATATACCCCATACACCATATACACACACTCACACATGCATGCATACATACACACACACTATAAACACACACACACACACAACACACACATATACCCCATACATCACACATACACACACACACACACCACACATATACCCCATACACCACGCATACACACACACACACACCCCACACATATACCCCATACACCACACACACACACACACACACACACTCACACATGCACGCACACATTTAACACACTATAAACACACACACACACACACATATACCCCATACACCACACACATACACACACACTCAAATGCATGCATACATACACACACACTATAAACACACACACACACACACACACACACGGCACAGACAAACACACACCACACACATATACCCCATACACCACACACACACACACACACACACACTCACACATGCACGCACACACACACACGGCACAGACAAACACACACACACACACACATATACCCCATACACCACACACATACACACACACTCAAAAGCATTCATACATACACACACACTATAAACACACACACATACACACACACAGACTCACACACACACACACACACGGCACAGACAAACACACACCACACACACACATATACCCCATATACCACACATATACATACACACTCACACTATAAACACACACACACACACGGCACAGACAAACACACACACAAACATACACACATACATACACACGCACACTATAAACACACACACACATACACACACAACACAGACACATACACCACACAAACACACACCACACACACACACACACATATACACCATACACCACACACAAACAACACACACACTATAAACACACACACACACGACACAGACACACATACACACCACACACACACAGTGTACCAGCTAAAATCTGTCTCTTTACCCTCCTAAGACATAGCTTTTGAGTGTCTTTCTCCAGACTGAAGCCCTTTCTCCAGTGCTGCCATCTGAATTTCCGGCTCAAGGCTCAGTTCATGTGACCTCCCTCAGGAAGCCTTCCTCCATGGCCGTCAAAGCTGCTCTGTGGTTTCAAACATGTCCAAATCCCTTCCTAGCTCCAGTTGCAAACACAGACCAGTCCCATATGAAAATATTAGACATATAAATCACAGAGGCATGACTCTGTCTTAAAAACCAAGATAATGATCTTTAGTGCAGAGAATAGTGTTGAAACACAATGAGCGGTACAGCCAGCTGGTAATTTCTGGGTCTGAGAGAAAGGTGCAAACTCTGGGGGACAATTGAGACCAAAATACCACTGAAAATAAGAGACCGAGTCATGCACACTGCCTCAAGCTGGAGACCTCATGAATCCCTGGCCCCCAAGCAGAGGCTGAAGGATCACAGCATACAGAAGGCCCTGCACCTGAGTGGCAGCAGCAGGAAGCAGCCACAGCCTCACTTTGGGGAGGGAGCGCATCTCAGTACCTCTTATTGCTGGATCCTGAGAGTCCATGCAGGAACAGGTTCTCAGTGGACGCCCAAGTGCTTGTAGAACACTAAGCAGCAAAGATTGAGTTAGTGTGGCCTTATTGGAGGAGT
This sequence comes from Cricetulus griseus, assembly GCF_003668045.3. Lineage (NCBI taxonomy): Eukaryota > Metazoa > Chordata > Mammalia > Rodentia > Cricetidae > Cricetulus > Cricetulus griseus. Next base: position 279,728,291 of record NC_048596.1, on the reverse strand, counting down.
TGTGTTCCTCAGGGTGAGCTTTGAATTTCAAAAATAAACGCCACTCCTAGGAAGATCTTTCTCTCTCTGACTTGTGTTTATGGATTAGACATAAATTCTCAACCACTGCTCCAGCGCCATGCTTGCCTGCCTGTTACCATGGTTCCTAGACATGATGGCCATCGACTCAACTATGGAACTATGACCCTCTGGAACTATGAACTGCAAATCAAACTCCTTCAAGTGTTGCTGGCCATGGTATCTTATCACAGAGATGGAGGAGTAACTAGGACAGCCCTGTTGCCCTTGACTTTGGTGGGGTCATGCATATTTCTGTCGCTCACAGTGCTCAAGTGCCCCCAGGAAGGGGCCAGAGTCCCAAACCCCTTCCAGGCTGTGTCCTACTGGCCTTCATTAGAAATCACTCCAGTGTCCTCCAGCCTAGCTGGGACTAAGCCTCACCACTCGGCTTCTGTGAGACATTCTGGATCCAATCTACAGCATACATTCTTTGTGGCGCGCATTTTCATCCACTTTTCAAAATTTTACGGGTGCGATTATCCTGTCCTAAAACAGTATAAGGAAATAAATTTGCTGCTTGAGTGAAAGATGTTTGAGGAAAAGGTGACTAGGGGTCCACTGAGAAGAAGCACTTTGGAAACGTATGACACACCTCAGAGTGGAAGGCAGGGGGAACAGCTTCTTTATGTCACTTAGCATGTCCCCAATAGTCCAGGGAGCCATAGCAAGCTGCACACGCAGTTGCTCAGACAGGAAATGGGATTTTATTTCAGTCTGGAGACAGGAAGGCCAAGACCCATGTGTCCACATGAGTGGTACTGCTTGTGCTCACTTCCTAGTTTGCTCGTTGCCCTAGTTAGCTTCTCTGTTGCTGTGGTAAAGCGCTGACTAAAAGCAACTTAGGGAGTAGAGGGTTAATTTCATCTTATGTCTTATCATCCATCATCCAAGGAACTCAAGGCAAGAATCTGGAGGAAGGAGCTGATGCAGAGACCATGGAGGGTGCTGATTTCTCACTTCTCAGACTGGTTTCTTAATCAACCCAGGACCACCAGCCCAGGGCTGACACTGCCCACAGACCAAAACCAAAAATAAACACGTAAAAAAACCAAAATACTCACACACATGTATTGAGGAATACAAACGGAATCAGAAATAGGTCATTAACTGGTAATTTATTAGAGATATACTCACACGAGGGAACCAGTGACCACGTTGGCACTCCGTGCTATTCGGACACAGAATGCTTCCCGTGCTGGGTCAGCCCAGAGAGAGACCCAGAGGGAGTGCTGCTGGCTCCCCTTGCTCTTATCTACACCCTGCTAGGCACCTATGACCACACCAAAATGGGCATGGTCAGCAGTACCTGTAATCAGGGTCTCTCCCTACAGACATGCTCAAGCTGATAGGGCATCGGGTCACTTATCAGATATTTACATTACAATTCATAACAGTAGCAAAATTACAGTTATGAAGTAGCAATGAAAATAATTTTATGATTAGGGGTCACCACAAGATGAGGAACTGTATTAAAGGTTTGCAGCATTAGGAAGGTTGAGAACCGTTGTGCTAGAGCCAATTCCTCAACCGTGGCAACTCTTCTCAGGTGGTAAAGTAGCCAGCACTCAGGTTTCCTTTCTGCCACACCGGATAGAAAGAAGAGAGGGACAACAGCATGTTCTCACGTGTTTCTTTTCTTTTTTTGAGACAGGGTTTTTTTTGAGACAGGTAGCTTTGGAGCCTGTTCTGGGACTCAATCTGTAGACCAGGTTGGCTTCAAACTCAAGAGATCCTCCTGCCTCTGCTGACTGAGTGCTGGGACTAAAGTTGTGTGCCACCACCGATCGGCATGTGTCCCTTTCTAAGGAACCTAGTCCCATTTGTGCTCCTTCAGTCTAATGATTCACTTACCTTCCGCTGTGGTGTTTAAATGAGAATCGCATCCCAAAGGTTTCAGTGTTTGAACACAGTCCTCAGTTGGTTGTGCTGTTGGGGAGCTTTAGGCGGCCTGGCCTTGCTAGAGGAAGTGTCACTGGGGGAGTTTAAAGCCTTGCCCTACTTCTAGTTTTCTGTCTCTGCTTGGTGCTTGAGCTTTGGAGATGCGGCCTCTCAGCTTCTTGCTCCTGCCACATGGTGGGCTCTCCCTCTCTGAACTGTGAACCAGAATAATCTTTCTTTTTAAGTTACTTTGGGGTCAAGGTGCTTTGTCACAGCAACAGAAAAGTAACCAATAGTTACCGTGAGCACAGGATTTCTGTACCAGTTGATGGTGGGGGCTCAGACACCCAGTCTTCAGCAGAATACTCCGGTAAGTCAAACACCTCGAGGTCATCCTACCTTAGAACACAACTCTTGATCAACTCTTCATCTTGGGCCACGCCATAAGTATATCTTTACCTGAACGCCAAGGCTGACAGCTTAGGTGCTATTCAACAAATTTTAGGCCAAAATGGTTGCTATTAGGAAAGAGGTTTCTGTTGTTTGGGAAATTGGCTTTTTGAAAGATCTGCACTGTGTGTACTTAGGATAGAGAGACTCACATGAGACTTTCACTGTTAACCTGGATCCCTCGTCCTGAGACACAAATGCCACTCTCAGGAATACCAGCTTCCCCTTTCAGGCTGCAGGCATCTTTCCAACAAATCTCCATCGTACTTGAGGTAAACAAAGGCAGACACTAGATCCTGGGAGACAATGTGGCTGACTTTTTCAACACCTAAACACTGGGGTATTTAGACTCCAATGACTCTGTATCACATGTTCATAAATGTGGTCTTAGAACCTTTTCTTGTCAAACTTCCTTGATAAATGCTTGTTCCCTTCTCAGGAGCAGTGAGACAAAGTAACCAAGATGAATTTATTTGCTGTAACAAGACTTCTTGTTGGATTTTGCACAATGGTTTGTAAAACCAAGAGAAATAACTGACTTCCCTTTTCAACTTGATCCTCCCAGTGTCCACATGACTACCCCTGAGCATCCATCATCAAAGGCTGCAAGGAAGTTAAATATGTTTAGATGACTAACGGTGACCTCTATTAACAGTGGTTGGTATTTGCCTCTACTTTGTTGTTTTTTTAACAGTGTTTTGCCCATCAGAGATGACTCTAAGATTGGCAAAGGGAAAAATGTTGTTTGTTGGAAGTGTCCCAAATCATCGTTTTGGAGAGAGAGAAAAATAGACAAAAGCACCAATAATAAATAAAATTGGAACTATTCTGATCCCCAGGCAAAAAGCTGAATTGAGAAATTCTTTTCCCCAAACTGCTTCTAAGCTCTTTGGGTCTCCTTCAACATCAGTGCTGATTGGCTGGACGTGATTGCCCATGCCTGCAATTAGAGCATTTGGGAGGCCGAGACAGGAGGATCAGGAGTTCATGATCAGCCTTGGCCACATAAGACCCTGTCTCAAAAAACAAATCAAACAAAGGATGGGTGCTGATGTAGCAAGGGAAACAAGGGAGGTGGCTCCCAGTGTTCACTGGTGATCAACTTCTCTATCCAGTGATTAGTTAGGTTTTCATTCTGGCATTGTTGACAATAAGACTGATGACAGTAAGTCATGCAAGACTGGTATGAGAAACTTAGGGACTCCTGGGCCATCTCCCTAATGAAACTCGAAGTAGGTTTCAGGATATACTTAAATTAGACTAATTTAGTCTGAAATAACCATGGGCAGAAGAACAATTATATTCAACATTATATAAATCTCCATATAAATTGTAGCTCTCAGTCCTGGAGTCCCTTGAGATTTGCATATTTTTTCCAACCTTAATATAGAACATAAATTTGGTCCTAATTTATATTCTCAAAGACTCTGATTGAAGAATTCTTAATTATTAATGCATGAGAGCCAAGACCACACATGCATATTAATGAGTAGGCAATTATTAAATTGCTAAATAATTTTCCACTTCATGTTTTAATTATATATTTTATTGTCAGGTAGCTTTTAGGAAGTACTTTCTGAAAACAAGGCTGCACCTAACAGCACAAGGAGTCATAGGAGCATGAGCAAAGAAAGGATGGCTCAAGGTCCCAGAAACAAAGTGGGCACAGAACTCAGAGCCCTGAGGTCAGCCTCTCATGATGTTTGGTTCTTCTCTGTTGCCTAGGAACCAGGACTTCCTCACCTGACTGCATCATCTCTGCACAGCAAGCTACTACCAGGGAAGAATTTTTAAGTGAAAGTCCTCTGAATTACACACACACACACACACATACCACACACACAGACACACACCACACACACACCATACCACATATCACACACACCATGCCACACCACACACACACACACATACACACAGGCACACACATGGCACGCACACACACACTCTCAGAAGTAATCCTACTTTGAGGAGGTTCAGTTTGAGGAGCTTGAAAACGGAATCCTAGGAATGAACTTACTGTCAGTTTTGCACTGGAGTGGTTTAAAAAAAATTTTTGTTTGTTTTCTCAGAGACAGGATTTCTCTGTGTAGCCTTGGCTGTCCTGGAACTTACTCTGTAGACCAGGCTGGCCTCAAACTCTGAGATTCACCTGTCTCTGCCTTCTGAGTGCTTGGGTCAAAGGCATGAGCCACCACTGCCTGGCAAATTTATTTGATTTTAAAAGATGACATCAGACAAGAGTATTGTTCTGCTCCTGGGAGAAACAGGAACTGGAGAACCTTGGAAAGGAATCCTTGAAAATAATTGTTAATTAGTGAAATTCCAGTACTATTTCAGAATTTCACTTTAAATGTTGGCCTTGGTGCAGACACCCTTAATCTCAGCACTTGGGAGATATAAGCAGGAGGAGCCCAAGTTCAAAGCCATCTTTAGCTCTTAGTGTGTTCTAGTTTAGCCCAGACTATATGAGACCTTGCCCAAAATCCAAATATTGGCCTCTCCATGGTTACCTTTCCTTTGTAAGATTGATATAACTAAGGTGGTTAGAGTTTGGACTCATGGTTTTAATTGTTCAACATCAAGAGCAGATGGCCCCATAACTTTAGGTTTGGAGGGGTGGTACATCTCGGAAGTGTGTGGCGCAGCAAACCTAGAGAAAGAGAGCAAGAGGGACAGACAGGGTTCCCACACCCCTTGGAGGGCAACCCCCAGTGATCTGCAGTCTTCTCATAAGACTGTCTACCTCAAAGGTCCACAGACTCACCCCAGTTGCTCCATCCTGGGGCTCAAGCCTTTAATACCTGCACCCCTGAGACTTACTCATTCCAACCATGGTAACCTCAGAATTTGAACCTAGAACCCTGGCATCAACTCCCACCATGAAACACAAGCTCTGGTTCAGTCGATCTCAGGGGTTATGGCCTGGGCCCTGGAATGTAGAGGTTATGGTCTAGGTAGCCATGGAGTCAGCTTCAGCTTCCTGTGTCCATTGTACTCCTCAGCCCTGAAGTACTGCTCTCATGTTCTAGTCTTCACTGACCAAGCCTGCAAGAGCAATCATATTCACCTCATATATAGAAGCAGTTAAGAGGATCCAACCATGCATGCAGGGCACCTGGTGCTGGCTCCATATGGCCCACAGATGGTGCTTTATGAAGATCACTGTCATAATTGCTGTCTGTACTATTAATCGGGAGAGGCATAGGCAAAAGGTCTTGATGGGGGAGGTCCTTCTGTGTATATGTTTGTCTTATTGCCAATAGGCACTGTTGGCCAATAGGGAAACAAGGTAGGCAGGACTAGGAGAGAATGAGGATTCTGGGAAATGTAGGAAAGGGAGAGGGTCACCATGTGATCCCAGGAAGAGAGGACGCATAAGGCCGGTGTCCTCAGTAAGATAAGTCCTTATAAAATATGTAGATTAGTAGTTATGGTTGATAATTAAGACTGAGCTAGCAAATAAGAAGTCCTAGTCTTTGGCCAGTAGCATTGTAACTAATATAAGACTCTGGGGTCCCTAAAGCAGCGGCAGAACCCAGGCAGAACCCAGTTATCGTTACAAGGTCTTGCTTCCCACACACCTAGAGGCAAAGGGTCAGGGCTGACCCCAGGCCATGGTGTGCACAGCACCAGGGAACCAGGCTCCATCACTTCAGCAAGCATCATGGAATTTCCACATTCCCAGATCAAGGAGCCACCTAGAGCCTTGGAGCCTCAACATGGATCCCAGAAGGTAGCAGGGAGGGCAGAGGGCCCAGCTCTTATAGGAGTCGGCCTCTTTAAGGAGAGCATTGTGAAGAAGGCCCTGTTTGTATCTCATTGTAGGCCCCACGGGCTTGGAACTCTGGAAAATGTAGTATTAATGAAGCTCATCCCTGAAACATCTTCTACTTCTGTAGGAGATACTATAGTAGATACCACATATGGAGATGGTGGCCTCTACCCCAGGCTAGCCCCTTCTGCCTTCTGGGCTTCTTACTCTGTTCAATGTTTCAGGCTGATTCTCAGCTCTCTTCTCTGAACCCCTCCTTTTCCTCTCTCTTCCCCTTCTTTCTTTTTACTTATCTGAGAAAGGAGACACACCATCAGGCAGATATGTGCGGAAAGTACACTGTGTGCCTTGCTTCCTTTGATTTCAGAGCTGGATTGAACAGCACCCTGACTCCCTCACTGCCCCCGTTTCCAAGTCCGTGAGTTTTAATCCTGGCTGTGCGAGAATCATCTGGGCTCCATCATAAGGTACAAAGATGAATCATAACGCTACACTCGAAGAGCCCTGTTCATACTAGTGGTTGCTCTGTAGTGACAAGCAGACATTCTAATGATTTCTAATTAATACAGAGGTTTTGATTTGTGTGTGTGTGTGTGTGTGTGTGTGTGTGTGTGTGTGATGAGTCTCATCTCAAAAATAAAGAATGTTTGGACTGGAGCTGTAGCACTCAGTGGCAGAGTATACATTTAGTATGTTTGGTGGGAAGGGTTTTGTTCCCAACCCCTCAACAAACACACACACACACACACACACACACACACACAACACACACACACACACACACACACACACACACACACAGATGAACTGTAGCATTGAGAATATCTTCCATCCTAATACCCACTATTTGGATTAAAATAAAGAATGTCTGGAATTTCCCAACAAATATTTCACTCACAGAGCTCAGTAATTGAGGAGTACCTGTCCCTGTCATGCCAGCTGTCTGCCTCAGTTGTCTAGTTGGGACTCTGCAGTTGGTCAAATTAGACTTCTTAACTCCTAGTCACAGAGTAGTCATCCTGGTAGGAGAAGGAACGTGCCCCCTCTCCCTCTGAGGTCTCTGAATTAACTGAAAAGATAACACAAGGAGGAGAGGCTTGTTTCCATGCACACAGAGGGCTTCCTGGATCTACCACTGCCCCCACAGAAACAGGAACACCCCCCTGGGAAGTGGTCCACCACCTTGAGAAGGGCGGAGAATTGAGAGATGCAAGTTAGGACTTGTCAGAGTGGTGAGCTGTGAGGATGTTACTCTGTACCAGCCATCGGACGTTAAGGGCTGTTTTGGCAAAGGTTGTTTATGTAAACTGGTCTTGGTGCCAGACTTTCTGTCTCCAGGGAGAAGGGCAGTTCTCTTCCTCCTGGAGCTGAGGGAGGGCCAGGAAAGGGCATTGGCACAAAAGGAAATTTATGCCCCGATTTAGGGCAGATAAGTCTTCCTATATCTGCTATTTCATAGTTGTCTACAGTTCAAAGCAGCCTTCACACCAAAGGGCCACATCTATCATTGGGTCCTCTAACTCCCTTTAGAGTCAAAAGCGAAGAGCCTGGTGACCTTCAGGCGTATCTTTCAGCAATATTTGCATGCTTGCCCCAAGGCTTCTCCAGTCACATGTGCGGAAGACGCAGACTCAGGAAAATGTCACTGAGTGTTCTGACCTTGAAGTCACAGGGCCTACAGACCGGCAGCCCAACAGAGCCATGTGAGGCAGGATGGGAAAAGTGGCACAAAGATGGACATTCCCAGACAGCAATAGCAGGCGTTTCGTCCACCACGATAAACTGAAAGGTCAGGGTTACAGGAAATTCGGCTGCTGAGAGTCAGCCCTTGAACCTGAAAGGAGCAAACAGGTCAAAGTCCCACTTTGCTTCAGAGTCCAGCCCTGGAGCTTCACCTGGTCACCATCTGCAGGGTAGATAGGACACAAGGTGCCACCGAGGGGGTGTTTTGGAAGATCTGTCACTGTGGCTGGCTGGCTGGCTTTTGGGTGTTTGTTTGTTGGAGTCCCTCCTTGGCGCTCAGACTGGCCTTGAATTCATGATCCTCCTGTCTCCACTTCCCAGTCAGTGTGTACCACCCTTGTAGTTTTGCTGCAGCTGCAGGTGATGAAACACAACCATAAAACCTACATGGAGTTTACTGGGGAAAGGGAGCAAAGGGAGAGGTAGGTCTTGGCCAACCGGGAACAGAGATGGAAAGGGAAAGGGAAGAAGGGGAGAACAGGTGGGAGGCGCTGGCTTAAAAGGGGAAGCTTGCACATGCGTACAGAGTCCTTACCCAGCCATGTAACATGACGCAGCCACGCAACACGGGGCTCTCTGAGCTGTCTAAGTATCTGCCTGAATGCCGGTGAGCGTATCCTGCCCATTGCCAGGGGGTGGGGTCAGCATAATACCTGAATCTTTACAACCATGCCCAGTTAATTAGGGGCGATGGCTTTGAACAAACTTGAACTTTTTTTAAAAAAATTAGTTTATTTTATATGTATGAATGTTTGCCTGCATGTGTATCTGCGCACCACATGCCTGTCTGGCCCTTAAAAAGGGGTGTTGGATTTCCCGGAGCTGGAGTTATACAGTCGTGAGCTTCCACATGGATGCTGGGAATTAAACCTGAGTCTTCTGGAAGTGTAGCCCGGTGCTCTTAACTGCAGACCCACCTCTCCAGCCCCAACAGTGAACCAATTTAAAGAGAATGAGACAGATAGGAAAAGGAGCTAGAGAAATGGCTCAGCAGTTAAGAGCATTTGCTCTTTTGCAGATGACCTGAGTTCTGTTCCTGAAACCCATGTCGGGGTGTCTCACAACTGCTTGTAATTCCAACTCCACGGGACTGAGGCCTCCAACCTCTACATGCATCTGTACCCGTATGTATAGATACTCCTGCACACACACACACACACACACACACACACACACACACACACACACTTAAAAATAGATATCAAAAAGAAAAGGAATCTGTGAAGAAATGTAGACGTAGCATGCTCTGGTCTGATATCCCATGGTATTTTAAATGTGTCTCGGACTTGGTGTTTTAGACCCAGAAGAGCAATAAAACACAGCATATTCGTGAGACTGTGGTTGGAAGGCTTCATAGTGTGGTCAAGACTAATGATCTACAAATAAAATATATCAGGAGAGGAAACATTTAAGAACACTGTGTACAGTGACTTGAAGAAATGCCTTGTGCTATTGATAAATCAATGCTACGGTTATCTAAACGCATTTGTAATGCGAGGTTTATTTTGTAATGTCAGTTATGACCTTAGATGTGTGCGCTTGCCTTTTGTTTGAGGATCTGTGGCTGTGTCTGAGCTGCTGGGCTTTACAAAGCTGTATTTTACTGGAAATGCAGTGGAGTGGGCCAGGGGTAGCAATTCAGCTTTGTGCTTCTGCTAGGTTTATAGGCGAATTCCTAAAATCTTGGACTAGGTGTTGTCTTGTCCTATAAGGTTCAGTAAAGTAGCTAGAATCCAAATTATCAAAGTGGTGCCAGAGGATGATTTATACATACGCCCGTTTATTTCAATGTCTCAACAGGTGTGTCACCGAAAACTCAGGCTCTGACCAGGGATATGGGTCACTGGACCGGGCTTAGTGGAGAGATTTAAAGGAATTGTGAAGACCATGTGAACTTTATAAACATTTTCTAGAGCCTTTTCCTTGACAGAGAAGCTGTATCTCCTATGGAGAAGAAAGACAATAGATTCCACCATGCCTGCATCATCTCCTGATGCTCAGGGTACCAGGGTCCAAGTTCGAATACATAGGGATGGATACGAAATTCAAAGGTATATGTTTGGTAAGTTCCTCCTTACATCTGCTTACAGTCAGGGTGGCTATTTGAATGGGGAGGAGCTACTAGATACGAAGAAAGATGATACGTAATCATTTCCTTGGGCTTTGATGTTGAGAGCAATGGCTCACATCTGCTTAATGGAGGCAACATTCCATTTTGGGGAGAGTTTCAGATAGTGCTGTAAGCAAACATTTGAATAGATTGGCTAATGATGCCTCTTTTTCCTGATATATTTCCTAATTTAGCCTGTACAAAAAAACCAACCAACCAAACAAAAAAACTAAAAATAAAGCCTCATTGGTCCCAGGTAATTATGGTAAATAAGACATTTAATAAGATGATAGTTTGCATTGGGATCCATATCTACTGAAAGTTTTGTGAACGGAGGAAAAAATAAACCTCTTGTGTGTAGCAAGCACCTACTCTAACGTAGCTTTTGTTGTTTGACATCCTGCTATGTGAAGTTCTATCACTTTGGGATTGAATAACTTAGATAGTTGTGCTGCCTCTAAGCTGTAGGTATTGTCTCTACTTGCCTGGGGTCTGGGAAGATCAAGGAGACATGATACTGCTCCACAGGGCTTGTGGGCAACGGGGGAGTAGGTGCCGCTCTGGAATGTAGGTTCTTACAGGCTTGTTCTGGGACAGACTCTCTGTATCACCAACTATCTGGTCTTTTGTTTTGTTTAACAGTTTTGTTTTTTGGTTTTCGGAGACAGGGTTTCCCTGTAGAGCTTTTGAGCCTATCCTGGCACTCACTCTGTAGACCAGGCTGGCCTCGAACTCAGAGATCTGCCTGCCTCTGCCTCCCGAATGCTGGGATTAAAGGCATGCACCACCAACGCCCAGCTAACTGTCTGGTCTTGGGAGGGCTAGACAGACTCTCAGTAGCCAATGGTTTTTACCCATTTCAGTTAGTGGAGAGCACCAGAAATCTTTGCCTTCCCCTGATGAGATCAACAATACACCTGCATTGCCATCCTGCCTCAGAGACCCCTCAACCCTGACTGCCAGGACTGAGTCTACACCGGCTGAATCATAGTTATAGTGCAACCCTGATGCTTGCCTGCCTGATGACATTATGCTAATAGACACAGAGTACAAGAGGCAGCAGTATACAAGCTGTCTTGATACGACACAAATCAAAGATATTTTGAAACACATAGGTTTTTAGCATGGCCATCGTTGGACAAATGTTAGATCATTGTATTTTTTCATAAAAACATCTACTATAAAATACTGTGTCTTTTTCTACCAAGAAAGAGGTTTGGTGCATGGTGAATTTCTTTGGGTATTGAGTATGTTGTCTGGGCCCATTAAGCATGTGGCTTTAAATGCTATTAACTGGTGTAGACCCCAGAGACAGGACTTTCCAGTGGGCCTGTTCCTCTCTTCTCTTCTGGCTCAGCGAGTGTGAAGCTCCCATGTGATCCCAGACCGAAGAAGTATAGCAAGGACTCTTATAGGGCAGTGTCATGCTATTATTTGAAGCGAATGACTTCTCTGAGGATGGGATCCTGCCTTGTTTGTAAATCAGATATAAATGTAAACCAGGCCTTCAGTGCCTGGCCTAGGAAGCTGTAACAGGGTTAGCTCTGAGTCAGCCCTGAAGGAAACGGTGTTTACACAACTGCATAGTTCACATTCCAGATGTGTTTCCCACTGCTGCCTTGTTTGCCTTTCTGTCCAACCTACACTTGCAGGAGCATGGAGAACTCCTGTAACCGAGGAATTCTTAAACACTCAAACCTTCTCACAGAAGTTTCTCTCCTGCCTGCCCCCCTCACCAGAATGGGCATCCAAAGCGTTTCAGTGGGAGAGCCCTGAGGATGGAGAACCTTCCTGGTGGCTGATGTGCAGGACATCTTGGCATTAGCTCCCCAAGAGCATCAATTTAAAGACGGTTTTATTTTGTCTCACAGTTTTGGATGTTTTAGTCCATGATCAGTTAACCCTCTGTTGCAAGGCTTACGATAAGGAAAGTTGGATATAGGACATCTAGCAAGGGCCTTTTGGGGACATTATAGACCCAAACTCCAGCATTTGGATGGTGGTGACTTAGTTCATTGAGGAATTTATAGAGAACACACGCTTGCTGTGGAGGGTGGATGTCTCTGAGCATAGCATCGGCATTTGGCAGGCCTCTTAGGAAGGCTTTCTAGATGGGCTAAACATGGAGTGACCATAACCTAACTGAGATATCCCAGTAACCCCAAATTATTCAATCAATACCTGAGTGGATTGATCCATTGATTAGGGCAGATGTAGCACAATAAATAAATGGACCCACAACTGATATTTGGGTTCAAGCTTCAAACTGAAGATCAGAAAAGCAAAGCAGACAGCCATTAGCTCTACCTCAGATTGAAAGGTGATCCTGGCTCCACCAAACCTCAGATGTAATCCCAGACTTCTATGCTGTCCTCAGCATGGCTGGAGAATCTTGAGACTTCAATGTCTCCTGTTCTCAGTGTGGCTGGAGAATGAATGTCAGCTCTGAGACCCTGTTGCTGTCTTAAATATTTCTCATGAGTCCTGGCATTAAAGGCTCAGATCATCTGTGAGCTGTTTCTCTTCAAGAGTGGAGCAATTTTAAATAGTTCAGTGTGGCCTTGAACTAACAGAGATCCCTCTACCACTTAACCCTGAGTCATGGGATTAAAGGTATGTGCCACCGTCTCCTGGACTCTATGGCTTATGGCTGACTTTGCTTTCTGAATCCTCGGGCAAGCTTTAATGAATCATAAATGACACATCACCACGGGCAGAGACCTTGATTTTAAGGGCACATACCCATGACGGACTAGACTCTTTTCAACGAGAACAAAACTTTATATTTCAGCTGACAATCCTTGGGTTTCTGGGGCATCAGAGTAATAGCACGCCTCTCTGAGAAACCCTTTGTGATGACCGGCACATGCCTAAAGGGTGTGGGTTTCGTGACTGAATGTGGCTTCCTCGAAAACACTGATATTCTGGGAACTGCACCTGCAGTTCTGGTGCTGAGGAAGTGAGGTATTTAAGAGGTGGTTCCAGTTGAAGGAAACACATTCACAGGGGTTTGGTCTCATGAATAGATAAAGGCTGGTCTCCTGGAGTCCATTCTGTCTTCCAAGATTAGTTCCTGTGAGAGTGAGTTGTCATAAGAGTGAGCCTAGCCCCGCCTCACTGTGGTGATTTCTGTCTTCCATGTGGACTGTCTTGCCTCTGTCAGAATACCATCTTGCTCCTGTCAGGATACCATCTACCACAGAAGTCTGGTGTGAGAGACTGAATAAGAGAGGCAAACTGACCTTGTACTTCAAGTCTCTAAAACAGTGAGCTAAATAAACAACTCTCCATCCATAGATAACTCCGTTACAGTCACAGAATACATAGACTACCATCCAGTCTGCAAATATGAAACCCGTTTCCTTGCTAGGTGTGTCATTGTTGGTTCCAGGGAAAGAATGGAATGTGACATTGTAGCCCAGAGAAAGGACCAGCAACAGCAGTTTCTTGGTGAGAAATGGACTTGTTTGTTTTTCTGTGATCGGCAGTACAAATAACAAAAGGGTAGTGAGGACCTTTGGCAGACGATTAACTACATCAACATATTCTGTAAAGTCTAAAAACTCTTTACATAGACTCTTGGTCTGAGGAATTTGCCAGCGGGCTGAGCTTTGCCTGACGAGGGACAAGCAGGGGCCAGACTACACTTCATATCTGACCTTCCACAACTCTGAAACTCTTTCTTAGGATTTGACTGACATGGCATCAACAAGATCCTGTAGGGCTTACAGCTTGTTCTAGTCACCATGTTTAAGAGTGAGAAAATAAATATAAAGATGAACTCTGAGGAACTGCCACACGGGAACTTCATTATGGTGAGCAATATTTTTAGTAGCTGTAGGGATCTATGGAAGACAGAGAAGTTATTTGATGATAACCCTGGCTCTGTTGTTAGCTAGACAACCTGGAGGAGTCATTGCCCTGCTGTCTTCATCTGACACCTGTGCATTGCACCTGTCTCGTAGAAAACAGCGCCTAGTAGGTTCCCTAGAAATGTGCTGTTGGAGCACTGCAGCTGTTAGCTTACTTCAGTGGTGGATCCCAGGAATAACTTAGGCAGCTCTATCTGGCCACTCTCCCCATGGTCTAGGTGTATTCCATTTGTCAGTGGTATGTGCTTAAAACCAGTGATGAAGCTTAGCATGGTGGCCGACACTTGATCCCAGCACTCGGAAGGCAGAGGCATGCTGATCTCTTACGCGTTCAAGACTAGCCTGGTCTACACAGTGAGTTCTAGAACAGCCAGTGCTCTGTACAGAGAACCTGTTTCAAAAAACCAAAACCAAAACAACAACCATCACAAAAGCCACAACCCTGTGATGAGAGGTCCCCTGTGATCAGAAGTCCTGCAGTACAAGCTCAGTGCCCGTGGGAATGTGGGATTGTAAATTCACACAGACAGATGTGGAATGCTTATGCACTTTCCGAAGCTTTCCCCTCTACCCCCATGTGAGTTTGTGTTTTACTGAGAATTAAACCCAGGACCTGGAATACCTTAGACAAGTGTCCTTCCACTGACTTAACACCCTCTGATATTCTTTCTCTTCTTGGGATATGGGGGGAAGAGTCTTGAGACAGGTTGCCATGTAGCGAAGACTGGCGTTGAACTCTTTCTACATCCAAGGATGACCTTCAACTCTGGATCCTCCTACTTCTGTCTCCCTGGGCTGTGATTAGAGCTACACACTCTATGCTTGGCCTTAAGTCATAATTTCTAGAGAGGATAGACCAATCAGGTTGGCCACTGGGGTTCTGAACTTTGAGAACCTCCAGAGGAACATTCTAGAAGGCTGTAGGAATATCAAAAGATGGGGCTAGAGCACGAGGATAGGTGTGTGCTAGGAAAAACTTAATGTGCACATATGTGAATTTATTACAGGGATCGTTGCCTAGCAACACTGTTCCCCTCCCAAACGACATCATCTTCAACTTGCTTATTGCCTTCTGGAGACATCTGTACTCCTTCCATCTTTTCAATTTTTTTTTTAAATACAGACTTTAACTTAAAAAAGTAGAACAGATATTTATTCATTGATTCAGTGAGACAAAGTTTCCCTTTGGGAACTTCTGGGAGCAAGACGCAACCTCAGGGCTGGAGAGATGGCTCAGTGGTCAAATCAGTGGTTCTCAACCTCTGGGTCAGGGCTCCTTACAACATCAAATATTTACATCATGATTTGCAACAGTAACAAAATTACAATCATGAAGTAACATGAAATAATTTTGTGGTTGTGGGTCAGCACAGCATGAGGAGCTGTTTTAAAGGGTCACGTCATTCGGAGGGTTGAGAAACACTAGGTTAAGCTGTTAGAGAGGACCTGAGTACTGTGCCTAGTACCAAGTCAGACAACTCATAACAGCCTGTGAGGCCTGTTCCATGGGATCCAATTCCCTCTGTTATGCCAAATTCGTGAAACCATCAAGTAGTGGACTCACTGATGCAAACACATAAGCTTTAATGTTACAATCCTCGGCAGGGACCCTGTCCAGCAAACTGGCACAGCAGCTACAGGAAAAGGGTGTCTGGCCTCAGTTGCAAGGGGTTTTTAAAGGAAAAAACCGCAAGCAGGGTGGTGCATGCCTTGGCTGTTCAGGATTGGGTAAGAGTAGGTGACCTTTGGATTCACTGACTGGGGTCGAGGGGAATTTCAAAATTGTCACTAACAGTTGCCCACAAGGACAGTTGTGACAAGAAGGTATTATTTACCAAAATTAGTCATTGCCTGACCACCCGGATGGTGTCACTTTGTCTGGGATGGGCACAGATTGGGTGCTCCTTGGAACTGTTTATGGTTCCTTGGCTGGAGTTGAATCAGCCTTGTGCCACACAGGGAATACCTCAGGGTGGCTTTTTCTGGGAATGGAGTTAACTACATCCTCTCCAGTTTACCTTGCTCTTACACCCTCTCCTGGCCTCCAAGGGTACCTGCACTCACATGCGTAGAAAACACACACACACACACACACACACACACACACACACACACACACACACACCACACACACACACACAGAGTTATTCTCCTGACTGTTACAGCCTCCAGAGTAGCTGGAATCCTAAATATACACACAGTGGGGTCCTGGTTCTGTGATGATTGTTCCATGCTTGTTGTATGTGTAGATTTCATTTAGTATCAGTCTGTTCAGAGCAGTGTATAGCATGAATGGATAAAGCGAAAAGTTGTTTACTGGTGTAATTGGGAGGATTTACTGTCCAGGTAGCCCTTCCAAAAGTAAAAGGCGGACTTTTGTCATGTTACAAAATTTAACATTTTGGTTGGTAGAAAAGGTTTTATTTGTGGGCTGGAGAGAGGATTTGGTGGTTAAAAGCATTGGCTGCTTTTCCAGAGGACCCTGGTTCATAACTGTAACTCTAGTTCCAGGGAATCTGACACCCTCATATAGACACATCCAGACAAAACACCAATGCACATAAAATAAAAATAAATAAATCTTTTTTTAAAAAATGTTTTGCTTTGTTTTTTTTTTTGATACTTAAATACTCTGTCTTTTTGTAGGTCCTAGGCCACCCTGTCTTGTTACTATCATCTTAAGCAAGATGTTTAATGGTTTAATGGATGTTTCTCATTGTGTAGAGATTAGTATTTCTTGCAGGGGGACTTTGCTACCCGAGGGCTGGGAGTCTGATTGGGTGGCCTTGGTGGGAGCCCTTGCCCAGCATGCATGAAGCCCTGGTCTCATCATCAGCACTGAAAAAGAAAATTAATGCAGTTTTATTTGGGAAAATATTTACTAACTTAGGTATCTAGAATAGATAAACCAAAGCCTAATTTAGAGTATTTGCCAAAAAACATTGTAACACTAAAAATAAAAGACCCAGAGACTGATATTGGGGTTCAAACTTCAAGATGAAGATCAGAAAAGCAAAGCAGCCGGCCACCAATCCTTACCTCTACCTCAGGCTGAAAGGGCTGATCCTGTCTCCACGAGCTCTCACCAAGCCTCAGACTGTAACCTCTCCTCAGCATGGCTGGAGAACCAATGCCTCTCTAAAACCTTGCTTCTATCTTACATACTTCCCTAACGTTGAGATTAAAGGTGTGAGCTATAATTCTTTTAGACTGATTCTTTCTTGTGTAGGTCTGGGTGGCCTTGGACTCATAGAGGTCCATCTACCTCTTAACCCTGAGTCCTAGGATTAAAGGTGTGTGCCACCACCTCCTGGCTTCTGGCTGCTGGGATTAAAGGTGTGTGCCTGGCTTTTCTAGCTTGTGGCTGCCTTTGCTTTCTGAATTCTCAGGCAACCTTTAATAAATCATACATAATATATCACTATAACCAATGGTATAACTGTCCTCTTGATGGGCAGTTTTGTGCTGCCCCTGGATAGAAGGTAGGGAAGGGATATTCAGGCCAACTGCCCCATCACAACATGGAAAGCTCTATCATCAATGTTCAGAGGAGAATTTCAGACATCTGCCAATAATCCTGCAAAAATCCCTGTCAAGATTCAATTTAAAGAGTAAAGAAATCATTACATAATTTCCAGAGAAACATGGGCACCTTTAGAAAGTGCATAAAACACAGGAACAAAGTTATTGTTTATAAAACTTCAGCCATATGTGAGTACTAACTCTTATTTGATTATATTTCTGACTTGATTTCATAAAATTATTTCTCAAAGCCAAGCTTTATGCTAGGAAACTACATTCATTTCAATAAATGCTAAGCTGATTATATACTTAAATATGTATTTTAAGAATTAAGATAAACATTTATCAGTTTGACCTCTAAAGGATATGTGTCTCCCGATGTGAAACAATGTCCCAAGTCTATGTTGAACATTGTTATTATTGGAGCTATTCTTGAGACAGAGTCTCATTATGTAGCCTAATGGGTCTCTGACTCTTGATCCTCCTGCCTGGCCCCTGAGTATTGAAATCACAGCTGGGCACCACCATGGGCAAATGTGAACGTAATTATTACTGCTTATCTTTGTAGGATGAGAGATCCATCACCCTCTACTATCGGAGTTGGCAAATTGTCAGTGCTGTATTTAGAGAAATCACTACAGGGGAATAATAAACTTAATGTTCCTTTAAAATTCATGCTGCTACCCAATACCTCTTTCCTGGGAACTTAACTACTACATCTCTTAGATTTTGTTGAAACACCTGTCTTGTTGGGGAGGGGGGCACATCTGCTTCTGTTGACATCTCAGGAGAGCTGCACAGCAGCCAGTGTGGAGGACTGCCTGCCCTTCCTCTCTGCTGCCTGCATGCCTCTGGGGTCATGGGGAGTAAAGCTGCAGGCAGAGAAGACCTGTGTGTCCGTGGGATCCTGCTCTCTGGGCAGGTTCTGACCAACCTCCTGACCCCGGGCTCTCAGTCCATCAAACCGGTTAGAGCAGAGTCCTTGCCAGCAGTGGGGGAAGACCAGATTTAGAAATACAGGCTTTCTGCCTCACCCTCCCTCCCCCAGTTAATCGATGACAAGTATCGCCAACAATAGTATGCGATGGAGCATTTTCTTTTAATTTACTGATTTTGATGCATAGTAGAGAAAGCTCTTGTGCAGGTCTGTCAGAGGTGTTTTGTGCCTGGGGCTGCCACTTTTTCCTTGCTTTGAAGGGTACTGTAGCATCCAATCACAAATCCAAATCAAAACTGCTTTCCTGAAGGAGAGCTGCTTCTAATTACCATCTGTCTTCTGATCTCGGGTTATTGGCACTCATCCGTAACTAGCAATTCATAATTTATGAAGCCCTACGCTGCCATTTGCCTTAATGGCCCCCATTTTCAAAACCCGATGTTGTCAAGGGTGCTTAACACCATGTTTAGTAATGGCGACGAGCCTCTATCAATTACCCCCGAAGTAAGTCTTGTACAGAAAGAAGCAATTTCCCAATCTACCTCTGAGCATCCTCCTCTAGCCAGCCTCCCTACAAAAGCAAGAGACTGGAAGGAGCTAAACACACTCTGTTCCAAACCCAACTTCTCTGAAGGTGTTTGGACCATTCAGCAGGGACTTCCTTCTTGGCAGCAGGCGCCCAGCCTTCCAGTTTCTCAAGAACATTTTGGGAATGGTCCCATCAGGAAGATGGGTTCTGGCAAGATTGGAGTTCGTATTTATATCAGGTGACTAGGCAATCATCCTTCCTACCAAGAGGCTGTTTCTGGACCTGAGGTCAGCGGGACAAATATAAAACCACAGCGTGGATATCAGGAGTGCCAAACAAGAGTTGAGCAAAGGCCTTTGTTTCAGTTAAGTACTTTCCTTTCTGAAGCCCATTGTGTTGCTGATAAATCACATTTGTATTCAGCATGTCCAGAAATTAACGCTGTCCATGAGGCTAAGAGTTTCTAGAGCCCGAATCCTCCCTTTCTTAGACTTTTCAGCAATGCCTTTTATTTACCTTCAGAGCTTAGAGTTCCCTAGCTGATATATGGGCCATGTTGTGATCCATCTCTGCTTGGTCTTAACAGTAGAAATGGAATGCACACTGTTCATAGAAATAATTTAATAATCTTCAGGCCCAGACTTTGGTTCAAATTCCAGCTCAACTCTACTCCCAGTGACCTTAGACAATTATTCAAGATACTATCTTATGTATAATGTAGACAAACATGTCATACCATAAAAAGCTTGCCATTCAGGACTCAACTTCTACTCTGTGAGAGTTCTGTGATCCCATGGAGGCTTAATCTTGCTTGTGAGTTCCAATCTTTCCACTTCTTTCATTATTTCCCTTGATCCTCATAAGCCACTCACTGCCATAAAGTGTTATGAACGCTCCATCATGGCCGATTCATAAGCTCTCACAGCCAGCTTCTGCATCCAGATGTTTCCCTGACCTTTGCTTCTGATCCTTCTACTCTCTCCATCCCAACAATTCTTTAACTCTAGTTAATGTTGTCATTCTTTTCTTTAAGATTTATTTCATAAGATATGTGATAGGTAGGGTTTTAGTTGCAGGGGGGTGGTCAGGGAGGAGGGGAGAGATGGTAACTGGGATTGATATGTAAAACAATCTTGTTTCTAGTTCAAATTTTAAAAAAAGAAAAAGAAAAAAAGATTTATTTCATTACTTACTTCTGTGTATCTGTGTGCATGCATGCATGTGTGCATACAGATAAACCTAGCATCCAGAAGAGGGCATTGGATCCTGTGCAGCTGGACTGGCAGGTGGTAGGCGGATACCATGCGTGTGCTGGGAATCAAATTCTGATCCTCTGTGAGAGCATCTGGTGCCATTAACTGCTGAACTGCCTTTCCAGTCCAAGTCATTCTTTGGGTCCGAATGCATGCTCACCTCCAGGCACTTTATCCTGTCCTCACTTCCCTTTCTTCTCAGATTAAAGTCGATAGCCCATCCTTGCAATTACCTCTCACGCATGTCAGGACTTTTGTAGACCCACTTTCTAGGGACTTAGTAGGCAAGCATGCAATCATGATGAATGCAAACCTTCACCTCCTAGGTACCTTCCCTTGAGCCTATTAATTACTACTGGGTGATGTACACAACTGTATTGATTAGTTCTTGCTTTAATTCGCAACCACAGATGTCAATGGAGCAGTCAGTGCCACTCCCTGGAAGATTAGTTTATTTGTCTTATATGACCAACACATGCCTTCTTCACGTTCCTGGAATTTCTCACATTCCCCTCCTTCTATCAACAAAGGCAGTGGCAGCCGTTGTTATGTGTGACCTCCTTCACTAGCCTTCACTTCTCAACTTTGTCCTGTTCCTAGGAGGGAAAGCAGCATCTCCAGTCATCTCTAAACCCCTGCAAGGCTTTATTCATAAGTTTTTGTACTTTTCTTCCTGTGTTACGCCCATGTTGTGGCAAGCTTCATGCTGCCCTTGGATTCAGTGACACACAGGACATCATCCCTTCCCTGAAGGTTTAGCTAGAAGATCTGGTAATAGACAGACCCCTTTCTTAAGAGACTGTGTGTACAGATGATTCAGGAATTGTGGGGTGGAAAGTGGGATGCTGAAAACAATTCTAGTGTTCACTGCTAATTAACTTTCCCCAAGTGTTTTGTTTGTTTTTAAAATTTATTATTAAAATTATAAATTAAAATTATTAAATTTATTATTAAAATTAAAATTATTACTTTTATTTATTTACGTGTGTGTGTGTGTGTGTGTGTGTGTGTGTGTGTGTGTGTGTGTAAAGGTCAGAGGAAAACTTGTAGGAGTTGGTTCTCTTCTTCTGTGTGGGTCCTTGGGATTGAACTTTGGTTTTTTGGCTTGGCAGCAAATACCTTTACCCACGGAAATATTTCACCAGCCTTTGTTTGTTTGTTTTTTGAGAGAGGCTCTTGCTGTGTCTCTCAGACTAGCCTTGAATTTACCAGCCTCCTACCTCAACCTCTCATCCTATTGGAATCTAGAACTGTGCTGGACTTTTTATAACACAGAGCCATCTTGTTTGTGCAAGGGCAGTAATTTTGCCTGGTGGGGGCCCATGGATAAGTTTGTGATAGGTTTCATGTATTCAAAGGATTTCTTGTAATTTGGTATGTTTGTATATTAAGCTATAGAGCTCTTGATTTTTCTTTTTGTGAAGTTAGGTTTATTTATTGCTTTATGATTCTGTGGCTTAAAAAATGGCTTGATACATGTCTTAGTCGGAGATTCTCTTGCTGTGAAGAGACACCATGACTACAGCAACTCTTATAAAGGGAAGACATTTAATAGGGATGGTTGACATTTTTAGAGGTTTAGTTCATTATTCATGGTACACTGTGGTGGTGTGCATGCAGACAAGGTGCTGGAGACAGCTGAGATTCCTGCATCTTGACTTGCAGGCAACAGGAAGTGGTCTGTCTACCTGGGCTGTATCTTGCCCATAGGAGAGCTCAAAGCCCATCCCACAATGACATACTTCTTCCAACAAGACCATAACTACTGCATACAACAAGGCCACACCCCCTAATAATGCCACTCCCTTTCCAGGGCATTTTCTTTCAAACCACCACATTAAGACTTTCCATCTCAAAACCATGCTTTCCTAACCATTCACTTAACAGTTATTACTGGAATGCTTACCATGATCTATGATGGGCAATGTCCTTCTGTGTATGTGTTTCTCTTATTGATTGATGAATAAAACACTTTTTGGAGAACAGAGGCAGGAAGGTAGGTGGAGGAGACGAGGAGAATTCTGGGAAAGGTAGGCAGAGAGAGCCCGCCAGAAAGAGATGCCATGTAGAGACCAGAAGGATAGGATGTGCCAGGCGGTCTCTGGTAAGATAAGGACATGTAGAAACACATAGATTAGTAGTTATGGGTTAATAATTAAGAGAGAACTAGTCAGTAAGAAGCCCCAGCCAACAGTTTAATAATTAATATAAGTCTCTGTGTGTTCATTTGGAGCTGAAGCATCTGCAGGACCTGGCAGCACAAAAATCTCTTAGCAACAGATCTATGCATTGCTGTTGTCCCAGGCATTCATAGAAGGCAACCTCCTTTAGTCAGAAAACAGACATTCACTTAATGATTTCACGTTGTTATGAGCACTTTGGGTAATATGGATAGAATCTTACAATTGCTATCACCTGGGGACAGGATGTGAAGGCCACCTGAGAGAAGATGCTAAGAGATCTGAGACCTGAGGGATGAAGAGGGGCCAACCATGACCGGATGTGCAGCTCAGTGGTAGAGCACTCACCTAGTGTGTGCAAGACCCAGGATTTGTTTGTCTGTTTTTTTGTTTTTGCTCTTTTGAGACAGGGTTTCTCTGTGTAGCCCTGGCTGTCCTGCAACTCACTCTGTAGACCAGGCTGGCCTCAAACTCAGAGATTCACCTGCTTCTGTCTCCCAAGTGCTGGGATTAAAGCTGTGTACCACCCCGGACCCGGCTCATTTTCTAACATGAGAGGAGGAGGAATCATCCGTCAGCTCAGTTACATCCTAAGGGAAAATACTTAAGTGGAGAAAGAGTGAGGACAGTTGCTATACATCAGGAAGCATGATTGGTGTGGCAGACAGATTGTGAGTACAGGGAATGTCCCATGAGATAATATAGGGAAAGTGAACAGGACCCCACCAAGCACTTCAAGTCCTTGAAGCCACTGATAGATTTTAAGTAGAAGAGAACACAGGGGGCCACCTGGTCCCTAACTGCTAGTCACACATAAGTTCTGCTGCAGGTGGGACTCTGGGTATGTTCATCTTAGGACAACCATCTAACGGAGTTGGAGAGATTTCCCAGGAAATTTTTGGTAGGAGAATCAAAAGCAGACTTTCTATTTCCCCATGTACTTTTAAGATCAGGATAATGTCATGAGACTGGGTTATCTTACCCCTTTGCTCCAACAGAAACATATTTAAGTTAGTAAGTACATTAGAGGTTTCTTTTAAAATACATGTTTATTCGGCTTCATGGAATGTTCTATTTTACAAATGACCTAAGCGTTCTGCATGTACCATGAACTCAAAAACAAGATTGTTTTTTATTCTTTTAGTAAAACATGCGGATGAATAGATTAACTGGATGCTATATGGAAATATGATTTTGTGACTGGGGTTCATTTGGCCGAGTCCTTACCTCTAATGCACAAATTCCTGGATTCCATCCCTAGTGGTACCCCATAAAACTGGGCGTGGTGGTGCATGCTTGTAATCCCATCTGCAAGGAGGTGGAGACAGGATCAGGAGTTTGAGGTCATAGATTCAGCTACATAGTGAGTTGGAGGCCAACCTGGGCTACATGAGACTCTGTCTCAAAAACAAATAAAAAACAAGCTAAGAGCCACTAGGAAAAACAGTAAGGTGCAAATACTTACAATAAAACCTGTGAGAGCATCCAGTAGGACACAGTGTTGCTCATGAGGGAACTGCCCAGAACTTCTGAGATGGCCAGGGAAGAGTCAGTGCCACTGGCTTTGGAGCCCCTTCAAGGAGAACTTTACAACAGGTCAAACTAAGTGAGACCACTCATGGCATCTGAAAAGGGGAACTATTGAGATATGAAAGAGGGTCGGGCATATTTGGGGTAAGCCAGCAATGAATCTGGATGCTGATTAAGATGGGCTCCAGGTGTTGGAGAAAAGCGTGGCTTAGGTGGAGTAGCTAAGGGTAAGAATCCCTTCTTGCTTGGCAAAGCCGTGGGGCAGACTCACAGAAGGGCACATTGGTAGCTTCCTCTCAGACCCTGGCTGTGCTAGGCTTGTTCTGCAGGCATCTGTGTGCTTTGTTCTCTGGTGATTCAGATCTGGGTCTTTCCTAGCCTACTGCCTTCAGGTGGCTAGGCCCTCCCCTCACCTGCATGACTGACTTGCCAGGAGTCCCTATGTCACTCCTATGTAGACCATGAAACCTCTGCTCCCTGGCCTTGGGAGGGTTGCTTCTGGAGCCTGACTTCTGGACACCTATCCCTTGTGGAATCTGGTAGGATGTATTAATTCAAAACTGAGTCTGCCCACTCTTTCTTCTCCCAGCTTCCTAACCTGGCTTCTCTCTAGGAGAGTTCCACCAGAGCTCTCTCCAGACAGGAATTCTTCCCCAAGCTCCTGCATCTGATGGCCAAAGTGCACTTTAACTTCCCTAACAGGCACGGGAGTGCCTCGTGGTTGAGGAGGAATAGCTGTAGCACACCGGCCGACCACAGCCGATTGCAGATGTGAAGAGGGTGGGAGCCGTGGACACCACCATTCTTTTTGGGTAGATGTTTGTATTATTTCCAGGTTCTTGTTTCTTGCCTCATCGAGGCAGAATTCAAAACTAGAAATTTCCATCATTTTGTGCAGGTGGGCTGCAGCAATGTGATGCCATCCACACCAGACACACGCATATCAACTGTCTGCTTAGCAGCTGGCTTGAAGAAGGGACTGTTGAGTTCAGTTCATGAAATCTACAAGGTGGAAGGAGAGAACTTATGATAATGCAAGTTGTCTTCTGACCAGCACACACACAAATAAGTAAATAAATGTCTTTTCAAAGTGAAAGCAACCTGCCAAAATTGAGAGAGAGAAAGAGAGAGAGAGAGAGAGAGAGAGAGAGACAGAGACAGAGACAGAGACAGAGACAGAGACAGAGACAGAGACAGCAGAGATAGAGACAGTGTGACCATGTTTGACAGTGCTCCATGGGGTGTGCTGGTAGAAGTAGTGAAGTAGGAATCCTTCCTTTCCAGGGTGCTCTGGGACCTGGTTTTAGGTGTTGCCCTTGAAGTTCAAAATCAGCAACGCTGCTTTTTGGCCCTGACAATACCGTTTCAACGACTTTCTCTCCTGAATACTTGAAAGTCAACCTTAGTTACTTGCACATAGGAACCTTGCCTGAGATAGTGAAGGATGGGACCCCCTTTCCTGTCTGGTAAAAAGCAGAGCACAAGCTGCCTTCTAAGAGGATCCCCAAGAGCTGCTGTCTGAGGTGGTTTGAATGAGCAGTGTCCCCCAGGCTCAGGCTCTTGAGCACCTGGTCCTTGGCTGATGGCACTATTTGGGGAAGTTGTGGAACCTTCAAGAGGTGCAGTGTTGTAGGAGGAAGTACATCACTGGGGGAGGGCTCTGAATTTGCTCTGTCTGTCTGTCTGTCTGTCTGTCTGTCTGTCTGTCTGTCTGTCTTTGTCTGGCTCTCTGTGTCTCTTTGTCTGTCTTCCTCTCTACCTCTGTCTCTCTCCTTCCTGCCTGTGGGTAGAGAGGTGACCTCTCGGGTTCTTTCCCCTTCCCTGCCTTGATGGTCTGTCATCTCTCTGGAGCTTTAAGGCCAAATAACATCTTCATTAAGTTGCTTTCTGTCATGGTGTTTTATTACTAAACATGGTGCCTTTTGGTGCTCCCAGAGTTCAGTTGTCCCCTCTCTGTACAATCAGCACCATGTGTGATCAAATTTTACCATCAGTCAGAGCCTGGGCCAGGGGATTCCAAGTAACAATAATATGTGGGGGGAAAAGATACAGATTGTCTCTATTGTATGTCTCAATTTTGTAAAATAAAGATTGTCACTGGCAATAGCCTTCAAAGTGTGCATAAATAAAAGCCACAGAAAGGTATTAAATGTTGAATACTCCAGTGGAAATTCCAGTGATTTTAATTTTCTTTCCTGCAGCTCTCCAGAGCCATGGGAACACTACTGAGTACTTGACTAACAGGAGCCATGAGAACGAAGTTCTTCATTATTTTAAGCCACTAAGACGTGGAATAGTTTATTATGTAGCTGCAGATAATAGGTAATGGTGTTTGTGGCTGGTCTGTTGCAGTAGGGCAGGAGGGAATTGTCCACAACAAGAACAGAAAGTGAAACCCAGGGAAAAATTTACTCATTGAAGAGAAGAGGAAACTGTGGTAATTTGAATGCATTTGGCCCCATGATCTCTTAGGGAGTGGCACTATTAGGACGTGTGGTTTTGTTGGAGTAGGTATGGCCTTGTTGGAGGAAATGTGTCACTGGCTTTGAGGTTTCCTATGCTCAGGATACTGCCCAGTGAGTCAGTTGACTTCCTGTTGCCTCTGAGTCAAGATGTAGGACTCTCAGCGCTCCATGTCTACCATCCTCACCACGATGATAATGGACTGAACCTCTGAAACTGTAAGTGAGCCCTCTCAATTAAATGTTTTCATTTACAAGGGATGCCATGGTCATGGTGTCTCGTCACAGCAATAAAAACCCTAACTAAGGCAAGAATGAGAAAAGTCGTGAGCCAGAAGAAGGGCAGGAGGAAGGAAGGAAGGAAGGAAGGAAGGAAGGAGGGAGGGAGGGAGGGAGAGTGAGAGAAGGAAGGAGGAGAGCTAGGGAGAAGGGGAATAGAAACAAGACAGAACAAGAGAGGGAGGGAGGAGAGAGAGAAGAAGGAGAGCTAAAAGCCAGGGTCATCTTGGCAAGGAAAAAAATTTCTTTCCTTGAGATGGAAATAAGAGATGGGGATAAGACAACCAGAGTCCAGGATAAGCTGGAAGGTGACTGGAGTTATCACCGTCTCAGCAAGCAGGAGTAAGGGATCATCTACAGGGACTGAGGGGCTTGGAGTAAGGGGGTCTGATTTATGAGCTGACTCTTACTTAGTGTTTATTTTGTGACAGGCATTGTGTTAAGAACTTTCAATATCTAGTCTCATTTAAATGTTTTACCAGTTTTATGAGACAGTTGCCTTTATTCTCTTTAATTAATTGATTAATTAACTTATTTATTTACTGAGTCAGAGTTTCACTATATAGCCATGGCTGGCCTGGAACTGGCTAAGTAGACCAAGCTGGTCTTGATCTCACAGAGATCTACCTGCCTCTGCCTCCTGAGTGCTGGGATTAATCTCTAGGCTTATGTTCTGAATTTTATGGTTGGAGAAGCAGGTGCCACTGTGAGTTAAGGAGGTAAATGGATTTCCTTAGATACCATAGGACAAACCCCTAGCTGTAGGCAAAGTTTTTTGTTGGGACTGACAGCTTCTAAATAACCACATGGAAACTTATTATTAATTATAAATGCTTAGCCAATAGCTTAGGCTTGTTACTAATTATGTTAGTAATTAGTAACTTATGTTACTAAGTAATTAGTAACATAAGTAATTTCAACTTATGTTAACCTATCTTTCTTATCTATGCTCGACAATGTGGTGTTCTTTTTTCAGCATGGTAGGTTCATCTCCTGCTTCCTCTCTATCTGGCTGGCAAACCTGTGACTCCTCCCTTCTTCTTCCCAGAGTCCTCTCAGTTTGTCTATCCTGCCTAACCTCTTCCTGCTTAGCTATTGGCAAGTCAGCCCTTTTATTAAACCAATCAGAAGGTGCCTTGGCAAAGACAAATCTTCACAGTGTACAAAAAGATTATTCCACAACTCCCCACGCTCTTTGCAGGGTTTTCTCAAGAGCAAGTGTTGTAAGAAATTTAAAGAGTGAGTCAGCCTCAGATGAGTCAAACGGAAGAGGGAAATACAGGACGCTGAGTCTTCTCAACTTCCACTCCCCAAATAGATGCAAAAATCGACTGCATTTGCTGTTTAAATTGCTTTTTAATAAGCACTAGCCAGATGTGTCAAAAAATACTTAGAGGGAAGACAGCATTTCGAACAGTGAAATGCAACCAGACTTTGGACAACATGAAAACGTGATGCACATACCTTTCAGTTTCTTTTCTGGGAAGGCACAGGCAGGCAGGCAGCTTGTGGGTGGCTTGAATGTGCAGCCTTTGTTTTCATCTCAAGCTGTGCTTTAAAGTAACAAAGGAGGGCTGGAGAGCCGCCACAGCCCAGTGGTGCAGAGCATGACCTTGCCTTGCAGAGGGCTGGAGTTTCATCCCTGGCACTCACATCAGGCTGCTCACAACCACCTGCAAGTCCAGCTTCAGGGCATCTGACACCTCAGGACTCCCTGGGCACCTGCTCCTATGTGCCAACATCCCCTTCCCTAATTATAAAGAAAAATTTAAACTGTCAGAGTTGCTACTTGCTCTTGGGCTGGAAAGTGGATTACTACTCTCTGGAGACAAAGTGGATAAGATAATACTGGGGAAGCTTGTTTCTAGGGCTGAGGTCACTGTGATGACTGAAATATGGTGTGTCAGCTGGGACTTCAGGAGGCCTGGGCATTGGCCGCAGGGCTCCATCAGTGGAAATAATTCATGTTTAAGAAAATATCAGGATACAGAAACAAATGCAGCAATTTAAAATCAGAAGCAAAAGGAAACATAACCACAAAAAAAAGGGGAATGAGGGGGTTAGAGACGGCTCAGTGGTTAAGAGCACTGACTACTCTTGCAGAGGACCTGGGTTCAATTTCCAGCACCCAAGTAAGTGGTGGCTCACAATGGTCCTTAACTCCAGTTCTAAGGGATCAGATTCCATCTTCTGACCTTTAGGGACACCAGGCAAAAACATGGTGTATACACACACATGCAGGCAAAATACACACATAAAATAAATAAATGTAAAAACAAAGAATTGCTGGTAGAGGAAGCAAGGGCAAGGCGTTCCTGCTGTGGGTGTGTCCTGCCTCAGCTCTCAAGTCTGCATTTCCCCATTGTACACCAACGTGACACACCGATGTTAATCCCAAACAAATGACTGGATTTTGAAGCGAAAAATCCCACTCAATCATTAACTAGTCTGTCCATGAGTCAGAGGATCATCCAAGTCCTCAAAATTAGAACATCAAGCCTCCAAACTGAACCACTATGAGAATTTTATGCCGCTTGACCCAGTAACTATAATTCTGAAAACCTACTGAGACAATGAAAACCTCTAATTGAAAATCTTATGCAAAAATTCAGCATAAGACTGAGGGAAAGCCGAAGCACACCTTCCAGCTGCACCTGTGCCTGCTGTCAAGAGTCCTGTAGCCAAGCACGTACCCCATTAGCTTGGTGTAGGTAACCCTCCATGTGGGTGATGATGGCAATGGAGATACCACCAAGTGTCACAGACTGGCAGAAGTCTTCTCTTAGACCCATAAAGTCTCTGTTGGGAGATTCTCTCTGGAGCAGTCAGAAGGTTGGTGAGCATGTGCAGACCTCTACTGCCTCCCCTCTTTACTCCTGGGTGTAGCCTGCTTCTGTATTCATAGCTTCCCCTAAGCTGTACTTGGGGCAGCTGGTTAGAGACAGACTCTGGTTACCATACTTGGCTGCTTGCAAAAAAAACTCATCACTTCAGTATTAGGTGGGAGCTCTGTGTGTTGGGCAAAATGGGCTTGGTGTGGTGACTTACACAAGGATGTTTATTACGTTTTTATAAGGGTTGAAGAAGATGTTAGCCAAGTGTGGTTGTACAGGCCTGCAACCTCACACTAGGGAGGCTGATGCAAGAAAACCAGAACAATTGAGGAAAACATTGTTTTGTTGCAGAAGAAAATAAGACCATTCAAATCATATTTAATGGTGTGGCATGCACCTGTAATCTCAGCATTTGGGATGTGGAGGTGCGCACATGGGTTCAAACAAAAATGAAAACAAAGTAAAGAAAAAAAATGTGTTGAAAAATTTGGGGGTCCTGAAAAAAAATAATATATGGAAAAAGAGACAGATTGTCTGTATTTTATGCCCCAGCTTCATAAAATAATGATTGTCATTGGTAACAGCACTGGGTGTATGCATAAATAAAAATGTTACAGGGTATTAAGTGTTGTATACTCAGGTGGAAATTCCATCTATTTTAATTTTCTTCCCGGTTGTTCTCCCAGTTTCTTGCTGCGATCACAAAAACCTTGATTTTCAGTAAAGCTTTTCCAAGATGGGGCATTCACTTCTGCACTTGGTAGGATTCCAACCCGAGTAGAACATCAGCCTCCTAAGTTGTCTCTAAAATTGCTCCAAATGAGATGGAGGGGTCAGGAGAGTGGCTCACTGAAGTGCTTGTGCAGGAGGACCTGAGTTCAGTATCTGGCACCCATGGAAAAGCTGGGCCGGTGGTCCCAGCCCTGCCGAGAACGCCAGCCAGCTTAGCTACATGGTGGGCTCTTCATCAAGGGTGAGATCTTGTATAAGAACATTAGGAGCAAGGAGATTAAAGAAGATGGCTGACACTGACATCTGGCCTTCATATTCAATTCATGTGCACACAAAATACATAACATATTCTAAAACTAAGATTTAGATTCCTAAAACATTTAAACTTTGGTTAGGATCGTTTGAATGAATGCCAAGACTAGACAGTAAGAATGGAGTCCAGTGAATTAGTTTCCAGGATTTTAGAGTCAACTTGACACTCTGGTGAAACACATTTGAGATTCTGTAGGTTGGTTAGGGACTGAGGCTCTTCAATTCTTTTTTTTTTATATTTATTTACTTTATATATCTACACATAGAGCCTACATGTCAGAAGAGGAGAGTATCAGACCTCATTATAGACGGTTGTGAGCCACCATGTAGTTGCTGGGAATTGAATTCAGGACCTCTGGAAGGATAGCCAGTGTTCTTAACCAATGAGCCATTGCCATTTCTCCAGCCCAAGGCTCTGCAATTCTGACAAGCTCTCTGGGGTTAAGATGCTGTGGCTCATGGAACACACTTGGAGTGACAGTGAAGACTCCCTCTCTGAGCACACAGTGAGGCATTCTCCTTTACAGTGTGAGAGACTGAAGGCAAGTGGGGCTAGCTAAGCCAGGAATGTGTGTTGTGTCTAAAAGTCCCTCTCTGGGGGGAAATGCTGGGACTACAGAGTCACTAGGAGTCTTAATAAATGACATTATGGAGCATTTACACAAACATGGGTATAGAAAATATATATATATATATATATATATATATATATATATATATATGCTTTATTGATGGGGGAGGTCCTTCTGTGTATGTCTCTCTTATTGGTTAATGAATAAAACACTGTTGGCCAATAGGGAAGCAAGATAGGTGGGGCTAGGAGAGAAGGAGGATTCTGGGAAATGTAATAGGGAATCACCATGCCATCCCAGGAGGAGAGGGAGAACGCATGAGTTTAGCGTTCTTGGTAAGATAAGACCTTGAGAAAAAAATACATATAGTTATGGATTAATACTTAAGATAGAGTTAGCCAATAGAAGCCCTGGGCATTGGCCAACAGTATTGTAACTAATAGAGACTCTGTATGTTATTTTGGGGGCTGAAGTGGCAACAGGACTCAGGCAGGAATCCTGCAACACTTTATAAAATGTGTGTATTTTTGATGAACTTTTTTTTATTTTTTAGGATTTCATGTTTTCCAGGTTAGCCTGGAACTTACTACACAGCTGAAGATATCCTTAAATTCCTGGTTCTCCTGGCTCTATTTCCTGAGTGCTGTGACTTCAGGCATGCACCAACACACCTAGTTTATGTGGTCCCAGGGTGAAACTCAGGGCTCTGCGTGTGCTAGTTAAGTACTCTGCCAATGGGGCTGCCTCCCAGCTCAACTGGTGTGTGCTGTCCAGGACGCTCTTAAGCATTGTGCGGCATCCTTCTTGATGGGGCTGTGTCAGTGATCAAAAGAACAAGCCACAGTTCTTTCTTCTCCCTTTTCACACAATCTCTGCTCTCTGTATGTGTGCTCAGTAATAAGAGAAGCCAGGGCCCCTGTAGGTCCCAGGAAATGCTCTGTCAAATCTAAAAGTAGACAAGAGCCCATTGTCTCATTGCAAAAGCAAATCCTATATACTAACCCAGCAAAAAGCCAACTAGCTTTTAACAAGATTCCTTAGGTTTTTTTTTTTTTTTTTAATCCTAGTGCATGGCATTTTTCATCTTAAAGTGAATTAAGCAAGAACCAAAAGAGCTTTTTTCTTTCTTTCTTTTTTTTTTTTTTTTTTTGAAGGGTCCATAAATCTTGTGATGTGAGCTCATGGACTTTAAGCAGCCTCAAGAACTTTGAAGAATGAAATATTTAGCAAGGAGACAAGTGACTGCTGTTATGGAAACGGATATTACCCACCCAGCAGTGGTGTGTTCTAAGTGCTTGACATTCCAATCTTAAAACCCAAGAAGTGGGTCTGTGAGGTGGCTCCACAGGTGGAGATGCATTGCAGGCCTGGAGACCTAGGCTGGATGGATTCTCGTGACCCAGGTAAAGGTGAAGGAAAACATGGACATAGCAGAGCTGTGCTGTGACCTTGCGTGCCCTCACACGCACCTGCCCCATGCACATGCACTCACACACGCAATAATGATAAGTAATATTAAAAGTGAACAAATAAAAACCAACAACTGTTGCCAGAGGCTGGATGGGACTGGGGGGATGACTGCTGATACCGTAGGTTTCCAGGGTGAGATGTTCTGAAGTTAAAAAAATGGCCATAATTGCATAGCCTAGCATACTAGATAATCTTACAGTTTAAAATGGAACCACAACAAGCCCCACCTCAGGGGCATCCTCCGGGTTAACCAGTTCTACAGTGTGCACGCTGTCGGTATGGCTGACTTCTGTGACAACAGGAGGAAAATCATGACCAAAGTAAAATTGCAAGACCCATTAAAAGCATAGCCAGGAGTCCTTTACAGAACAGGGCTAATGTACAATGCCAGCTGCTAACTGGAATATGAACTTTGGTCAACTCTGACCTTTGACTTCAAGGGTCTGGATTCATTCAAGACCGCCTCCAGGCCCATAGTCACTATGTATGGCTCCATTTGTGGGCACTTCCTTTCTCTTCATGCCTCTCTCTCTCTCTCTCTCTCTCTCTCTCTCTCTCTCTCTCTCTCTCTCTTTTTTTTTTTGGTTTTTTGAGACTGGGTTTCTCTGAGTAGCTTTGGAGCCTATCCTGGCACTCACTCTGGAGACCAGGCTGGCCTCGAACTCACAGAGATCCGTCTGCCTCTGCCTCCCGAGTGCTGGGATTAAAGGCGTGCACCACCAACGCCCGGCATGCCTCTCTTTCTTACCCCTCATGGTGCCCATTCCCTTTTAAGTTTCAGTAGTCAATACTGACGTCCACTTCTGCCTCCCAAACTGCCACTCCTATAATTTCAGAGTTTGAATTGATTGGAATTTCTATTCCTTGGTACTTATTGTCGTAATAGAGTCTAGACACTCAGAGATATGAAGCACTTGCTGTATGTTAGCTTGTGGGATATGCTTTGGGGTTTTTGCTTCTTGAAGTGATTATGATCAGCGAAAACATCCAAGAGTAGGACCCGGGAGTTTATTTAATTTTTACTAATTCAGATATTTGGCAACATGTTTAGCATATTTTTAAAAAGATCTATTTTTATTCACATGTGTGTATGCAGGGACTGGAGAAATGGCTTCGTGGTTAAGAGTAGGCACTGCTCTTGCAGGTGACTGGAATTTGGTTCCCAGTACAGGGTGGGCACCTCACAACCGTTTATAACTCTAGACCTTCTGTTGGCTTCCACAGGCACCCCCCCACACACACACAAGGCATACACACATACTCAGAGATATATACATATATACATGTAAATAAAATTAATCTTTTTTAAAGATCCTGAAAGCAAACCAGCTCATCATTGCAGACACTGCATCTCAGTCGCTAATGAGCCTGTGGTCTAGCCCTAGCCTCTTATTTTTATTTCCTCAGCATCCCTCTTCCCCCGCTACGTGCCTTTCCTTATGGTGCTATTTTGAGACAACATGCCTTCCTTGCTGTGAAGATTGCCTGCACAGAAACAGTGTGCCCTTCATGCAGAGTAGCTCCCATAAGAATATGCAAATAGCAATGAACTGTGCTTGCTCTAAGTGTGACCTTCAAGTGTGGCCTTAGTCTGCTCTCAGCTGAAAACCTGCACTTTCCTGGGCATCTTATAAACAAGACGAAATTATTTGGTTACAGTAAAAGCATGTCTTTACTCTCTCATGACCTATGGGTGCACCCTTTGATCTCATTTGCCACCCCACCCCAATTTCCTCAGCACCCCAAGAGAGATCTAACTTGAGAAGCCACTAGAAATCATGTACGGGGCCACTGTAAAGACAAACTTGGCTCCTTCTTGAGAAGTGCACATACATACCTGGGTTCTTCTCTTAAAAACGTTTACACTTAGTGTGTGTGTGTGTGTGTGTTTACGTGCGCACGTGCACATACGAGCTCAGGTTTGATGCATGTGAGTTCAGGCATGCTCGTGCCAGGACAAGCATGTGGCAACCAGAGGACCAGTGGAGTCAGTTTTCTCCTCCGGCCATGTGGGCCCTGGAACTGAACCCAGGTGGTTTGTCTTGACAGCAAGTGCCTTTACTTGCTAGGCCATCATACCGGCTTCTCTTCCTCTTTCCTTTCCTCCTCTTCTTCCTTTTCCTCTTCCTCCTTCTCTTTCTCTCGCTCCCCTTTTTGAGACATGCTCACTCTCTCATGGAGCCCAGGCTGACCTGAGGCTTGCTGTGCAGTGGGGGATGACCTTGAGTGCTTGCTTCCCCCACCTCTTTCTCCCTAGCCCTGGGGCTGTGAGGCAGTTTCCACTATGCCCACGGTTAAGTTTTGCAATGCTGTGAAGGGCCAGTCAAGTTCCTAGTCTCTTTGTGGACTGTGACTCTTGCATTAAAAGAGCTTCGATTCAGAAATTGTTATTTTTTTAAGGCTAAACTTAACAGGGATGAAGTTATAAAATCCTAGTCTTTATAAACATACGAGTTAATAGTCACCTCATAAAGGATCAAATTCTATGATATGCTCAGATTTAGCTGTTCACATGTTTTCAAAATTAAGCCCAAAACAAGTAATTAGAAACAAGCAATATTTGCCTAGTTTGTTTAGATATACTTAACAGATAATGCTCCTCAAACACTTCAGAGATCTGGGAATATGGCATTTAATATGTTTAGTAAAAAAGCTTTTTATGATAGAGACATGTCAACTCCAGGCAGGATTCCGTCTCCTCCAAAGATGGATGGGTGCAGAAGAAACTCCACCTGCTGCTTGTTTTAAATGTGACAAAGTTAGCCACAGGGCAGAAAAAAGCTACCTGTTAGTATTCAGCTGTCCCTACTGGCCTGTCCTTGGGGTTCTGACAGGATTCGCCCTCAGCTGCAGCCACTAAGAGCACCACCTGTGCACATTCACTATGTTCTCTTTTAAAGGAACCTGCCCACCTCCCATCCTTCTCTCTCTCTCTCTTTCTCTCCTTCTCCCTGTCTGTTCCTGTCTCCTCTCTCCTCCTCTTTCATCCCTCCTCTCTCCTGCTGCTCCTGTCTCTGGAGGCAGCTTCCCCCTTCCCTTTCCCCTTTTTATGATCCCTCACCCTCCCCGCAAAAAAAAAAAAAAAAAAAAAAAAAAAAAAAAAAAAACCATCTTTCTCTCAAACACTGATTTTCTTAAATTACAATGCTCCCTTTCACCCCAACTGCTGCCAAGAACCTGTCCAGACTGTGGACATGCAGGACACTGGGGAGTTGATTACCCAGGTTTGCCTGGACAAGGTAGGCTGGCCCTCTTAAGTTCCTACACCACAGGAAATTCGGTCAGATCTTCTGGGCCTGGCCGCTAAAGACTGATGCCACCCTGGGACCTCTGTCCCCAAGGACCATGGAGGGACCTGGGGTAGCTGTCCAGGTAGCCAATAAGTACCTGTCATTTTTAATAGGTTCCAAAGCTGCCTGATCCGCATTCCTGCTTACTCAGGTGAAATTTATCCTTCTCAGATCTGATGGTATATGACAGCTAGGCTAGTGATAACTCCTCTAGTTTAAGGGCTTCTTCCCCCCAAGGCTACAACCACCTTGTAGTTAGTTCATTAGTTAAGTTTCTTGTTAAAACTACAAACATGTTTGCCTTGTTCTCAGGCTTCGTAATAAAGGACTGACAGGTTTTAGCTGTAACTTTCCACTAAAGAAACACAGAAAATGATTTAAGGTGTGTGAATGCAACTTGTAAAGGTATAAGTAAATAATTTAAGGTGTATAAAGACATTTCTTACTCCTGTGTTCTTTGTATGCTATTGTTACATCGGGGCTTCAGGGGTTCAGAGTTTTAGCACTGATAAATGAAGATCGTAATAAAGCAATAGAACACTGACCATGTACTGTTCAGTCACAAGCTCAAGATTTTAAGTTTCCTTTGGTTGTTCTCTAAGAATAGACATAAATGTGCCTTTCATAGGACTGAAATCAGGCTCTCTAGACATAGGAAAAATGTTCATGCCTTTTAACTCAAAGCCACAGACTTTGCTATGACACCAAGGTGTAAATCTGTTCCAGCTGTTTTACAGACACCTGGGAATGAGTGCTGTTACTGTATCAGTGAGTCTGGCCTGGCGGAAACTAATATCAAGTCGCTCTGCAAATTGTCTGAAGACTTCACCAATATGACCAGGGCATCTCTCGGTTCCATCTTCCTGGCAATCTTCACTGTTCCCAAGGCTAGTCCCACTCATAGAGCTTGTGGTAATCTATTTTTTTCTCTTAGCACCTTGCCTTCTCTGCTTTCTCCAGGAACAGATTCCTGAGGTCTTTAGCATGGTTGACTGAATGCTTCTTCACCCATACCTCCCTCTGAGCATGAGCCCACAGACCCCTGACTTCCTCTTCCCTAGGGGCCTGTGCCAACAGGAAATAGCCAGATTTGAAACAGCATACCCAAAAAGATGAGGATGTTCTGTTGGAACCTCCAGCCCCCCCCCCCCCCGCATGATCCAGAAAGCCCCATTGCCCCATTCTTATCTTTCTCTCCAAACCCTGCCCAGAGTCTCCAAACAAAGGGAAGACACCAAAGTGCCCACTCCCATTCTTGCTGCTACAGCAACTTCCTCCCCTGAAATCATCAGCCACCCAAGACCCCACTTAAAGCACTCAGGTTTTGACTGTAGTTGGGCACAAACTCAGCTCATGGTGGACACATCATCACACCCCTTGCCTATATATTATATAATCTCCCTGCTTTAGCTCTGGCTTGTGGCTCCTATGACCACCATGTCTGTCACCAGAGAAATCACCTGGGAGTTGCTTTGCTTAAATAAACCTGTTGTTGTACTTTTTCAATTTGGCTTGATTTGGTTTACTGCACCAGCAGAGAACCTATTATCGGGGGCAGAAAACCTATTACTCACAACAACTTTCTTATTATTAATACTTACTCTTAAATCTACAATAAAATCGTGTGTGTGTGTGTGTGTGTGTGTGTGTGTGTGTGTGTGTGTGTGGTGCCAATGCACGTACAAGTGCAAGTGTGCTCTTCCAGTGCATCAGGATCCTGTCCTCAACTGCTCACCACTTTATCCCTGAGACAGGGTCTCGTGCTAAACTCAGAGATGGCATTTTGTCTATGCTGGCTGGCCAGTGAGTCCCCAGAGAGCCTCCTGTCTCTACTCCCCCAGTGCTGATATTGCAGTCATGTGTTGCTATGCTCTACTTTTTTTGTGGGTGTTGGAGATCAAAACTCAAGGCCTCATATTTTTGCTTTTGTTTTTTTTGAGACAGCATTTCTTTGTGTATGATACCCTGGCTGTCCTGGAATGAACTCTGTAGACCAGGCTGGCCTGAAACTCAAACATCTGCCTGTCTCTGCCTCCCAATTGTTGGGATTAAAGGCATGTGCCACCACTGCCCAGTGTAGGTCCTTGTATTTTTTTTTTATAGAAAGAACTTCATCACCAAGCCACCTCCCCAGCCCCTGAACTCTTTTTAATAAGATTTAATAAGATCTTTTCTGTGATGCTGAGAGTCTAAGTGAGCACCTGTTTGTGGGGCTTGCAGCAAGTTTCCTGAACCCAGCTCAGATCTTCGTATGGCAAATAAGACATCTGAGGGGTGGTGGGTACTGCCAGCTCTTCCCTGACACCCCAGAGGCTCTTACTAGAAGAATGGGACTAAAACAGGAAGTGGTGGCAGGAGTGTGCTCCTGGTGATTCAGCCACTAGCTCTTGGCATTTGGTCCCTTCACATATCAAGGCATGAAAATATATTCATTATTTGTACTGGCTCTGTTTGGATCAGGAGGTTCATCTGTTGCTTTCATGGAAACTTGATGCAAGAGAAGGCCCTATGATACCCAGGAGATCAGAAATCCAGATGTCTTCCTTGAAAATTCTAGGGGGCCACAAAGCATCCCATGGAGGCATTTTCTTAATTGAGGTTCCCTCCTCTCAAATGATTTTAGCCTATGTTAACATAAAATTATCCAGGGCAATTTGCGTATAGAGTTAGATATTGTTCAAATACATTGATGGTTGGTAGCCTCCCCAAGGCCTGATTTCATTAGCTTGGCAACATGGAGCTCCCTCCCTCCCTCTCTCCCTCCCTTCCTGCCTTCCTCCCTCCCTCCCTACCTCCTGCAAAGCTTCCTGATCTCTACCTAACGTTATCTGGAGAATGTCCCTGGGCCTGGAGGACTGACCTTATCTGAAAGCTGTCTCTAAACCAGATGCCTGATTCATCGTTAGCTTGACCCTTGGCACAGATCCCTGATGAGAAGACTTGTGCTAGGAGCTCTGCTATAGGGACCCTACTGCCACATACTGAGCCTTGTGATAGGAGTATGTCACTTAATGCAAATTAAGGTTTGTTCCCAGGCTCCCCAATCCTATATATTCTTTATACTCTGGAATAAAGTTGAGCTGATTCATGGAAGTCTGTCTCTTGGAGGGCTGTCTCCATTCTCGCTCATGGGCCATGTGCAAAGCTTTCTGTTGCCCCTTCTGCCTCTTTCCCCTCTGAACCTGGTGGCCAACAGGATGAGAGGGAAAGAGGACCCCCACAAGGTGTTAGACCCCCGGAAAACTCAAGTATCCGGGGTCCCAGGCCACGACTGTGGTCACCCCAATCCCCATGCGGAGTCAAAAGCTTGATGCAAACTGCACAAGGCCTTATTATAGTTGTTTAACGAGCTAACCCCATGTTAGCTCGGGTCTTTCACCCACCCACCATGGCGGATGGCTAGCAAAGACCCCTCAAACCGGCTGCTGATCGATCTTGTAGGGCAGCGTAAGGGGAGTGTCTAGGGGTACGCACAGGCTCAGGATTGGTGTGCCTCCAGGCTTGGAGGGCTTGCCCTGAGTTGATTGGCCAATTGGTTGTTATGGCCCATAGGCCCTCCCAGGGTGGTTGCTATGCTCTGTGCGTCATTGCTGCACACTTGTCTGTAAAGCACACCCAGAGCTGTAAAGCATAGCACCACCAGCTAACTTCTGATTGGTTCCTTGCCATGAGGCAGGCACCTAACCTCTAGTGACCAAGGCAAGGTCATAGCGAGCACGTGTTACTGTCATGGCTGCTG
Organism: Cricetulus griseus; assembly: GCF_003668045.3. Classification (NCBI taxonomy): domain Eukaryota; kingdom Metazoa; phylum Chordata; class Mammalia; order Rodentia; family Cricetidae; genus Cricetulus; species Cricetulus griseus. The sequence goes on along the minus strand of NC_048596.1, from coordinate 279,688,762 downwards.
AAATGGGGAGCTGGTCCCTTCAAAGGTATGTAAAGTGGCAGACAACTTGCCTGAAATCCCCACCTCCAGCAAGGCAAAAGAAAAAACAGGAAGAAAAGCTTGCATATGTATATAAATAATATAAATAAAACACTGTGTTTTTGCCAGGCAGTGCTATGCACTGAGCTACATAGGCACCGCCTTTGTATTATCTTGAGACAAAATCTCCCCAGGTTGGCCTTGAACCTGGGGAGTTCTGCTCAGTTCTCAGATTCCAGGTATGCTCCACCTCCGCCAAGTAGCATTCAATGCATTTGAAAAAGAACTAGAGTAATTGTCTACTGGGGTAGCGGGCATGCACCATTGTGCCACCATGTGAGTTTCTGTGATGCTGGGGATGGAACCCCACAGGAAGAGGGTCAGGTGTTCAAGGTCACCCTTGACAAAGGGAGTTTGTGGCAGGTGGACTACATGAGACCCTGCCTGTTGGGGGTGGGGAGGAAGCTTCCTCCCAGGACCCCGAGACTATATCCATATGGACACAGTGTAAAGTAACACTATAATAATTATCTACATATTTCCAGAGACTTGATGCCTGTCCCAAAGAGGTCAGCAACCACACAGTGTGCCGTTTCCTTGTTGAGCGTGCGCTTACTTCCCGAATCCTAAGGGAAGAATATTTTACAGCTGTGGATCAGGCACGTGCTTTCTGACGTAATTCTGACCTGCTTGGGAGGGGTAAATGCCCTTTAAGCCCCATGGTCTCTGGGCTGACCAACCCATTATTTTTAGGGCTGCAAGGTCACTGCGAAGAAAACACACGGAGAATTGCATTTTAATTTGAGCAAATTAGCATGTTCCAAGGCTGCTTTGTGAGGGAAGGTTTTTTGGTGTTTTTTTTTTTAAGAGTTAATGAAAAGAAATTCTGATCTTTGTTTCTAATTAATTTTCTCCATTCTCATTTGCATTTTATTTGTTGAACTCCTAGCTAGGCTTTGTCTGGGTGAAACAAGAACTCCCCAGGGGAGGGGCCGTTCTCCAGTTTGAAAACATACTTGTGATGAAAGGACTGCTTGGAAGCAGGGGGCTGGGCTAACGTGCTGTGCGTCTGCTTGCAGCGCATCTCAATCAGCTCATGCAGTTAAGCGCTGATTAGAATCATTTCTGGTGGCTTAGGATGCTCTGGGAAGCGTGGAGTCACTCGGCAGCTTCTGTCACCATTGTGCAATCTTCATCTTGTTTCTTTGTTGGCATCCCAGCTTTGGAGTCTTTTTGATAAATCTGCCATGTTTTCAAAGCTGGGGTGAGATCAGCCTTTGAGATCCACAGCCCCAACCCAGGAGATTCCTGTTCTTGAAGTGAAAGAGTGTCATTTCCTACCAGTCCCCAAGGCTCTGGCAACAAAAAAGGCTGAGCTCTTAAAGTGCCCAGTGCTGCTGGAGAATGGCCTTAGGCTCTTCCAGACACTGGTACCCATGTTTGTAGATTGCCTCTTTTCTAGACATTAATCATTTATGGTCAGTTTGCTTGGCTGCTCTTTGTGCTTTGAGTTGCGATTAGTTTGAAGAGCTATGATGACACTCAGGCCTAATCCATGTCCTTCCCCCCAACCACACAGCAGTCCCCACTCTGGTGTTCTCACTTTCTCTATAGCTCTCCCTTCTTTCACTGTCTGCTTACCCCCTGACCTCCTCTGTCACCTAAACACATAGATCTGACCTTCCTTCACCTGCCAGAGTTCACAGCGATAACAACCAAGGGCTAGGTCTGAGCAAGACAGCTGCAGGGCCATTGGCTTCTCAGGCCCTGGAGGCTGTTCATTGGGCACTTACTGTGAAACTCAGGTGTGCCAAGTATGTGGCCTCTCTGTGCTACAAATTCTCCTGCCAAAAAAATCTGTCTCCTCTCACGTTTGGGCATCAGGCAGCTGTGGATCTTTTAGAGGACCACAGGGGTCAAACTGGGTTCACATTGAATTGAGACTTAGGGCAGTGTTCACTCATGCAGGCTGAACATGAAGAAAGGCTTCTAAATGCTTGTTGTTTTGTTTTTTGAGACAGGGTTTTTCTGTGTAGCCTTGGGGCCTGTCCTGGAATTCACTCTGTAGACCAGGTTGGCCTGAAACTCACAGAGATCCGCCTGCCTCTGCCTCCCCAGTGCTGGGACTAAAGGCGTGTGCCACCACTGCCTGTCCAAGAAAGGCTTTTAGGGCTTCCTCCCCATATCCACCCTCCCCCAGTCATGTTTCCTGGATCTGCAGACAAGAAAGGACAGCCAGGAATGTCACTGTGAAATGAGTGGGCTTCTCTCTGGCAGATGCTACCCTAACTCTGAGAAGTAGCTTCTTTTTTTTTCAAAACAACAAAGAGAGAGAGAGAGTGAGAGAGAGAGAGAGAGAGAGAGAGAGAGAGAGAGAGAGAGAGCCCAAGAGAAGGCACAAGAGACAGAGACTCACTCATTCACACACTCAGGAATTCTAAAAAAAAAAAAAAAAAATCACTAATCTTGAAGCCATAATATTTATGAAAAGGATACTCTTCTGTTAAATTCCTTGAGCCCTGAGGGGAGGGATTTGATAGAGAATCCCCATTTATGGCTGAATGTTCTACGGTCTCTTTCTCTGTGTAATGCCTAACTGTGGATCTCTGTATTTGTCCCCATCTGCTGTAGGAGGAAGCTTCTCTGTTGATGGCTGGCCAAGGCACTGACCTATGAGTATAGGAGAGTGTCATTAGGACTCAATTTATTTATTTATTTATTTATCTATTTATTTAGAACAATAGTATTTGGTTTTACCCTAGGTCTTTGAATTATTTAGTCTTAGGTTCTTGCTCACCTAAGCAGTATCAGGTGTGTGTCTGTCTTGAGAGTTAGAATCGGGTATTGGTTGGTTACTCCCACAAACTTTGAGCCACTTGTATACCTGCGTATCTTGCAGGTAGGACATCATTGTAGACAAAAGGGTTTTTGTCTGGGTTGATGTTTATGTTTCTTCTTTGATAGTGGCTGTCTCAGTTAGGGTTTCTATTGCTATGAAGAGACACCAGGACTATGGCAAGCAACTTTCTTTTCTTTAATTTCTTTCTTTCGTTTTTTCTTGATTTTTTTGAGACATGGTTTCTCAGTGTTGTGTTGCTCTCAATCTCCGGGAACTCAATCTGTAGACCTGTCTGGCCTTGAACTCACAAAGATTCACCTGCCTCTGCCTCCCAAGTGGTGGGATAAAAGGTGTGCGCCACCACTGCCAGGCCCACAGCAACTCTTATAAAGGAAAACATTTAATGAAGGCTCACTTAGATTTCAGAGGTTTAGTCCATTATCTTCATAGAGGAAAACAAGGCAGCATGCAGGCAGACATGGTGCTGGAGAAGGTGAGAGCCCTACATGTTGATCATAGGCAACAGGAAGGAGTTTGAGTGGCACACTGAGTGTAGCTTGAGCAAAGGAGACCTCAAAGCCTGCCCCACATTAGTGGTACACTTCCTCCAGCATGGCTACACCTACTCCAACAATCCACATCTCAAAATAGTGGTATTTCCTGTAAGCTTATGGGGGCCAATTACATTCAAACTACCGCAAGTGCGGTAGTTTCCTGTACTAAAAACAGTAGCATATGGGGTGAAGGCTCTTTGTAGGAACCAGCTCAACTTGTCTATGTTCAATGAGTTGTATAGGTGTTGTCTTCAGCAATGGGATCTTGCTGTCCGTTTGTGGAAAGCAAACCTATGGTCTTGGCAACAGCCTAGGTTTGGTGCTCTCATTGGACCCCTTTGGCTAACAACTCATTTTTAACCTAATCCTGGTACTGGAAGCTTCATTTGATGGACTCTGGGTTCTGTCTCCCATTATTTGGCAATTTCATTTATATCTATATCTATATACATAAAATTAAGGATCATTAAGGGTCATTTGAGGGGTAGTATAGAATATATATATATATATATATATATATATATATATATATGTACTTATGTGCACACACACACATATGTATATGTAAGCTTCCACTGTATTAGGTTTGCATACTACCCCTCAAATTACCCTTAATTTTAGCTGTCTTTCCCTATATTCCTTCCCTCATTGCTCTCTTTTCTTTTCCACTCCAGTCTACTCGATCCTTCTGTTCCAGACCCATCCATAATTATCTATTTCATTTCTCTGTCTTGGGGAGATCTATATATGTTCTTTCCCTAGTCTCTTACTCTATACCTAACCTCTGTGGTTCTCTAGATTGTATCTTGGTTATCATTGATTTAATAGCTACTACCTACATATAAGCTAATAATACCATATTTGTCTTTTTGGTCTGGGTTACCCCACTAAGGATGATTTTTTTCTAGTTCTATTCATTTATCTGTGAATTTCATAATTTCTTCTTCTTCTTTTTTTAAATGGCTGTAAGTATACCACATTTTATTTATCTATTTTTCTGTTGAGAGACATCTAGATTGTTTCCAACTTTTGACTGTTATGAATAGAACAGCAATGAATATGGTTGAACAAATGTCCTTGTGGTAGGATGAAGTGACCTTCAGGTATATGCCCAAGAATGATATAATTGGATCTTGAGGTAGATCAATTCCTATCTTCCTGAGAAACCACCACACTGATTCCCATAGTGACTCTACAAGCTTGCACTCCCGCCAGAAATGGAGGAGTCTTCCTCTTGTTCTATTTCCCCACCAGCACGAACTGTCACTTGTTTTATTGATCTTAGCCACTCTGACTGTCGTAAGATGAAGTCTCAGAGTCATTTTGATTTGCATTTCCCTGATGGCTAAGGATGTTAGACATTTCTTTAAATGCTTCTCAGCCATTGAGTTTCCTCTTTTGAGAATTCTCTGTTTAGATCTGTATCTCATTTATTTTTTTAGTTTGGGTCATTTGTTTTCTTGATATCCAGATTTTTGAGTTCTTTATGTATTTTGGATACTAGTCCTCTATCAAATGTGTAGTTGGTAAAAATCTTTCCTATTTTGTAGGCTGCCACTTTGTCTGAATAACAGTGTCTTTTGCTGTTCAATTTTTTTCAGTTTCATGAGGAATCATTTACTAATGCTTTATCTGTGCTAATGGTGTTCTGTTTAGCAGTCTTTTCCTGTGCCAGTGAGTTTGAGGCTATTTATTCCCCCACTTTCTCTTCTATCAGGTTCAGTGTATCTGGGTTTTATGTTAAGGTCTTTGATCCATTTGCAGTTGAATTTTAGGCAGGGTGATAAGTATGGATATATTTGCATTGCTCTATGTGCGGCTGTCCAGTTTGACTAGCACCATTCGTGGAATATGCTGTCTTTTTTCTAGTGTGTATTTCTGGAGAAGTCCCATCTTTAAAACTCATACAACCTCAAACCAGTGTGCTGGAACTTTAAAACTGTAAAACTCACGTGAAGAAAACCATAGGAATTTTCCTAAATGTGGTCACCATCCAAAACAATTTTTATGGCATCATACATAAAGGATGAGGTGATGAAAGAATCTTCACATCAATTTAAATATTCTATCAGCCAGACCAAAGGAAAGATGTCCAATTTTGTTTTTTTCCTCTCTTTCTTTCTTTCTTTCTTTCTTTCTTTCTTTCTTTCTTTCTTCCTTCCTTCCTTTCTTTTCTCTTGTTTTTTGTTTGTTTTTTCGAGACAAGGTTTCTCTGTATTATTTTGGAGGCTGTCCTGGAACTCACTCTGTAGACCAGTCTGGCCTCAAACTCACAGAGATCCGCCTGCCTCTGCCTCTGCCGCCCACCCAAGTGCTGGGATTAAAGGCGTGCACCACCAACTACTGGCTGATCCTGTTGCAGCGTCTTCACACAGGTAATGCTATGGGAAGGGAACATTACTGCAATGTCTCAGGGCTTCAATGCACATTTACTCCTGCATTTCACCGATTTTCTCATTAGCCTCCCTGCAGCTCATGATACTAGTAATATTTCTCAGGGTTCAAAGATTTATATTTTATTGTGTTTTTATTTCTCTTGTATCTGTGCCTAATTTTTCATCTTTCAAAAAAAAAATTTAAGAAGTGGGATTCTGAGATCATTGAAGACCTTGATGCCCAGTTGATGGGTTTGTCCCTGGTCCCAAGCAACTTGGAACTTGAAACTACTGTGATGCTTCTGGAAAAACAATTTGTTTAGAGAAGCTTCTAAACAATGGAGTTTTGGTGCAGAATTTAAATGTTCCCCACTGGGCTGTAGAGATGGCTTAGTGATTAAAAGCACTGGCTGCTCTTTCAAAGGTCTTGAGTTCAATTCTCAGCAACTACATGGTAGCTTCCAAACATCTATAATTGTATCTGATAATTGTCTTCCAGAATGTAGGCATATACTCATATACCTAAAATACATAAATAAAAATTAAGAAAGAATTTTTTAAAAAATGGTCTCACCAAAAGTACCAGGCCATCTCATAGCCTATTGTTTTTGAGTGCTGACTTCTTTTACACAGCAAACTTCCTTCCTTCTTCCTTCCTTCTCTTCCCCCTTCCCCCCTATCAGGGCCTGGCTATGCAGCCCTGGCTGTCCTAGAACTTGCTATGAAGACCAGACTGGCCTTAGACTCAAAGGTATCTCCCAACCTCTGCCTCCCAAGTGCCGGGACTAAAGATATGCACCACCATGCCTGGCTTCTATAGAAAATTTCAACCCACGTGCTGGAATCACATAATTGAGCTGGAGAAAAGTCAATCAGCACTGGAAACTTCTATCATGACTCTGAGTTTGGAATCTCTGGTTTCGATAGAATAAGATTCTAGGTGAGGACAGGCATTTTCCATGCACTAGACCAACTACTTGGAAATCTCTAAAAATGAAAAGCAGCCTTGGGTGGGAAGCTGTGTGCTAGGGATAATTTGGCTGGTTCTTGGGAACAGTTAGTTACTAGGCACAGCCAAAACTGGTGTTTATCTTCTAACAGATCACAATACCAGGTGGCACAGAGAAAAGAGGAAAGGAGCCACAGGCAGTGTAGTTTCAGAGAGGGTTGCTGTGTTATGCAAAGGCATTGATCCCAGGAGAGCGCATGTACCTTCCCCACTGTTCAGCCAGGGCTCGTCTGGTGCTTGGTGGCAGTAACTGGAGGGTGGGGGGACAACAGATTGGTAGAACCTACTTTTGTAGGGTAGGAACCTTCTGGTGCCACTTAAGAATACCTCCCCAAAGATAAAAATGCTGTGATACAAAGTGTTAGACCCCCGAAAACTCAAGTATCCGGGGTCCCAGGCCACGTTCAGGGTCACCCCAATCACCAGGCGGATTCGAGAGCTTGCTGCAAACTGCACGAGGCTTTATTGTAATTTAACAAGCTAACCCCTTGTTAGCTCGGGTCTTTCACCCACCCGCCATGGCGGATAGCTAGAAAAGACGGCTCCTAGGGTCTCCCAAAAGATCTTATAGGGCAGCGTAAGGGGAGTGTCTAGGGGTACGCACAGGCTTACTCACAGGCTCACGATTGGTGTGCCTCCAGGCTTGGAGGGCTTGCCTTGTGTTGATTGGTCAACTGGTTGTTATGGCCCATAGGCCCTCCCAGGGTGGTTGCTATGCTCTCTAGGTCATTGCTGTGCGCTTGTCCGTAAAGCACACCCAGGGTCGTAAAGCATAGCACCATCAGCTAACTTCTGATTGGTTCCTTGTCACAAGACAGGAATCTGACTTTCTAGTGTCTAGGGCAAGGTCATAGAAGCACGTGTTCGGCCGTTATGGCTGCCAAAAGGGAAGCTGGTTCCTTCAAAAGTAATTCAGATCTGGCTACACTGTTAAGGTTTTCCAACTGTATAGCTCTGGATACACTTTGAGAATTGTCCAACAGTTTCCTGGACAGAAGTTCCGTGGTCTCTGACTCAGCAACTGTGGACGAGAAAGTGAGCCTTTCCATCTTGAATAACTTCCCTGGCGACGCTGATTCCGTCATCCAGAAGCCACCAGACTGCATCTGCTCCTCTTTGTTCACATCTTGCGACAAGGGAGTTGGCCACCATGGCTTGTATTTTGGCAGAGACAAAAAGGCAGACAGAGAAATAGAAAAGCAATGAATAGAAAGAACAGGCTTCCTTCTGGTGTGGTCTCAGCAGAGGCTCCTGCCGGGAGAAGAGGGAGTGGGTTAGCTGACATCCTGTCTGAGAGACACAGGACGCTCACTTGGGTTTTCAGTTGGAATCAGGAACAAAAATAGAGAAACTCTCAGTTATTATTCAAGCCTGGATATTTGGGGCTGATTATCATAGCGCTGTCTGCCTTCAGCTGATTGCTGGAGAGCAGGATCTGACTTTCTATAAATTGACTGGCATTTGCTTTTCAACTTTTTTTCTGTAGACAGTAGATTGTTTTGCTGTTGTGAACTTTATTTTTATGTGTGGTTTATCTGCTGGTTCGTTTGCGTATGGGGTTTCTCTAATCTCCCTTCAAGGAAGTTTCTTGTCTAAAAAAGGAAAAACGGGCTGGAGAGATGGCTCAGCAGCTAACCACACTGACTGCTCATCCAGAGAGAGGATCTGGGTCTTGATTCCCAGCCCCCACATGGTGGCTCACAATTGTTTGCAACTCCAGTTCCAGGGGATCCAATGCCCTCTTCTAGCCTCTGTAGTGCACAGGCACGCATGTAGGCATACACATAAAAATAAAACAATAAAAGAAACACAAGTAACTAAGGAAAATCATATTGGTGTTTACAATGGCTGAAAACCAAGTCCCTTTTGGTTTATGTGGTCTCATATCCTGGCTCAGCATGTGTTCCAAGGCACGTGCCATGCTGCTGCTGCTGCTGCTGACATAGCTGGAGACAAGGAAAGATTAGTCCCCAGGAAGCTGTTTTGAAGGGAGGAGGGAGGGAAGGGAGGAAAGATTACGGATGTCACCAGAAGTCAGGGCAAACTTCTAAGCTGTGTTTGCTACAGGATCCAGGAAACATATCAGGGCCAAGGTGAGGGTCTGGCTTGTCCGCCTGCCCCTCCCTCCACAGTCATCTGGTGCAGGATTCTGGCTCACCCTTCTTATTTAAGTGCAGGACATCTTGTTGCACTGAAGAGCCTGGCATTTTGTGATATTCGAGAGTTCCAAGTCTTCACTCTGGTCTCTCACTGTCCTGACATAGAGTTGCTCCTGTAGGAACTGACTTGGGCAATGATTAGAATGAAGAAGGCAAGTAGAAACTGCTGCACCCCAACCCCCTTTGCAATCTCCTCAGAGCTCTGCTTTTGCAAAGAGAAGAGTGTCTGTGTTTTGTCTTTTAAGTTCAGTTCAGCCAGAGGAATCCAATCTGTGGAGAAATCAGGATAAACCCTGTTGCAGTCGCCTAAGCCATCTTGTTGCCAGATCTTGGAAGGGGATCAGATTTCTTCAAAATCCCTTTTGCACATTGTTTTCAACTTTTTTTTTTTTTTTTTGTGTTTTTTCGAGACAGGGTTTCTCTGTGGCTTTGGAGTCTGTCCTGGAACTAGCTCTTGTAGACCAGGCTGGTCTCGAACTCACAGAGATCCACCTGCCTCTGCCTCCTAAGTCTTGGGATTAAAGGTGTGCACCACCAATGCCTGGCTGTTTTCAACATTTTGCAAAGCCCAAACTTACACATGGATAGATTAGATCTGAGACATAACTTAGGGGTGTGGTGCTTGCTTAATTAGCTTGGGCCTTAGATTCAATCCTCAGTGCCAGAACCAACAAAACAGACCAAATAGGATCAATAAAACTCTACAAACTCAAAGACCAAGACTAAGAACAAATCAGCAAACATATCAAAATTATTAAATAAACATGTCAAAATTATTATTTCCTAACCTTCGGAGGAAATTCTCTGAGGGTGCTCAGACAGGGACATGCCTGATACTAAAGTCACACATAAGCAGAACTTAACAACTGTTCTTCAAAAGTCTCAGTATAAAAGTAGTATAGGTTCATATCCACGGAAACAAAATATAATCAAGTAGTTCTATGTGGAATCAGTTTTTAGACTGTGCTTTATTCAATGTTTTCTTCACAGATTCAGCATAATTGCTTCCTTTGTGACATTAATGCTGCCTTCCAAGTATTCTGTTACTGGCTATATTGTATTTTGATTTATTAAATTTCCATAATTTGCTAAATCATTTGTCTACTGGTTGACTCTAAGGTCACTTTGAGGTTTTGTTTTTTTGTTTTGTTTTGTTTTTTCGATCAATTACATACAATACTGAAGTGTGCATTTCTCATCTCTTTAATTTCCATAGATTTCCATAGATTCTATAGACTTCTATATAGTCCATAAAGTCTTAGGAGAAGTCAGAGTCAAAAGACATGAACATTTCCAAGGTCTCTTGTCTATAATGTTGAGGTGAGAAAGAGTTTTTATTATTTAAATTTATTTAAATTGTTGTTGTAATAAAATCAAACTTGTTTTAAAAATAATGACAGGAAGGGGAGAAGATGAGGCTCAGAAGTATAGTGCTTGCTCAGTATGTGTGAGACTGTGTGTGTGTGTGTGTGTGTGTGTGTGTGTGTGTGTGTGTGTGTGTGTTACGGCATGGAGCACACCGCCTGGCCCACACACACAAGGGAGAACCTGAGAGCTCTGCCCCCTCGATTATGCAACGTGCTCAGAAAATTAACTTAAGTTGGATACTGGTTAACTCTAGAGGACTCATGACTGTGTGGTGAGCATTAACAGCTCTTGCCGTGGGCAATCATAGTTGAAAGCCCAAGGGTAAAAACCGATATTGATTCCACACAGCATGAAGGTAAGGAGCAGCCACCCAGGGACCCATTTCCTGCCAGTGCAGTATCACAGCTGGAGTTGTATTTCACCTCTAGCTGGTGGCACGACTCATATTTCCATCCATCCAGGGTCTGACACTCTGTGCTTGATTTATTTTAACTCAACTACCTCAGTTTTGTGGACTAGAAGTTTCAGGCCAGAAATTACTAAGAGGTACCCCAGTCAACCTCACAGATTCTGGGCCAATTGCTTTGTACCATCCATGCAGTCACAGCCTCCAGATGTTTCCCCCCCTCCTCATCAGTATAAGGATCTCTTGGCTTATCAGATCAAGTGTGTGATGAGCGCAGGATGCCCATGCAAGGGCTCAGCTCCTACCTGAACAGAACTGACATCACATTCCCTGGTAGAATGTTTTCTCTGATCTTTAGTGATGGGAGGTGTCCTTCTGTCTATATGTTTCTCCTATTGGTTGATAAATAAAACATGAATTGATGCCAGTAGCTGGGCAGGAGTAACCAGACTAGGAGAATGCTGGGGAGAGGAAGGCAGAGAGGAGCTGCCAGGGAGATGCCATGTACAAGCAGAAGGGGTAACATGCTGGGACATTACCTGGTAAGCCAAGAGCATGTGGAAATACTTACATTTGTAGAAATAGGTTAATAATTAAGAGAGAGCTAGCCAGTAAGAAGCCCTAGCCATTGGCCAAACAGTTTAAAATTAATATGTCTCTGTGTGTTTATTTGGGGCTAATCGACTTCGGGACCAGGCAGAACAGAAACTCCAACTACACTTTAGGACTGCCAAAGTATTTGATCCCAAGACTCCACTGGGGAAGTTAATTCTCCCCATCATTTATCTGGTGTAAAGTTGAAAGGGTTCCGGCATGAAGGTGAATTCCTTAGAATCTCAGTACTTAGGAAGTTGAGGCAGGAGGAGCATGAATTTGAGACTAGACTGGCTGTATCATGAGACTCAGCCTCAAAAAAAAAAAAAAAAAAAAGTGAGAGAATCCATTTCTGTTCCCATTCCTGTTTTCCCAAACCATGGGAGAGAAGAATTCATCAGGATAAGATTTGTATTTTATAGCCTCTGAAACTCTTGTCATTTAGTCTCTACTATGAGGTGTTAAGAGCTGGGGTCAGGGAGGAACTTTAAGGCAGGATTAGGGCTCGATCTGTGCCCTTGAACAGGTGTCTCCATGTATGAGAATAACAGATAAATAGGTTGTCTCTAGACTGGGCCTACCAGGAAAGCCAGACTGGCTGGGTCTTTTTTCTTCTTCCCATCTCTTGCCATGAGATGCCCTGTGCTACCTCTGGACTCTGACAGCAAGAAGAAGACATTCTGATATAGTTTCTTATCCTTGGACCAGACTCTGAGATCAAATAAACCCACTTTCTTTGTTAATCTGTGGCATTGTGCTACCAACAGAAAACAGGGTAAGAGAGCAGACTTCCTTTTTAAATGCTTGGTTAGAAAGTAAGTAGTGTGTTCCCATTTTCACATTCTGTAGGTTAAAGTCAGTACACGCCAATGGTAATAGCTTGTATCTGGGGATTGTACTTTGAGTCTTCATGAAGCCATCCATAAAACAAGTATGGTGAACTTGTAACAATCCCCCCCATGCCCCCCTCTTTAATTTATTTGTTGCCTGTTAAGGTCCATCTTCCTTGAATATGTTTCCTTGAATATGGTAGCATGGTTCTGGTTTTGTTGAAGAAATATTATACTCACTGAAAAAAAAAAACTTAAAAATAAAGAATCCACCATGGAGGGAGGTTCCTGGTTTCTTTTTTCAAGGGCCACTTTCCAGGCTGCTATAGGTCCATGAAGTTGAAGTTACTTAAGTTCTATTCTCGGCGTCCAGAATTACTCGACTCTAGGCAATGGAATAGAACTCAGGGCTAAATTTGAAGAGATCAAAAGAAGTAGTAGTTCCCTATGGCATGGATTCACCTTTTGTGAAGCAGAGGTCAAATTCATAAGCAACTTGGAACAGAATTATTCCACAAGACTGGAAAGATTTAATTACAGCAATACTGGAAGCTGGTCCTCAATTACAATGGAAATCACGCTGGAAAGAGGAAGATAGGGCCATTCAACAGTGGAGTAGGGCTGGAGGTATGAACATTTCCCAAAATGAGCTTCCTGGAGAAGGTCAGCATGCTTGTTTGCAAAGGCAGATTACATTTGATGGTCACACTTTGGGTGTATGCCATATAGCAGCTTTGAATGCTTGGGACAGGGTTGGAGAATCAGAAAATAGGACTAAGTCATTTACTGAAATTATATAAGGCCCAAAAGGAGGCTTCACTGATTTTTCACAAGAATTGATCTCAGCTGTAAATAGAATGGTATCAGATTCAGAAGTTAGACAAATACTAGTTTAATTGAATCTTTGGCTTTTGAAAATGCTAATTCGCAATGCAAAAGGGTGATTATGCCTTTAAAGGCAAGATCAGCACCCACAGATGAATGGATTAGAAATATAGCTGACCTTGGATCTCACATTTATGATGATGATGGATATGAAAAATGATTTCTAAAAATTTTCAGAAAAATCAAAAGGTTAGACGTTTTAATTGTGGTAAACCAGATCATCAGAAAGTGGATTTTAGGCAAGGCATTTCTAGAAACAATTACTGGAGATAATTCAAACAGAATGCCCCAGCCTTCTGGAATCTGCAGAAGGTGTGGCAAAGTCTGGCATTAGGCTAATGAATGCAGATCAACCAGGGACAGGCAAGGTAACCCCTTGCCATTGGGAAATGCCTTAGGGTACCTCTCACTGGTCCCAGTGTCAAATTTGGTCCAATCATTCCCTGTCAGAATTGGGAAAACTCCTTCACAGAACAATTAAAAACAACAGTGCTCTGGATGACATAACAACTTCAGTAGATGAAACAAAATTTTCAGAAGAGACCATAAAACAAGTATTTTTCAAACTTCTGTACATGATTGAAGACTAAAGCTAAAAATACAAATAAATAGCATGATTGAAGGTTTACTGAACATGGGCATTGATGTAACAATTATTTCACCCAGATCTTAGCATTCAGATTTGGGTCTTCAAGAGGTAAATATTCTACTTTCAGGGAGTGGAACCTTATCTAAGGTAAAACAAAGTGCAAATTTTTTGGAAACGTGATTTTTTACAACAATGGGAAACCCCGATTAACATTCCTCCAATCTCAGAAACAACCCATAAACTAATGTGTGCTTCAGGGAAAAATATTAAAAGGTGTTATAAAGAACAGTCTCCAACCGTTCAAGTTGTACATAAGCAGGAAACAAGAGCTGCTGATCTTCTATAGGTGCTGGTCAGCAGCCCTGCCTATAAAAGGGTTAGCTGGAAAGCCTGTTGGGGTGGAACAAAGGTTTTTGTCATCAGAAAAATTACAGGCACTGGAACAGCTGGTACAGAGCAGCTAAATGCTCAGCATATTGAAGAAACCACCAGGCCTTGGGATTCCCCTAAATTTTGTCATTAAAAAGAAATCTGGAAAATGGAGAATGGTAACAGATATAAGAGCTATTAAAAAGGTGATACAGTGAGTTGGCACTTTACAGCCTGGAATTCTCTTGCCTTCTCTATTACCTAAAGGATGGTCTATTATAGTGATTGATTTAGAAGGCTGCTTTTTTACTACACTTTTACAAGAACAGGATAGAGGGGAAAAATACCTTCACAGTGCCTACTTATAATAATTCCCAGCCTGTTGAGTTGTATCAGTAGAAAATTCTTCCATAAGGATGTTAAACAGCCCCACCTTGTGCACTATATTGTACAACAGTCATTAGAAATACTTTGTAAACAATTTCCTCAATCTATAATTTACTATTACATGGATGATATCTTACTAGCTGGTTCAGACTCAGATAACTGAGAAAAAAAATGTTTGAAGAGACAAAGAAAAATTTGCCTTCCTGGGGATTACAAATTGCTCCTAAAAAAAATACAGGAGATTCTAAAAAAAAAAAAAAAAAAAAAAGAAAAGAAAAGAAAAAAAAGGGGAGATTCTGTTAATTACCTCAGATATTAAATAGGTTTCCCAAAAATTCAACCATGGAATGTACAAATCAGGAGAGATCAATTATGAACTCTTATTATTTTCAAAAGTTTCTGGGAGATATTAACTGGCTATGGCCCACAATTGGATTGACAACTCAAAACTAAGTAATTCATTTCAAACCTTTCAAGGTGATAAGGACTTAAGTAGTCCAAGAAACTTTTCAGCTGAGGCTGAAAGAGAATAGGCTCTCATAACAATGAAATTTCAGGATGCACGTGAGTATCACTTGGACCCAGAGTTTGATTGCATCCTGGTTATTTTGCCTTCTGCTCATTCTCCCACAGGAATTCCTATGCAGAGAAAAGATAATGTCTTAGAATGGATATTTTTACCACACAAACAGAGTAAAAAAAAATTGAAGACCAATGTAGAAAGCTTTTCAGAATTGATTCTGAAAGGAAAATTGAGACTTCCTCAATTAATAGGAACAGACCCAACATAAATTGTGGCACCTTTTACTAATGCTGAAATTTTCTCATTATGGGCAGAAAATGAACATTGGCAAAGAGCTTGCAGTAATTTCTTGGAAAAGATTAGCAGTACATATCCCCCAAACAAGAGACTTCAGTTTATAAAAAGAACTAATTGGATTCTTCCTCACATTGTATGGGAAGGCTGGTTTATGGAGCCCCTACATGCTATAGTGATGCAAACAAATCAGGAAAGGCAGGCTTTAAGTCAGGAAATTTAAGTACAGTGGCTCAAAGCCCTTTTGATTCTGGTAAAAAGTCAGAATTATATGCTATTCTCATGGTATTATTAGATTTTTGTGACCATCTTATTATGACTTAATATGACTTATTACTGACTTTCAATATGTAGAAAGAGTTGTTTTACATACTAAAACCACTGAATTTATTCTGGATGATTTAGCATTAACTTTGTTATTTGTTCAATTATGACAAGCAATCAGAAATAGAAATCATCCCTTGTATATAACACATCAGATCCCATATGGGTCTGGCAGGCCCTCTAGCACAATGTATGATGAGACTGGTCAGCTATTGGTAGGAAATTTGCTAGAATCCTCAGAATTTCATAAGAATAGCCATGTTAATAGCAAAGGTTTGAAGAAATACTTTTCTATGAGGTAACAAAAAACCCAAGGAAATTATAAGGGATGTCCTAACTTGTTCTTTGTATCTTCGGATGACCAAACTCCGTTACCCTCAGGCAGTAGCCCAAAAGGTATTCCAAGACACGAAATTTGGCAAATGGGTATGTTTCATTTTGTGGGGCCTAGAAAATTAATATATATATATATATATATATATATATATATATATATATATATTCTCCAGGATTTCAATGGGCAATGCTTTAAGTTCTGAAAAGGCTGATTCTGTAATCACACATTTATTGGAAGTTATGGCTGTCATACAAATTAAGGCTGACAATGCTCCAAGATATGTCTCCAGTAAAATGAAACAGGTTTTTGCATAACATATTACAGGTACACCACACAATCCTATAGGACAAGCAATTATAAAAAATCTAATCGAACTCTAAAAGATATGCTTAATAAACATAAAGGGGAAATAAAGACCCTCCAGTGATAGATTGCACAATCAGTTATTAAACTTAATTTTTCTAAATGCTAATGAGAGAGAAATGACAGCTGTGGAGAGACATTGGATAATAGAAAAATATGCTGAACTAAATATGCCTATGCACTTTAAAATTGTGTTGACCTCAGAATGGAATCCAGGATATGTGTTACATTGGGAAAAAGGTTTTGCTCTTGTTTCCACAGGAGAAGAAAAGCTATGGATACCATCAAAATCAATAAAAGATTAGATTTGAACAAGAGACATCTCTTGATTAGCAGAGATAATAGTTCATTAAACAGCATGGCCATTCAACCTAAACTAACTTATAAAACTAACAAATGCTTTTCATTTGATTGGATATAACATGTCAAAAGAGAACCTCCCCAAAATTATGGTTGGGAAAGGGTTTTATTTTTGTCTTTCCAGGAGAATGAAGGCATATCACTAAGGAACCTGCAGGTCACTTGACAAATGAGACATCTGTCGTGATATATTGATTATGATTTAATAAAGCTTACTTGGGGATCAGAACACAAAGCTAGCTACACATAGACATCAGGCATTTAATCCCAGGACTCAGGAGACAGAGGCCAATGGATCTCTGTGAGTTCTTGAGCACCCTGGGCCACACGTCTTTAATCCCAGCACTAGAGAGATATATAAGGAAGAAGCAAAGGGTCTCAGGTGAGATTCAATTCCCAGTAACAGGGAGACAGCATCTCCATTTCAGGCTTGGTAGAGGTGAGAGGCTGCTTTGCTTTTCTGATCTTCAGCTTGAATCCCAATATGGATCTCTGGGTTTTTACTATTCATGTTACAGACATCTGAAGAAAAAAGGATGAATCATCCAGAGAAAATGTCCCAAGCAAAAAGAGTAAAATGGCCTAATGTTTGTCTCTGCTGTTCTCTACAGATGTATAAGGTCTTTTTGTAGTCCCAATTTAATTAAAGATTAAAGCTGGCTTTGGAGTTGGAGTGTGGGTCTCTCCTTTCTCTAAACCCAAGCATGTTAAAGAAAAATCCAAAATCTCTGTCTCATGTCAGGAGAACCACCTGGTATGGGACAGAAGAAAAGCCAAAATCAAGGGACTGTTCTATTGTCATTAATCTCATAATACTTTGGTTTTATTTAGACTGTTTTATACTTAAGGTATAAATTTATAGGATTAACATATAGATATTTGAACTCTCTGTTGTGATATTAATGATCATATAAAGTACTAATTTTAGACATAGGCTTCACCTACCTTCCTATACATAATTTGGGGCTTGAGTCTGAATCAGGAAACTAGGAATTAAGATTGTGCATGCCAGATGTATTTAATAGATTGTGATCCTTTAACCTCTTTGAGGTCTTGGCATATGGCATTTAAAATGTTTAAGTTTTCTTCAGTGAACCGTGATCATTCATAAGGTGACCTTTGAAGTTTCCAAACGGATGATGGAGCCCCACAATAATGATTACACCTGGATTGCGACAAATGCCACCCAAAGATCAGCTTTGGACTACAAACTTCTCAGGATAATTTTAAGGTGACTAGCTGAGATGGTCCAACCTCACAGACTCCTCTAGCCAGGACTTCAGGTAAACCCAACACTTTCCCATCACACCAAGGCTGGACAACAACTAGCTCTCCCAGGACTTGATCATTCCCTCAGTTTTCTCAGGGTCCCCTAAAGATGCTGTCACCCAGAAAACAGAAAGTAATTTTAAGAACAGGATACCCACTTCCCAAGAGGTAGAGTGAGGGGTTGGGTTATTTGGTGGATTATGGCTGTTTAATCATCTTTTGGAGGGGGGTGGTTGCAAGTTGCTATTGGTCATAGTAAGGAAGAAAACTAAACAAAGGAGGTTAGATTTTGGAATCCCATTCTGAAAAGAAAGAGGGGGATATAGGAATGATAGCTTAAGAGGGTAGATTCTTAAATCTACTTCTGAACTAATAAAGCAACTACTAGTCTTAAATATTTTACATTGGGGCTGGAGAGATGGCTCAGCGGTTAAGAGCACTAACTGTTCTTCCAGAGGTCCTGAGTTCAATTCCCGGCAACCACATGGTGGCTCACAACACCTTGAATTGTGCCCTCTGCTGTCATGCAGGCAGAAGACTGTATACAAAGCAAATAAATAAGAAAAATCTAATAAAATATATATTTTATATTGGTATGGAATTTTGCATATTGATACAAATTTAAGGTTATTTTTGTTATACTGTGTATGTTTCTACTCTAAGACTTTTTATTGGTACAAATTTAAGGTTATTTTTGTTTTAACAAACTGTATAAGTGTTTCTACTCTTGTTTAAGGTAATACACCTATGCCGCTCATTTTAAAATGTAGTGTAAAGCTCTAGTCCTTGAAGGTTGTTATTACAAACTGTTTAAGATAATTTTTAAAAACTTATATTAGTAGTTAGTCATCTATCATAATAGAATTTGTAGCTATGACAGGTATGTTTTCAAGGTTAAACAGTTATATTTTATATAGACAGATGGTATTCAGATACTTCAGTGACCTACAGAACTTGGCATTTAAGATGTTTTAATAACGTATGACTTTTCATGAGAGTGAGACATGTCTGCTCCCGAAAGCACCAATTTACTTCAAAAAAGGATGATGGGCATCAAAGAACCTCCATATGGAGCTTGCTTTCATTGTGGCAAAGCTGGCCATTTGGCAAGAAAGTTCCCTTGCCTTGACTGTTGACAGTGTGCTGTCCAAATTGGACAACAGGACACAAAAGAAGGTGACCAGCAACCTATGCCAAGACAAGGTAGGCTAGTCCTTCAAAAATCCCTGCTTCACAGAAAGGTCTGTCACATATTCTAGTCCTGTAGGCCTCAGATAGACATCCCGACATCACAGAGGAACCTGGGGTGACTGCCCAGGCAGCTAGATGTCTCTGTTATTTCTATAGTTTTGGAAGTTGTTTGCTCTGTACTTCCTGTTCACTCAGGTAATGATATATCTGTCTTATGTCTTTGATGGGATTGAAAAGTGGATGGTTATAGTTACAGTTTTCTTCGTTACCAAATTCAGAAAAGAAACTCACAAACGTGGTGTAAAGCATATAAGGTTGAGAGGCGTAAAAGCTTAAATTGTTTATCTAAGAAAATGTTTTGAGGTTGAAGAAGATAATTTCATGTTGATAATACAAATTAAGATAGAAAATGAATTAGGTACAAAAACTTCTGACTCACCAATTTAGGGTAGATAATGGAGTATTTTCTCTGAATTTGCCAAATGCAAATTTACTGGACTTTGTGAATGTAATTCTTACCTGATAATTGTTCTTATTATATATAGTTTTACTGTGTGAGCATTAAATCCTTTCCTTTTAATTTAGACAAAAAGGAGAAAATATTGGGGGATATTTTCATTGCACTCTGACACTCCTGAGATTGCCGATTTACTTTGAATCAGAGGGTGGAGCTAGCTACTAGCTAACTAAAATTAGCCAGAGGATTTTTGTTTGTTTTTGTTTTCAAGACAGGGTTTCTCTGTGCAGCCTTGGCTAGCCTAGAATTCACTCTGTAGACCAGGGTGTCCTCAAACTCATAGAGATCTACCTGTCTCTGCCTCCTGAGTGCTGGAATTAAAGGCGTGCGCCACCATTGCCTGGCTAACCATAAATGTTTTGTAGGACCAAAGTCATATAGATGGACACAGGAAGTAGTAGGTGGGCTTAGACAGACTCTCGGCTCTTTTGGATTGAGGAAGGAGAGAGTGGAGGCCTCTGGTCACTTTTCCACTGCTGCTCTGATCATTAAGATTCTTACCATAATATCTGACTCCCAAGTTTAATATTAATAAATAATAGATAAATGCTACAACTCAGTACCTGGGTGTGGTGGCACACACTGTAACCAGTACTCAGGGGAAGAAGCAGAAGGATTGAAAGTCAGTAGCTAACCTAGACTATATACCATGACTTTGACTCAACTAACTGATAACCACACACACACACACACACACACACACACACACACACACTCACACACACACACACACACACACCTATACACACACACACACACCTAAACACACACACACACACCTATACACACACACACACCTATACACACACACACACATACTCACACACACACACAAACACACACACACACTCACACACACACACAAACACACAAACACACACACACACTCACACACACTCACACACACACACACACACTCACACACACACACACACACTCACACACACCTACCTTTGTCCTGTCAGCTGTTTTCTGAAACTATCTTAGAAATGGATTTCTTTTTTTTTATATCCACCAAACATTGAACTCAATGATATATTCTGAATGACAACCTTTTGTGTTGATAGTAGGTTAAAAAAACAAAATAAAACCTAAAAAACGTAATTGGTTGTTCTCTGGGTGTGTTCTTAACTTCATTTTGTGTAGCAGCTTGCCCAAAATGCGTTGGGTGGCCAGAACTCCTCAGCCAGCTCACACTTGAGTCAGACAAGCCAGCACCACAGCTCTTTTCGGATGGCTGAGCCAGAATGAGGATGGCAGGTGTCAATCAACACCCGCCCATTAAGTGCTTCCGTAGGGGGCGTGGAGGCTCAGGTCTGTCTGGGAGACCCGAACACCGGCATCCTGTGATGACAGTGTTAAGGACAGGATTAAAGGTGTCTGAAAGACTGGCAGTCTTTGGTGCAGGGCACTCACAAAACTTCACAGAATAGCTTAGGAAGTCTTCAGTACTGGACAATCGTGCTGCTTTAGGGAAAAAAATCATTTAGCTACAAGATGGGGCTTCTGAGGACTGGGAATCTGTTGAACTTGAAAAAAATAATGTATGAAGCATATAACTACATGAATAAACTAGACCGAAAGGAAGAGGCTTTCCAACTGTATCATTTAAAAAATATGCTTAAAAGAAAATGTGCTTAGGGCTGGAGAGATGGCTCAGTGGTTGCGAGCACTGGCTGCTACTCTATGAGATTCGGTTCCCAGCACCCAAATGGCAGCTCACAACCATCTGTAACTCCAGTTTCAGGGGACCTGATGCCTCTTCTGGCCTCTGTGGGCACTGCGCTCATGTGATAGACATACACTATAGCTAACCACACACGCAAAAATAAATGAACCTTTAAGACAGAAAGTATTTTTCATAACAATCATTCTTTAGTCAAATGCACTCATGGAGGTCTTCCTAGTCAGGCAAGTTGCTTGCCTTACTTCACACGACGAGGTCTTTCCCCCTTGAGGTGCCAGAGCAAGTCGAGCCTGCTAAGCGTGTGCGCTACACTGACCTATCCCCGGGTCATGCCGTAGGTAGGTGCCAGAGGTATATTTTTATTCATTCTAAGGCTTAGTTTTGAAACCGTTGGCTTGGGTCCTGTGCTTGATGCTCTGTTTTCTGTGTGTGCAGGTTAGCCAAAGTCTGCTAGCCTGCCTTTTGGTGCCCCTGGAGATATCACAGTGACACCCATGCACTGTCTGGAGAGACCTTGCTCTGTGTCCCCGGCAGCTTTAATTGTCACCATTGTCTAGAATCACGTGAGAAAGAATCAATTGATTAATTGTCTTTATCAGATCATTGGTGGACATGTCTGTGAGGGATGGTCCTGTCTGTCGTAAGTGATGTAGGCGGGCTCAGTCCACACTGGGCAGAGGAGCCTGTGAGGGAGCCAGGGAGCAAGCCAACAGGCTTGCTCTTCCACAGACCCCGCCTCCATGCTCCCGCCCTGTGTACCTCGATGATGGGCTGTGACCGGGAAGTACTGTTTTCAGAGTCTTTCATGGCAGCCTAAGTCTTGGTGTGAGGTAAAGAGAAATCATAAAGGCTTTGAGCGTCTGGAAAGAGTTGGGCCTGGGCAGTGGCAGGGCCGGCGAAAGTGTCTTCTACCTCGAGGTCCCCCTTCATGCTTGCTCTTCTGCTACGCTGCTTCTTCCACAGGCCTGGCTCTATGTGCCTCCCCCGCACCCCTGCCTCCCCGCCCCTGCCTCCCCCGCACCCCTGCCCCCTCCGCACCCCTGCCTCGGCACCCTCACCCTATCTATAGGCTCCAATGGTGCTATACCAGAGGCCCTCTCGTTCATCCTATGCAGAGCAACCCCTTTGCACTCCAAGCTCTGCCTCTCCCTCTCCTGCTGCTTGGTTTTTCTTCACAGCGTTTCTTAGCCCACACATAAACCATTTGTCTCATCTCTCTAGGATGTAATCTCTCCAAGGGAAAGACTTTGCTTTGTTGGCCTCCGTATCCCTGGCATCTGAATGGTGCCCAAGCATAATAGGTACTCAAGGGATATTTGCTGAATGAATAAAGGAGGACTGTTTCGTTGAGATTTCAAAGGTACTGCCCCTGCTGGTACCTCCAGGGGTGAGTGCTTGTGCAGTAAAAGAAATCCAATAAGCAATCCTCTCTAAATGGAATCTATGAGCACATTCTTTTTGGACTGTTGAGCCCCCCATCCTCCTAAGCATGTCAACTGGAGTCGGTTGACCACGAAGCATTCTCATAGCTTATCCAACGGGTAGAGGAAGACACTCACAGAGTGCTTGCCACTCGTTCACTTCAGACTTCCTGGAGGTAACTCATGTGCACAGCTAAAACAACCATCATTCTTCATATCCTGTTGGGGACTTGTCTAGGAATTCAAGTTTGAAGGAGCTGGCTGGATGCGGCGATGTGAGACCCTCTGTGTGAAAACTTCTCCCACAGGCTTTCAATCGGCAGGCTATCTTCAAGTGTGAGAGATCAAAAAATGGAGATGATGCCATGTCCACACATACGCCACTGGGTGATCTGACCAACTGAAAGAATTCATGAGAAATTCTGTAGGAATTCCTGGCTGCACACGCATGTCACCCACTAGTTTATTAGCTGACAGACTCAAACCAGACAAGTGTATACTGTGGCTGCCTGTGAGTCTCCTCAGCCTGAGGCTATATATACAGCCTTGGTCTTTGTGGGAAGCCCCTACTGCATGTGGGCTGAACCACAGCTTTTTAGTCGTAACATACTTCCTGCTGTAAGTGGAATTTGGGATGAGGAACGGCAGCTATGTAAACTCCGGTGTGTCCCGATGTGGGGCCTTTAGGGTCTTCAGATATTGTGGTTCTCTTAGGATGACTACGGGTTCAGTATGACTCTTAGCATGGATCTGTTTGTTACCAGTGTCTTCAAAGGGAGTCAATCTTCTTGGTCACCATTTCCCAGGACAGAGCACCATGTTCTAGGGTGCCACCAGGGCCACTTTCTCACTTTGGGAAGAACTACAAGACTGGTGCCACTTGAGTGGCATAGTTTAGAGGTAGGAGGTTTCCCTGACATATGCAGACTGGGTTTATCCCTAACGTTACATTTAGTGGGAATAGTGGTGTAGAGCGTCAAGACCAAATGCCAAGGTCATGCCCAGATACAGAGTTCAAAACCCCATGTGAGCCCTTGTCCTAAAATAAAACAAAAAGAGGAGAGAAAGCTCATTGTCACAGTGCTCAGAGGACCTCATTGAATACCATATCTGAATGTTTTTAACACTGGAACTTGGGCCTTTCTTTCTAAACAAGAAAACTTGAAGTGAATTGACAGGTAACTGGAGCACAGCTGAGCTGAAGACTGACTGTCAGTGAGTGAGAGTTGGGGAGTCAGAGCCGAGAAGAGCTGAACACAGTGGAGGATGTAAGCAGGAGTTGGGGAAGGACCCTATTTCCTGGAGCAGGATAGCGTATCCATGGTGGAATCCACAACCAGGAATGCGAGTAAAATTCCCTTAGTAACTTCACAGTCCTGTTAGAACTGGGAAGACACAGGAGGCTCCAGAAAGGTGGTAAGGCACCAGATCCAAACAGGCAGTGGTGAGGTGGACAGCCATGTAGGAGGTGGAAACCCAGAAAAGAGCTGTGAGCTCCTGATTCAAATTATAAAACATGAAGAGCACTAGTGGGGGATGAATGCTGGGCTAAGTGATCCACAGGATGTGAGGGATCTCAGAAAAGACTTGAAGGAGATCAGTACAATGTGGCTGTCAGGTGCAAGCTCTGTAACACCTCTCCAGTCGGGAGTGTAGTCCACTCCATTTCTCTTGCCCCCGCAGTGAGTAGAAGGTGGCAGAAATGTCACTATGAGACCTTTGAGATGGTCCTCACAGGTGGCACAGGGTGACGTGGGCTGTTGGAATCCAACTGTCCTGATGAAAGCAAGCCAGGGCACACAGACACCCATGTGTAGGTGTCCTGGCTCAGTGCAGCTGAGCGCCTAGCACACAGCTGGTATCCACTGCAGACACAGGCCCCAGTCTCCGTGTGACAGCAGCAGCATGAGAATGAGTGGGAGCAGCTCCTCCACCCACCTCCTCCTCCTTCCCCGCCCTCCCTCTCTTTCCTGCTCTAGAAAAGTCATAGCAGTTGAATGCTATTATGACTGGGCTTCCCCAGTCGCAGATGCAGCCGCCGATAAATGTAACGGCAATTGATGGCAGAGTCTTAAAAGATTATGAAAAGCCTTTTAATTCCCTCTTAGTTTTCTATTACTTTCTCTTTTGGTTTTCTGGTTTCTGTAGGAAAATAAACCAACACATGTGTGAGATTTGACCATCACTGTTGAGGCAGCCTGGTGGACACATTTTCAACTGCATCTAAGGCCAGGCTAGGGAGCTGTCGTTCAAGATGTCCCTCGCATCACCCCTCATTCTCCCATTCTCCGGTTAGGATGAGGTCTCAGCCAACACATAGGAGGTTTGCTTTAGTTTTTAAACACATTCTGACTTGTGTGCTCTTGGTGCAGCTCTCCTCAGGGTCAGGTTGTGGGTATCACTTGGCAGTGTGCAAGCATGTGGAGGAGGTTTGTGTGTGGTAGAGGAGTGATTTAGATAGCAAGGGCAGGAGAAAAGACAAGGCCAGGGATGGAAGTAGAAATGGTAATTATGTCCCATTGTACTGGCTGTCAGGCTATTATTCTAACATAACATACATTATACCTTGTGAGTAGGAATCAGAGGCTTTTCAAAAGCCACTTTTCTTACTTTAAATGGTGAATTTTATGTATCATTAAGTCCATTCTTATATAAAATCTGAGCTATTTAATTTTTTTTCTAGCTAAGTTTTGAGTAAAAGGAGAGCCCAACACCAGTAACATCTCCTAGAAGAACCAAGACATGGGGGAGGTGTTAGAGGGCCCCCCTTTCTCCAGGAGAATTTTGGGAAATTAGAGAAGGACCTGGAAAACAGATTTGGAGGGGACAAACTGTTGATAGCCAGACACCTGCTTGGGTGAGGCAAAGAAGGTATTTATTGAACATATATATATATATATATATATATATATATCATTACATATATTACATATAGTCACATGTGGGGCTCCACAGCTTCAGGTCCAGGCCCTTACTTCTTGCTTGAAGCAGTGTCTTGTAGGCAGCTGTGCACAAAGTCTAGCTGGTCTGCACACTTCTGAGCTTTCTCCCATTTCTGCCCCACTTCCTCACCATAGGAGCCCTGGGGTTACAGACCCTGCTACCATGTCTGCCTTTACATAGATTCTGAGGTCTCCTGGCTGAGTCAGCTCCCCCCCACCAGGCCAGGCCACCAGCCAGCATTTGTTGAATCAGTAAGGAGACCTTCCTTAGTTCACAGCCTTGGAAAGCCCTCAGCATGCTCCAGGAATTTCAGGCAGTGATTATGTTTTATTCATTGTAAAGCTACACACACACCACACACACACATGCACACCAAACACACACACACAACACACACAACACACACAACACACATACACACATAACACACATACAGACACAACACACATACACACACAACACACACACACACACACATGCATGCACATACCATATACACTGCACACACCATACACACATGCACGCACACACACATGCCATACACAGCACACACACACACACACACACATGCATGCACATACCATACACACACCACACACATACACCATACACACATGCACACACACACACCACATGCACACACACACCACACACACACACACACACACATACACACATACACACATGCACACACACACACACACACACACACACACACACACACACACACACGCCATACACACATGCACACACATACACACACACCATACACACATGCACTCACACACACACCAAGCTAGCAACACCGGAGAGGTAACTTGAGCGTTAAGAGCAGCAGCTGCTCTCACAGAGGATCCAGGTTCAGTTCCCAGCACCCACCCGGCAGCTCACAACAGATTATAATTTCAGTTCCCGGGGACCTGATGCCCTCTTCTTGCCTCCACAGGCACTGCACGTATGAGGCACACATGCACATGCATGTGCCCATGAGAAATGCTTTGGAAACAGTTCCAGGAGCTCTGCTGTTGGACACAATTGTGTGGCCGCCTGTGTTTTTCCCTTTTGTGTTTTTACACTTTCATCTCATCACCTACACTCTTTGTGCTGATCTCCACCACTTCATAGAAGGTGTTCATCCGTGGAATTAAACAGAAAGTCCGTCCTAAACACCATTCATCAGAAACTTTAGTCAATATTTTCTGATTCCGCTTTTGTAAAAACCCTGCAAGGGAAGTTTTGACTTTTGCTTTGACCATGTGATCAGTGAAGCACAGAGAGGATCAGCAACTCCCTGGAGGGCACACAGCTGGCAGCAGGTAGAGCCAAGATTTGGATCTCGCTCCAGAACTTGTGTTTTACACATTGACCTTAGACTGAATGATGCTAATCTTTTCTTTGTAAATTATTTTTTTCTGTATATTTGTCTGTGATTGTTGTGCCTCTTCTAATTAAGAGATTTTATTGCTGGGGCAATGATCTCACAGCCCAATGACCTGTTATGATTTGGAACTCAGGGTACTCAAAGGCTTCATCCATATCCAAACTTCGGCATCTCCTGAGGTCCTGCATTCTCGGCGGCTCCCAGGGCGGCTCAGCAGGAAGCTGGGCATGGCCTTGTGCTACCAGGCAGAGCCTGTACCTCGTCAGAGACAGAACAAAGGCAGTTTGGATTTGGGGTGAGCATCTATTCCTTGACAGCTATGTCAGGATTTGATTTGGTCTTGGGTTGTCTTATTGGTCACTAGCTGCAATCAAGTCAGGTTCAGTTCCTTCACGTGGGGATCCTATGGGGCCTCGTCCTAACTGGATGCTCTTCAGAAAAACAAAACAACACCAACAAAAAAAGCCCAAGACAATTAAAAGTACTAGATAGAAAGCAAGGATTTCTAAGTGACCTACCTGGATTGGGTTGGCATTCAGATATCTGCCCCCTGCCTTTCTCCCCACACAAATTAGTAGTTGTTTTCTGTGGTATGTAATAGTTTTACAGTTTTCTCCAAATGCCTCTTTCAGGTTTAGATTCAAATTGGTTTCCATGGACTTGCCTAGCTGCTGCTGTTTGTGTATGCTTGTGTAATACTGACCTGTGCGTGCTTGTGAAATGACACGAAATGGTAAACAGATTTTTCTTTCCTTTTTTAAAGAACTTCCCCTACAATGAGTGCTTTCAAGTTTTTAAGCTCACCATGGATTAGAATCGTCTGGGGAGCTTTACAGACTTGCCCTATCTGGCCTCACCCCCAGATGGAATCCTTTGCTTTCTGGGACTTGGCTGGGCATCTTGTTTGGGTCAAGGGAATAGAAAGTCAAAGAGTAAAAGAAATATATTGTTGGATTCTGAGTTTGAACAGACTAGCGGTGGGAAGGACAAGACGGAAGATCTGGCAGGGGGCAGTGAGGCTGCCGGAAACAATTCCCAGGGCAGCGAGGGAACTCAAGGGTGACGAGAAAGCTGGGGAAACAATGAGGCGTATTTATTTTGGGCTCCTGGACTCAGTGCAGACTGACATGCATCCGGGATTAGTGACCAGGTGGAACACTGGTCATCTTAACAGGTGTCTTTATGGTCTGATGTGTGCTAAGACATCCCTCCCTTGCCTGCATTTTTTTGACACATCACCCCAATTCCCCAGATTCTTGGCAAGGGAGAGAGGGAGAGCGCTGGATTTTGGTGGAGGGAAAGGAATGTCCAGAATGAAAAAATACTCCATGGATGTTGATGAATGTCTGCGTCAGCATTATTTTAAAATGCTCACTCTTACATGCATACGTGTTTATCTGTGTATTTGTGCGCCGTGTGCATGCAGTGCTGGTGGAGGCCAGAAGAGACATCATTTCCCTGAAACTGGAATGATAGACAGTTGTGAAAGACCAGGTTGGTGCTGGGAACTGAACCCTGGTCCTCTGCAAGAGTAGCAAGTGCTGCTAACCACTGGGCCACCTCTACAGCTGCAGGCTTCTCTTCTGTGTTGGTGCATTTAAGGGTCCTTCATTCTTCAAGCATTTGAAAGCCTTCCGAGAGCACAAGTGTTTGACTCCTCATTTTCTTGACCTACCAGTTTGACAACTAAAGAAATATGGAGTCTCTATCACTACAATTCTGTCGACATTTCAGTTCATTTAGAATGCACTTTAAATTTTACCCATTAAAAGATACTTTGTCATTAAGCCATCATACTTTGACTCTTAACAAGTTTTGTGAGCCTTCCTTTTATGACTTTTAGGATCCCATACATCTTTTATATTCCCCATCCATTATTGCTGGTCCTGAACGGTATCTGCTTTAGAGCAACTGGTGGCCTCCCTCAAAACAGCTATCCTGCTCCTCTGTCACATCAGAGCAACAGAAATAAGAACTTAAAACAGCACTGACAAGTCACCCAGTTTCCAGGTAAAAAAACTTGGCTTTGGCTGAATCACTGGAACCAGGTACTTAAGAATGTGGCCCAAAGTAACAACCTATCTTGAGAGAAAAATATACTATGTTCATTACTTAACAGTCTTCACAAAGACAACCTACCCTTCTCCTCTGGTGTTAACTGAGGGTGAGTGTAGCCTTGTCTCTCACTATGAGATTGTACTTTGAGAATCCGAATTGTCAGTGGGGAGTGATAGGGTCACAGAGTTTCAGCACAGACATGGACCTGCAGGCAGCAGGACCCACGTGCAGCTGTTTATTTAATTGGTATGTATTCTTTATACATTATGTTGTTTTAATTGGTGTGTATTCTTTATATATGTAATGATGAGTCCCATAAGGACATTTTTATTTCTGAAATAAAATTTTCCTTACCCTTTGAGAATTTCATAGGGGTGTACAATGTGTTTGGATCAGACCCTGAAAACAGCAGTTTTACTCTTCTTTGTGGCTGAATAGATTCACACCGTGAGCAAGTCACACATTCATTATCTATTCCTCCTGACGGACATTGAAGGGAATTCTGGAACCTAGCTGTTGCGAACAGTACTGAGATGCACTGACATTTTCTCCTGCTTTAACCAAAAGAACACAGATTGGCTTCTTTCCCAGCACTGGACTAAGCTTAAGGCAAATGACAGACCAGAGAGACCAACAATATCCCAGTGACATCTGTTCTTTTAGCTCTGATTCTTATTCTGTGGGTCAATAAACACCAATATACTCTAATTTTGTCTAAATTAATTTGGTTTCATTCGGCTGTTTGCAATCGAAGAACCGTAAGAATGAAAACAGGGTATTTCGTACTAATGAGTTAGAGACCCTTAGATGAGCGCTGTACCAGGAATCCTTTCTTTTGTAAAGAGTTTTAACTCAGCTAAGATGAGTTGCTGGTCTGGGCAGATGGCTTGGTGGGCTAGAGTGCTTGTCTCCAAAGCTGACCACCTGAGCTCATCCCCAGGACCCACAAGGCAGAGGGAGAGAATTAACTCCTGAAAGTTGGCCTCTGGATTCTCCATTAGCACAATGGGGCATAGTTCCCAAGCCCCAATACATAATAAGATGCTAGACAGATAGATAATCATTGGAAGATTAATTATGGATCTTACATAGAGTTGTAAATAAAAAGCCATATTAATGAACAGCTTGAAGTTGCTGGGTTCACATAAATATTGTGACAGGTCTTTCCTTTCTGGAATTTATACTGTCCTTGCAATGAGTTACCCAAGCTGTTGGTAGCAGTACTATGATGGAGCTAAGAGAAGCGCTGTCTGGACTCTGGCAGATCCCACAGAGAGAGAGGAGCTGTCCACCCAGCCCCACACAGCTTTGCTGTGATCTCAACCATTTGTGCTTCCAGAACTTAATTCTAGATTCTCTCTTAGACATTGGGAATCTTGGTCCAAGTCTGTGTTCCTCATCTTTATTGATATCCACAGATGGACCCAGTTGGTTTGCAGAGATAATATAAATGTCTGCTTGCAATTTTAATCCCAGGAAAGATGTTGTTTTTGAAATAAGTGAGAAGGTGGATCTACTACTTCCTGTCTCCCCAGATCCTTCTAACTCTTCACAAGCTACAGAAATCCCACAATGCTCTTCCACCTGGGCATATCTGTGGACCCGTGGACTGCCTGACCTGTGGCAGGCTCATGGGCCTTGAACCCACCCTGTTAACAACCTGCATTTACAAACCTTGTGCCCCTCCTTTCTCCTTAGCTTGTAGAGGGAAGTCTTGAACCTTTGCATCTCCCGTGTCGATGGACATGAAGGAATACATTGTTTGTATCCTCACCCCCATAATAGATTCAACAAAGGCTGATGAACCCCATTGGTAACTTGGTGACCCGCTGTGGTGGTATGAATGAGAATCACCTCAGTACCCTTGTTATTTATATTACTTGGTTCCCAGTTGGTGGATCTGTTTGGGAAGGTGTGTCACTGAGAGAGAGCTTTGAGGTTTCAAAAGCCCATGTGGTTACCAGCTATCTCTCTCCTTGCCTCCTACTTCTGGGTAAGCGTGTGAGCTCTCAGCTTCTTTTCCAACACCATGCCTGACTGCTTGTTGCCACGCTATCGCCCATGATGGGGATGCAGTCACAGTATGAACTATAAGCCCCAATAGACTGTTTCTTTTATAAGCTGCTTTGATCATAGTGTTTATCACAGCAATTTAAAAGAAACTAAGATGCCCATTAAGTTCTACAAGAAACAATGTTCTAATGGCATGGTAGAGCCAGGAAGTCCCAGGCTCTGACCCCAGGACACTGCATCTGTAGGAGTGTCTCAGAATATATTATAAAAATACTAGAGTTTGAAGACTTTTGCTACATCCTTGCTGGCCACACCTCTTCCTACTTTCCAGTGCTCCCCTCTTGTCTGTATTTAGGTTCCTTGACAGACTCTGAAGACGCCTGAGTCTGAAGCCTGAGTTATGTTTCAACCTTGTTACTATATTTCCAAATACTCTGCCTGTTTGCTCACAGCTCTCTGCTTTTCTCTAGTGTGTGTTTTAAAACCCTTTGGAAAGAGCAATGCTGACCTGCATACCACTGCAAAGCCAGGCCTTCCCTACACATTGTCAGTGGATGAACTTAAACTTGAGGTTGCCATGAAAGCAAAGCCTGTTGCATTCCAGCTTTGAAGTTCTACTCTGCCCCAGGATGGGCTCTCTTCTCTGCACCCACCAATAGCCAGCTCCTTTGAGCACTTGGGGTTTCCAGGCAAAAGGAAATAGTATTTGCAAAGCTGTGGAGCTGGACTACACAGAGATGGGTCAGTGTGAGGATGAGAGGTGTCAGTGTGAGGATGAGAGATGTCAGTGAGTGATTGGAGAGATGACTCACTGTCTGAAAGCTCTAGTCCAGCAATCCTGAGACTTGATTTTGATCCCCAGATGCCAATTAAGAATCTAGTAGCGGTAGCCTACATTGTAATCCCAGCACTTCTACAGAAGTGCTGGGAGAGCTGGCCTGCAGTACACGGCACAGCAGCAGAAACAGAGCTTACCTTATAATATGAGGGAGAAAACCAACTCCCAAAGCTAGCCTCTTGAAGTGAACAACACTAAATAATTATTGACAACCATGCTGATTAAGTCAATTAGAAGTTTTATGTCAATTATAAAATTGATGACCAGACAAGAACAGGCTTGTGCCTTGGTGTCCAAGCTCAGGAGCACAGAGTTTTCAAGGGCAAAACCCACAAAGACAGTAATTTACATTAAGGTCGGAGTAACCTTGAAATGTTTGTTTCTGAAAGAACATAGTAATTAATTTAGATATAACAGGTCAATGTTTTCTACTTTTATTTTTCTGGTTATTTCAGTTTAATTATTTTTGGTTAATACATCTGGACTTTGATCAAGGCTGTTTTCAATTTCTGCTTATTATGAATAGAGCATCAGTTAACACAGATGAGCAAGAATATCTTTAGTAGGATGAAGAGTCCTCTGGAGAGATGCCCGAGAGGGGTACAGCTGCATCTTGAGGTGGACCTACTCCCAGCTTCCTTACCTACCCGCCTCTTCTGACGTTTAAAGTCAGATACTGTGTTATGTGCTGTGCTGCTCGTGTTTTTGTCAGTTTGACACAGAGTGGAGTCACCTGGTCAGAGGGAACCTGGAGGAATTACCACCATCAGATTGCCTTGTGAGGTATTTTCTCATTTGCTAATAGATGCAGGAGGACCCAGCCCTTGTGAATGGTGCCATCCCCAGGCAGGTTTTCCTGTACTGCATCAAAAAGCCGGCTGAGCAAGCTACAGAGAGCAAGCCAGTGAGCAGCCCTCCTCATGGTCTCTGCATCAGCTCCTCGAGCTCCTGCCCTGACTTCCCTCCATGATGGACTGTAACTTGTTAAGCTGAAATAAACTCTTTCCTCCCTGAGTTGCTTTTGGTCCGTGTTATCACACCCACCAAAAGCAAACCAGGACACTTGGATCTTTTCATATTTACATTTTATCATAAATTTTCCCATTTAGTCCCCTCTTGAAGATCAGGTGCGAAAGATGGATTTATAGTTATTGGGTTATTTAACAAGGAGAGGTGGATTTGAGGTTCTCTCCTCAATAGAACACCGACAGCTCCAACCGAGGCTTCCCACACCTCTTCTAGGTTTCCTCATTCAGCAGTCATTTCCAGTCACTTCCCAGTGGAGGCTAACAGCTCAAGGCAGGCTCATTGTTCACGTCTGGTTTCAGATCTTCCTATTTTCAGTTATGGGGCCCGGCGTAGGCTGCTGAACGCTTGGTTGGGTCTGTCTCTGAGGAATGCACTCAGTGGCCTGGATGCTGGACAGATCTGGGGTCATGACCTCTCTTCACTCTCTCAGATTTCATTAATGGTGCCTGGGGCCAGTGTGTGCTGTTTGTAGGTCACCCGAGTTACATTTTATCCAGCATTGCCTTTCTCTTAGGCAGTATTATCTATTAACCACCCCTGTCTTTACCCACATCCCTGGTGGGCACTGGGTAAAGTAAAGATGTAAAATTTCTGAGAACATTAGACCATTGTTGGGCAGGCTTTTTCATTGTGGAGGGTGGGTGTGGGAGGGAAAGGGCAGGAGTCTGTGCTCTCCTCATCTGGTATAAGTTTACAGATATCAACATGTTCACTCTAGTTTAAGGGGCTCACAAACTCACACCAGGACCATGCTAAATGTGAAAAGCTATCTGCATCTTTGGTCTGTTGATCTCCCTCCTTTCTGTCTCTTGTGGATGGCATTCTGCACCCCCACTTAACTGGGCAAGCTGGTTTTTACTTCTCTGGATGTCTATAATTTTGCACCTTTCCTCTAAGATTGACAACAGGTGAAGGGGGCAGCAAGATGGCTCTGCAGATAAGTGGCTTTTGCAACAATGCATGTTGGTTTGAATTTGATCCCAGAAATCCACAGGGAACAGAAAGAACCATTCCCCAAAGCTGTCCTCTGACCTCCCCTTGCCCCTACACACTGAATAAATAAATAAAAACCAACCACCAAACAAACAAATGTAAAAACAACAACAGTAATAAAGAACAGATGACTTACAGGAATACACCCAGATTGGAGAGGCTCGGCAGGGCTGTTCTACCTGTACCCCCAGTCAAGCACAGAGGGCCTGGCAAGAGCTGGCAAAGTGAACTGTGAACCAGTCTAGTCCCTTGCCCCAAACCCTGATTTTGAAACCAGCCACTTTCTCGCATCTGGCTTGCTTAAGGTGACTCCAAGGTCATTTATCTGCCTTACCTGGGTCAAGCCTGGCTTTCCCTGCTCCTCTACATACACACTGGACTTAAATTTCACTACACTGGGTTAAATTTCAAATACTGAGGACCTGACAACAGTGTGCAGGTTAGGGTTTGTGTACTTCATGCCCAGACAAAAGAAAACTCTGAGCCCAGCCGGTCTCCCACACTCTGCTGAGTGGCTGGTGAGTGGCCAGTTTACAGGTTTCTACTCCAGGGGAAATGCCCTTGACATTGTTTTAGTACTTTTCTTTCCCAAGTGAGCTAGAAGAAGGGGAAAAAAGTCCCCAGTCAAGGCATGGTTCCATTGTTCTCCTGGCTGTTTAAAACCACGTCTCAAGAGCGCAAGTTCCTGGTGTGGGTCTAGGCAGACTCCATCTTTTGGCCCAAGTGTTGCTCTGACACTATCATTTGAGGCCGCACTGATTAAAATCATACCTTGTTCCAATTGCATTCTTATCGATTTCTATAGAAGGCAGCAAAAGCAAAGCTTGTTTTTAGTTGTTATTTCTTGAGCACCAGGAATAGGGGTGGATACAGAGCAGTAGAGCGGCTAGAGGAAGTATTGAACCCAAAAGTCAAAACTGCAAGAGGTAAAGATTAGATTCCT
This sequence comes from Cricetulus griseus, assembly GCF_003668045.3. Classification (NCBI taxonomy): domain Eukaryota; kingdom Metazoa; phylum Chordata; class Mammalia; order Rodentia; family Cricetidae; genus Cricetulus; species Cricetulus griseus. The sequence goes on along the minus strand of NC_048596.1, from coordinate 279,653,896 downwards.
TTACCACCCCCACACCCCCACCCCACCCCACCCCCGCCACCGTTGGATCCACTCATTCCTTGGTCCTGAGAGAATGGGAGGCATTTCTGACACAACATTCTAAACATTAAAATAAGAGAAATAGAGATAATTGAAAGTATCCCTAGCTCTGGCAAGTACTGACTTGCATGCTATGAAGTCAATTTAAATACAATTGCTAATCCTTGCAATTGTTATCAAAATATAAAAACCAGGAAACTGAGCAATAACAGCAAAAAAGCATGGCTGTTTAATTCGATTATAGTTTATTCTTTATAAAGAAAACAGGCTGAGCATGTGGGCAAAACAATGCCCCCGACTCAGGGCCAGCCACTTCATAAAGTTAAAGCAAACAGGATATTAAGAGCATATTTGCTGGAGTGTCTTGGCTCCATATTTATTGGTTATTTACCATTTATATTTTGAATTGCAGGAGTTAAGAACACTGTTGGTTTGTGTGTAAGGAGATCGAGGTGAATGTCTCCTGGCTAAGATGGGGTGGATGGCAAGGATGGGCATTTCTTCCCACTTGAAATGTCTTGACAATTAGAAAAAAATATTGTTTAAATGTCACCAGTGCCGGGGATGGGATGAAGTAATGAAGGGCATCGAGGGCAGAGATGGGAAACAGGTACCAGAAGCCTTTGGTACCCAGTCATGAACACACAGGAAATTTCAGAAGGGAAAGATGGGGAATGCGGTATTAAGGAAAGACTCCATCATGATTCCCGAAGCAAACCAGCAAATCTTTAATATGAACAGGGGAGAAAGAAATGAAGGAACGGCTCAACCAACTAAACAACAAAATTTCAGGAATATATAAAAACTCCCTAAATGTAAGTGGTCCTAAATCTCGAATTAAAGGCACAGAATTACAGTGACAGAGTTAAAAGACATACTCATCTATTTGCTGTCTCCAGGAAGCACACCTCCCTGACAGAGATATTCACAGACTGCCAGTGAAAAGATGAAGTCAATTTATCAAATAAACAGATGCTAAAAACAAGCTAGTGCACCTGTTTTGGTATCTTACAACAGGAAACTTTTAGCTAAAATTAGCCAGAGGAGATAAAAAAAAAAAAAGCCAGCACATATTAAAAAAAGAACAATCCATTTGTTACAATCTTTTGTTACAAAAGAAAATGTAACAATTGTAGCGGCCAGAGAGACACTCAATAGTTAAGAGCACTTACTGCTCTTGCAGAAGACCTGGGTTTGGTTTCCTGAACCCACATGGTGCCTGACAACCATCTGTAATTCCAGATGCAGGGAACTGTGTAGGGAGACACCCTAGCCCCGCCCAATAGTCCCGGGACAGGTGCCAGGTGGACCCGGGACTCGCCCATAAGGGCGTGGTGAAGGAAAGCGGAGGGACGTAAGGGAAGGTTCTTAAGGGCTGCACGTGGAGATACTAGCCCCTTCTCTCTGGCTGCGCTAGCTGGGTTCCTGTGACCTCGCTCTCGCCTGTGTTTTGCCCTGGTGCTTTCTTGAATAAAGACATCTTACCATCACGGACTATAGTTCATCTCTGGGCGCAGGCAGTAATCTTAAGAGAACTGGATGCCCTCTTCTGGCCTCTGCATGTGGTACACAGATGTACATGCAGGCGAAACACCATACTCACACACATAAAGTAAAAACAAGCAAGCCTTTTAAACGTAGCTATTGTAACATTTACCCATGAAATTTAGATGATCATTAAGGGTTACTTTGAAAACCTATCTTCTAAACTAGAAAAAAAATTAGGTGACAGGAGCAAATTCTTAGACACATATTATCTACCAAAATTAAATAAAAAAGGAAACAAACATATTTTTGTTTTTAAATCTGTATGACAGTTTTCCCTCCCTCCTCTCCTCCCAGTCCCTACCCCATCTCCTCTCTCTGCTGACCCACCCCCACCCCGTCCTCCTCTGTTTCTCTTCAGATAAGGGAGAGCCTCCTGTGGATATCAACCAGCCATGGTATATCAAGTTACAGTGTGACTAGGCACGTCCTTTCCTATTAAGACTGGATAAGGCAACCTGGTATGAAGAAAGCAGGCAAACGGAGTTAGAGGCAGCCCCTAATCCCACTGTTAGGAGTCCCATAAGAAGACCAGGCTACACAACTGTAACGTGTGCAGAGCGCCTAGGTCAGTCCCATGCAGGTTCTCTGGGAAATAAACTTCTTAAACACATACAAAAGAAGGAGTGAGATTGAAGCCGGAAAAGGGGCTCTGAAGGAAGGAAAGCACAGGATCAGTCCACTACCATCTTCTACCAGACTTTAGAGAAGAGCCCCAGCCATCTTCCTGTCTCCCCCCCCCCCCCCCCCCCCCCCGCGTTGCAGTGCAGGGCTTACAAGGAGCAAGGCCACGGCCAGCTTGGGGGCTGGGGATCTGAACTCAGATTCTCTTACTTGCACAGCAAACACGCCCACCCAGTGAGCCATCCTGCCAGTCCTCAGTGAGCATTTTAAAGGGATTGGTGTATTCCGTGGCGGGGACACTGCCCTGGATGCTTCCACGCTGTTTCCTACGCAAAGACTGCTTGCGTCTGAAGCGTTGACGTCTCTTCGCTTTCTCCACACATCTTCTCCCTCCTGGACAGGCTCTCCTGCCATGTCTGGGCTGTCCGCTACTGTGATGGTTCATCTGGTAAGCTGACAGGTGTCAGACATTGTTAGACAAGAGTCCTGGAACTCGAAACACGAAGTGACAGAAGTCTTGCTTATTTAGCACTAGTGACTTTTCCTGTAGAGACAAAGGGAAGGAAGGACCCTCAATGCTGCAGTGATTTTAGACTTTCTTGTAAATTCTTGGAGAAAATGGATGTGTGCCTCTTCCCTTGGCCACGCACAGTGGGGAGTGGTTCCACCCATTGTGAGGAATCAGAACAACTGACCAGTGGCTTTGTGGACCCAGCAGATCTGCGGGGATGGAGAAACGACAGTTGGTTGACTTATTTCCGCTCCAACTATTCATAAAAACCCCAAAACATTAATTTTTCCTTTTAGTTCTTAGTGATTTAAATAAGCCAACACTGAGAGCTTACTGAAGCCTCCCTCAACAATAGCAGGTGCCCCGAGACCCCAATGAGGATTTCTTTGTACTGAACGTTTTCAGAGTAAAGAGATTTTTTTCCCCACAAAATAGAAAGTACACTTAAGCCTTAACCAATTAAATAATAATCCAAATAGCGTTGTTTCTTAAAGCGGAGCTAATTTGAATCTCACAATCGAAGCATGAACACGTGTTGCTGGGCTTCAGGTTTTGGAACCCTCAGATGGGAAGCAAATGGCTGACTTACCGCCACCCTGAGAGTGGATAGAGATTTTCCTGTGTTACTGTCTATAGGTTGCATGTAGCCCAGGCAACAGTAACAAACACCATAAAATGAGCAGAATAATGACAGATAATTTATTAGTCTTCATTCTAGAGTTTCAGAAGTTCACAATGAAGCTGCTTGGGGATCTGGCTCCCCAGGGGGATTCTCTACACAGCACACAGATGGCTCCCTTTCCACTGTGTCCTCCACACTGAAGGCATGGTCTTGCCTTATTTCTTCCTCTTGAAAGATCCCGCCACCCCCACCCCACTCATGTGCTCATCCCCAGCTGACGATGCTCTTTAACAGTTTGTAGGATCTTAGGGACTTTGGCCTTAGTGGCACAAGTGGATTACTGGGGCCAGGCCTTGAAGTAGATATGGACTTCTGCTTCTGGGCTGAGCCCTCCACTGTCTGCTTCCTGACCTACCGGAATGCATTAAGCCACACCACAAGCCCCACTGCTGGGGATGGAGATGCCCTGCCTGCTGGTGCTTTGCTCCCTCAATGGAGTCCTGTTGTCTGAGTGAAAACAATCCCTCCCCACTCAGTTGCTCAGTCAAGTATTTGTCACCGAAACAGAGATGAGCATACTCGGTACAGACACATATCCTGTCATGGGGGTTTTCAGACCTTTTGAAATATACTTACCCCTTCCTGACACCATCATACTGGGGGCTGAGTCTCCAACATACAAGTTTCGAGGAGTGGGGAATAAGTGTTTAGTCTATGATATTCTGTCCTTTGCACCACCAAATTCATATGCTTGAATGTGAAAGGCATCCCATCTTACCCAACAGCTTACAAAGTCCTAATTAGTTCCTGTGTCCACTCTTGGACAACTAAGAGAGTTTACAGTTTAGAATTCAGAGTCTCACCTAAATTAGATGTTGGTCAGACTCTAGGTACAGTTCGTTCCTACAGCAAAATCCTTTTCTAGCTATGAACTCACGAACTCAGATGAGTTCATGTTTCTGGCATGTAGTCGTGGGGTAGGCATCAGATAGAACGTAGAAACAGAAAAGAAGGAAGGCGCTAACTGGTCCAAACCAAGTTCATTTCTATCTGGGCATTCATGAGCAAGCAGTTCACACTGGCTTCATGTTCTATGTTCTAGTCTTACAGGGTTGGTATCCCTGTCTCTTTAGCCCTGCCATGAGGGCTCCCCAAGGCTTCAGGCAGTCACACTTTGTCTCTGGGAGACTTATATTTGGATGATGAAACTGGGGTGACTGTTGAACCCAAGAAAGCCCACTGTAATAGCCTCTAACTACCTCCAAGGCCGTTTGTCTCTTGCCCTGAAGAATGCGCATATTTGAGACAGGAAAGATGGCTCAGTGGTTACAAACACTTGCTAGTCTTGCAGAGGACCTGGGGTTCCATTCCCAACACTCACATGGCAGCTCAGAATTGTCTATATGTCCTCCAGTGACAGGACATCTGACACAGGAAATGAAGAAGCCCTTTGAACTGGTTTACAGTAAAAATTAGGAAACATTTGGGGAACAGGCTGTGGGAATAGCTCAGCCACTAATGGGCTTGTTTCATAGGCATGAGGATCTGAATTCAGTACACAGAACACATTTAAAAACACCTGCAGTGGTAGCGATGCTGGGTTGACAGAGACAGGTAGCCCCTGGGGCGCATTGGTGTATGGTGCTCAAACATGAGGAGCCCATTCTAGGAACTCAAAGCAGTTGAACTTTGGAACCAAGATTCAGCATTACAGGAGATACTTCGGTCTCCATTCTTCCAGAGATGGGGCAAGGCTGACACTCGGAAGAAGCCTCAGGACAGACATCCCTTTCCACGCTCAGTCTACTGGGAGACAGTGTCTTCTCCGTATGTGCTTCCCCCGTATTTGTAACCATCTGCCACCTCCCTTCCTTGTCCTTTCTTCTCGAGACATTTCCTGTTTTAAAAGTGAGAGCACAAGCACAGCTTCTCAGCCTGGCCACTCACAGCTGCCTTCACACCTTCAACCCTGCTCAGCCCCTCCACCCTCAGGTACAGAGGTGCACTGTGGCCCATGGCTCACTCAATGCACCGGTGTTGGCGTGCTCACTGTGCACTGGGCCCTGTGCAGGGAAAGGAGTGCAAAGGTGAATGAGAGGGTATGCTTGCCAGAATACCAGGAGGAAATCTCGTAACTGCTGTAATAGAGATCTAGAGGGATCTCATGTAGTAGAGAAAGATGGCTTTCCAGCCTCGCATTGATGGCTCACACCTTTAAGCCCAGCACTCAGGAGTCAGAGGCAGATCTCTGTGAGTTCAAGGCCAGCGTGGTCTACAGAGTGAGTTCCAGGTCAGCTAGAGAAACCCTGCTGACATTCCTTACATGCTTGCCCATGTGGCTAAAGCCTCTGTGTCAGTGTGCAGCAGGATGAGAGAACCCTGGAGGACAGTCCATACACACATCCTTCCATAGAACTAGGTTTTAGGCCTTTTTGGGTGAACTCTTGTTGGTGTAATTTAAGTTCTCTAGATTGCTCTGGGCATTTATCACGGCACAAAGGGCTGCACTCTTACTCCCAGTGTATCACATGCTACAATTTAGGAAAAATGGGAAACATTTCAAACAAAGACCTGGGCAGAGGCAGGGGCCGAGCTGGGAGAGCAGGGAAGGGGGAGGCAATACAGCCAAGAGAACTTGCACTGTGCGGTCTGTGAAGTGCAGGAGGGGAAGAAAGCCTGTAATTTCTTTCTTTTTTTCTTTTATTTTATTCTTCTCAAGCTTGGAAAGGGAACCAGGCACTATTTCTTAGCTCATGAGCTTTGCTATGGTTCGAGCTTGCCCTCAGAAGGTTGATGGTGTGGGTGGATGGCATTGTTCCATTTAAAGTAGGGCAGCAGTTGGTGAGTGGTTAATTTAAGAGTCATTGGTCTGACAGAACAACCCATGCGTCCTCTCCCATCTGCGTGGGGGAGACAAGCCAGCCTTGCACTTATGTTTGGACTGAGGCCACGGAGCAGATCTTAGCAGCTCCATTTGGAGAGGAAGACTTGGAGTTAAAGCGACTTAACCAGGGTTAAAGGAGGGTCAAACTCTCGATTCGAGTTTAGCTTAGGCTGTGCACTTGCCAGCAAGCATGGGTTTGATTTTCTTCATAATTACAATTTTTAATAAAAATAGAGAAGAGATTCAGCATTGTCTAGCTGAGGGAAGAGAGAGCGAGCCCTGGTACACCATTGTTGGTACCAGTGGGACCTGAGTTCCAGGGAGCTCACAATAATTCCAGGCTCCTATTCCAAAACAAAGACTAGAACAGAAACACATGACTAGTGGTAGGAACAGGTTATTAAGTGTGTGTGTGTGGGGGGGGCACTTCCAAGGCGGGAAGTGGGCCAGAGCTGTGAGAAATGTCAGAGGAATCAATAGCAAGCAGAAATAATCAGGACGTTTGTAGCCCAGCACCCCTAGCTTTTGGCTCATTTGCACAGTGCTCACTAGTTTTAGGACATGCTCTGTTGTATGTCAGCCTTGGTGGGGAGAGGTTTCCAGCCTGGTTTCTTTTACAAACTGACTTTAATTCATTTGCTGTCATACTGTAGGATCTGTGGCTGAGGCCACGTATTGCTGGGAACCTCCTTCATGGAGCAATCTCTTCATGACAGAACACCAATGTCAGCAGTACCATCCTGGTCAACCCACACCTGACAGAGAAGACTCCATGGTGAAGGACCTTCAAGCATGCTAGTCAGTTGCCATAGTGACCTTCTCAAAGGGTTCTCTTTGGGCTGAGACAGATCAGGTGGAGAGGCTCTTGGCCTGTGTTTTAGTTTCCTTTGCTAGTGCTGTGATAACAATCCTTTGACAGAATCAACTTAAGGGAGAGGGTTTGTGCAGGTCCACAGTTCAAGGTTACGGTCCATAACGGTGGGAAATCAGGCAGATCTTGAAGCGGTTGGTCACATCATAGCCACAATGTGTAGGGGTAGGGAGACGCCCTAGCCCCGCCCCAGGCAACCTGAACAGGTGCCAGGTGGACCCCGGACTCACCCATGAGGGCGGGGTAAAGGGAAGTCAGGATGATGTAAGGGAAGCTTCTTAAGAGATGTATGTGGAGACCTTGGCCCCTTCTCTCTGGCCGCGCTAGCTTGCTTCCTGTGAACTCGCTCTGGCTTGCGTTTTGCTCAGGTGTTTACCTGAATAAAGAAGTCTTACCATCACGGACTATAGTTCATCTCTGAGCACACGCAGTAATCATAAGAGTTGGCGCCCAACGTGGGGCAAGAACCCACGACCCTGAGATTAAGAGTCTCGTGCTCTACCGACGGAGCTAGCCTGGCTGACCTCGGTATGGAAACCCGGACATGTGTTACATTGGGGTAGGGGTTTTGCATTTGTTTCCACAGGAGAAGAAAATCTTTGGATACCATCAAAATTGATCAAGATTCGAGTTGAAGAAGACAACCTCCTCAACAAGGATGACTGACAGGTATTTACTGAGGTATATCTCATGAACTAAATAAAAGCCTCCCAAAGGATGGGAAGTGCTTTGTTTTCATCCTCACAGGAACCCACCTCTGGAAGTCAAAGGACACTACATGTGTAGATACTTAAGGAAAGAACGTAGCTATAACCATCAAACAAAAGGAACGTGCCATATGGTAAACTTTACAGCTGTCTCTCAAATAACTCTATTTCTCTTCATTTCCTAGTCCCTATTCAATTAAATTGATGCTGGATTTAGAGTTGGATTTGGCTTTCCTACCCTAAAATCCAAGCATGTTATTTAACAAAATTTTAAAGTTTCTGTGTTATATCAAGAAGCCAATTGCTGTAATACAGAATTAATAAAGAATAAGAGGACTATCTTTGTCTTTTCTTGGTTCTTTCTTTCAAGGCCTACACCCTCTTGTAATTGTTGTTTTTCAAGGATTGCCTTTCCCAGTACACATATATGTACAAGCGAACATTTCTCTGATGACACTTATGTTTGAGTCCCATACAGCCAATGAGAACCAGCCTGACAACAATCCCTGAATGCTCTGGAAAAAGAATTGGACTACACCTCCCCGACTGCACTGGATTCAACTCACTCTGTTTCGACTGACACTCCAACCAGAACCTCAAGTAATGACTTCAATCAAGTTGAGGATTTCAACGTAGATCTTCAATCAAGCAAATCTCTTCTAATATGGACTAGATATAACGCATTAGAAACTTTCCCTGTACTAGCATTTTTTTTCCACAGGACCCCCACATGGCTACCATTGTCCCATTTCAGCAGGAAGTAACCCAGATGATGCTACACCCCCATTCCCCATTATTGTTTATTAGGGTAGTGTAAGCCTAGTTAATAATGACCTTCTTATTGTTTAGAGTTGGGATTGGAAGGAGGTGTTCAAGTTAGACACCCTTTCCACATGACTTTAAGACTTAGCTGGAATAGACATAGTTAGGATGTGCAATAGCAGATTATTGTATCTTCTTATATTTCACCTTTATGATTGCTAATTTTAGATGTTTTACACTATTAAGTTTTACTCCTCTTTTAGACTAAAAGGGGAATTGTAGGGAGATGCCCTAGCCCTGCCCCAGGCAACCTGAACAGGTGCCAGGTGGACCCGGGACTCGCCCATGAGGGCGGGGTAAAGGGAAGTCCGGATGATGTAAGGGAAGGTTCTTAAGAGCTGCATGTGGAGACCCTGGCCCCTTCTCTCTGGCCGCGCTAGCTTGCTTCCTGTGAGCTCGCTCTGGCTTGCGTTTTGCTCTGGTGTTTACCTGAATAAAGAAGTCTTACCATCACGGACTATAGTTCATCTCTGAGCGCACACGATAATCATAAGAACAATGAGGAGGCAGATGGGGATGAAGAGTCCAGGATCCCATCCAGGTAATGATGCTACCCATGGTGGGCAAGTCTTTCTGCCTCAGTGCAGTCAAGATAACCCCCCATAGGCACGATAAGAGCCCCAGCTCTCACTTGGTTCGAGATCTGCCCAGCAGACAAGCAATACTAACCCCTAGGCCCTGGCATGATCATTAACCATGGGATTCTTCAACCAGGCTTAAGGACTGTTTCTGAGATGTTTTCAAAGTCATGAAATGTGTTACTCAGGTATTAACTGAAATCGTTCTTCTATGGTCCTGGTTATCACGGGCTTCTTCTGCTGCCTATGCTGAGAAACATCCAGGCCAGCCTCTAGTCACCACCTCAGGGAAAATTCAGCTAGCGGCAGAAGGGAAACAAGAAAGCTTCCCCCTCAGCTCTCAAGTTTTGGGGAATACAACAAATAATGTAAGAAATCCTACTGCACACCGCATTAATCAAGATCTGGCAGGGCACAAATGGCAGGAGAACAAAGATTTCATTCACTTCTTTCCTTAAAAAAAAAAAAAAATCCTGTTTCCCCCTGGTTTGCAAAGTAGTAGGTGTAAGGATAGGGTCATAGTATCCTCCAAGCGAGTGTCAGCTCCTGTAGCCCACTTTAAAGACTTGCCTATATGCAGGAGGTAAGAGGCATCTGCCAGTCACCAGTGCCACTGAGCAACTCGGTCACATTGACTTGTGGTGAGTGCCTGATGTGACAGCACCCTTGTGTAAAGCTGGCAGAGGCGTGTGCCTAGGGAAGCCGAGACAGGCTGCTCCCGGGGCTCGGTGGCCAGCCAAAACACAAACTGGTGAGTTACAGATTCAGTGAGAGACCTTGTGTGAAACACTGATGCTCAGGTCTCAGCAGTTAAGAGCACTGGCTGCTCTTGCAGAGGATCAAGGTTCAGTACTCAGCTCCAAATGGCAGCGCACAACCTCCTGTAACTCCAGCTCCCAAGTATCGCATGCCCTCTTCTGGACTCTTCCGGAATTGCACTCTTGTGTGCCTACTGCTGCCCCTTCTCGTAATTAAAAAGACAATGAATCTTAAATATGTATTAATTTAAATATGCATATTAAATTATATGTACATATACATACACTCATATACACATACATACATACATACATACATACATGGTGGAGAATGACTGAGGACTGGTGTTGACTACAGTTTTCACATACAGGTTCTTACACACACACACACACACACACACACACACACACACTCATACACATGAACACACACTTGCACACTCACATAAAGCACACCCACACATGCACATCCACACACATGCAGAGTCCATTACACTCTGCTCCTTCTTTTCATGCACCTGTCTCAGGCCAAACTTCCATAGCTGTTTTTTTTTTTTTTAGGAGCCTCACTTCCATGTATGTCAGAACCAGCAGAGAACACTTTTCCAAGGCATGGATCTTTTTGTCTTTGCAGGACCCACAGAAGTTTGCTGTGAAAACTAGATCCCTGGCACCAGCACCCCAGTGTTTTATGTGCTTAAAATTCCATCTGTGCAAGTGCAGACATGGCCTGAGTGCTTGTCAGGTCTAGTTCACCTCACCCCTCCTGGAGCTCAGACTTGCAAGAAGGAAGCCTTCCTCACTCTTGCAGACCCATCCAGCTGAGCCAGCAGCCCCCTGGGTCCCAGAACATGCAGCCTGGGACTGTTGACAAACTTGGGCAATTTCATTTACCCTGCCCAGTGCACACTATGAGATTGCCAGGAGTCCTGCTGGCTTCTAGATAAAGACAAGATTCCAGGAAAGGTTGAGCTGTGCTTGCCAAACCTGGCCTAAGTTATTGGCCAAACACACAAGCCAAGGATGACAGCCAAGTTGGTGGAGCTTCTGGAACCCAGAGCTTCTGGAAGATTAGCAAGCTTCTCTTGTTACAAGATGAGATCCCAGGATAACAAGCACCCGGGTAATTGTGGGAGCAGATTCACAATGTCCTCCTACACCCCTATTCTGAGAGAACTGCTGCAGGCATCGAGTCAGCAGACACCTCTTAGTTCTCTCTCTCTCTCTCTCTCTCTCTCTCTCTCTCTCTCTCTCTCTCTTTCCCGGGCAAGCCTAGGCTGCATCCCTTGTACAGCACAGGACAGCCTTCTGTCATTACCATGAAATACTCAGGTCTGCTAATGTTCAAAGAGAAAATGTCCATCTACCTTGCAATTTAGAGGGCAGAGTTTTGTGGCTTGCCCTTAGGCTGCCTCTCCTCATGGTAGATGAACACTGTGGCTGCAACCAACAAGTGATTATTGACCAGAAACAGAGAGCTGTAGGGTGGGGCCAAACTCAAGTTTTTATAAAACAGTTCTCATCCAAGAACTACTTCTTGGGAGCATGACTCTAGGGGCTTGAGGCGCTCCCATCACCCACACTTCAAAGGTTTTCAGGATTTCTGAACAGCACCACCCAGAATAATAACCCTTCAATTATAACGGGGCATGGCGATTAAACTGCATTGACACCCTACAGCAGCGAGGCACGCCACTTACAAACATGCCACTCGGGACTGCTTTGACTGCCACTGAGAAGCAGCAGATGAAGAAAATTCCTGAGAGCAGCACATAAAGCTATGGAAGTGTCCCCTCCTTCCTACCAGGAGGGGCAGGTGTTGGTGACTAGAAAACACTGTGTATTCTCATGGGCAGCTCCATCTGGGCTACCCAGACTACAGGTGAAGGACAGGACCTGCTCTGGCTTTGGCTCAGGGACAGAGGTAAGAAGAAGGCATTCTGAGGGGAAGGCTGGGGTCAGACAGCTGTGAGAATAATCTAGAAGGGGCTTCGAGTGGGCAGAGGATGAAAGGTAGGTATTGCAGTGATGGTGAGGAGCTGATGACTGGAGCTAGGCCAAGAGGCTCAAAGCTAGCAGGCTGGTGGTGGCCAGCCATGCTCTCAACACAGTCTTCATGACCTTTGACAGCTTTCTATTGCAGCCGTCACAACTGCTCTCAAACATGGTTGGGCTCCTTTATGCTGAGTTCTGCACCCACAGATTCAATCAAGCATAGGCATGAAAACCCCAGATATCTGTGCTCTGAGTATGTACAGATTTTTGCTCCGGCCAGGGGCCACACGTGTGGTTTGAATACTTGTGTGTGTGCACATGTGTGGTGGGTAGATGAGTTTGGAGGTCAGAAGTAGATGTGGGACATCCAACTCCCTCACTCTCCACCTGACTTTCTGAGGCAGGGTCTCTCACTGAATCTGGGGCTTGCCAATTTGTCCAGGTTGGCTGGCCACTGAGCTTCAGGGCCCTTCCTGTCCTTGCAGCTCCACACCAATACCGGGGTTGCAGACTTGTGCCTGCTCTGACATCAGTGCTGGGGAATCTGAACTCAGATTCTTACGTTTTCAGGGCAGGCACTATACCAACTCTTTCTAAGTCCCGCCTATGTCTTAAACCTGCATAATGATCCACATTCACACTGTGTGAATGTAGCCAAAACTTGTTTGCAGGGCTTAGGACAGGAAAAGTCTTAAGGCAGCATCACGACCTTTCACACAAGGGATGGGTGCAACTTCCGGCTTTGCTCTCATCCCGAGTCTCAGAACCAACTTCTTGGAGACAGAGGACAACTGTGCTCCCATTCCTGCCCCTTTCTTGCTGTAGTCACTCTCCTGTGCTCTGTCCTTGCATGTTCTCTCCTGGGGACTCTGGAAGGACCCTGGGTCCCAGCCTGCCTTCCGTCTGCATCCCTGTCTTCATGTGCACCTTGGTTGCCATGAGAGTATGCTCGATCCTTTGACACCACACAAACTTACCTTTTCATTGAATGAGCTCTGACCACTGCAGCCTCTCGGATTGGAAGCCTTGGGTCATTTTTGGGTTTTTCCTTTTCTTTTTCTCTGATGTTTTCTTCTGGGAGAGCACCAAGCACTTATAACAGCTGAGCTGTCTCCTAGCTCCTTTAATTAGTTTTCATTCTTTTTTATTTTTTGTTCCGGACATATAACAAATGTGTCAGCAACCTCCAAATTGGGTATCAAACCCATAAGGTCTCAAGCTACCCATCTCAAACACAGTTCGTTTACAACCTCTCCCCGCATCCCTGAGCCTCATGAATTGGATCCAGGGGTCTGTGTTCCCTTCGACCATCTATAGAATTATTTTCTGTGGCTGGGGAGTGAGAACCAGAACTCCCTACAAGGCTTGCCATCACCAGTGTCTAGTCCATAGAAGAGGCTGAAGCCATGTGACAAACCGATACTCAATGCAGAAGCCTAACATAGCGCCGTCCATTGATGCTCTTGCAGACTCTTATTGAGGTACGGCAGCTTCTTGTGGCTACATCATTGGAGGCAGGTAGCCTTCAGTGTATCAGGACTAGGGAAGAACCCTGAAGGGATCTCACAGGGGCAAGTTCTTAAACTGAGCTTCAGAGGAAGGTTGGTGGGTGTGCTTGGAAATTCCCAGGAGAGATTGGCTTCTGTAGAAGCCCATCAACAGGACCCTCTCAGAGGTCCCGTAAGTGTGGCTGTCCTCAATGGTCCTGCTGCACAAGTCTTCACCCCTAGCATCAACTTTAAGGCTGAAATGTGGTTTTTCAAGAAGAGAGCTAGACACAGATTCCTCTTGAGCGACTACTGGGGACAAATTTAAGAAAAAGAAACCTTTTCAAGAGTTGCCTGAAGGAAGATGGAAGGTAGACTTCTGCTTTGGAAGACTACTGAGACTAAACAAAGTAGTCTTAAGGAATGTGGACCAGGCTTGACAACACAATTACAGCTCCTACAGACACACACCTACATACACACTCACAGGCATGCCCCGAAAACAAAACTGTAGAATTAATTTTGCATTCACAGCTGGCTGTTAGAAATAATAATGGTTGCCACCATGAACATGCAACATGGCAAGTTCCATTTATGAGCAGAGGAAAGGAAGTTGCATTCAGAGAACACAGGGAGATACAGAAAAGACCTGATTGGTTGTAACTCTTGTCTGTCTTATTTGAAAGTGGTTTTGATTGGCTGACACTGATCCCACTTGTAGGTCACAAACTGATACAAATAAACCTCTGCTATAATTTGTCAAGTGTGGAGGAAGTTTTAGGCCAAATAAAATAGTCAGGGAGGCAGCTTCAGATCAAAGTTAATGCAACTAAGGTAAAGTTAATGCAACTTTCACAAATCACTGTTTTCCCTCCTTGCTGGAGAAAACAGTTCCTAAGTGTCCCGACCTTGCAGGCCTGGAGGTGAACACAGCATGGCAATTGACAGTGGATACATTCTGTAAGTGAATTTTGCAGCTCCTTTCCAGCAATGAACACTTGGGCTGGTTACAGCATCTGCTGTGAGAAGCAGGGAGAGAATCTTCCTGTCTCCAATGAGATGAGTTAAATCGGCAACAGAAGTCTTCATGTAGCCCAGGCTGGCCTCATACTCAGCATGCAGCTGGGGGTGTTCTTGATCTCTGTGCTGCTCTGCTTGGTTTTTTTTTGTCAGATTAACACAAACCTGGACATAATCAGGAAAAAGGAAGGTCAGTTGAGCATTGCTGTCATCAACTGGTCTGTGGAAATGTCTGAGAAACTGTCTTGATCATTGATTGATGTGGGAAGGCCACGCCCATTGTGGGTGGTGCTATGCCAGAGCTGGTGGTCATAGCTTATATAATAAAGCAGGCCGAGCAACCCATAGGGAGCAAGTCAGGAAGTTGCATCCCTTTATGGTCTCTGCATCAGTTCCTGCCCTGATGTCTCTGGATGATGATGAACTGTAAGCTGTAAGATGACATGCCCTTTGTCCCACAAGTGGCTTTTGGTCAGTGTTGTATCACAGTAATAGAGATGCAAACTGGGACAAACGTACTGTTTATTGTTATTTAAAACTCTTCTGTTTCCATTACCATCTTATGTGTATGAATGTTTTCATTCATGTATGACTGTGTATCACATGCATACAGTGTCTGAAGAGGGTGTTAAAACACGAGTTATGGATGGCTCGGACTGTGACTATCATGGGTGATGGGAACCGAACCCAGGTCCTCCGGAAGAACAGCCAGTGCTCTTAACTGCGGAGCCATCTCTCCAGCCCCCAACTGTTTATTATTTTTAAGTTTTAATTTTTTAAATCTGAAATTGACCTTGAACTATTTTTTAAATTTATCTTATTTTTTAAGTGTGTGTGTGTGTGTGTGTGTGTGTGTGTGTGTGTGTGTGTGTGTGGCCTGTGTTTGCAGGTGAGTTGCAAGTGCCCTCAGAGGCCAGAGGCATTGGATCTCCTGGCTTACAAACAGTTATGAGACACCAGTGTGGGTGCTAGGAACCCAACCCTGGTCCTCTGAAGGAGCAGTTTGAGCTCTTGGCTGCTGAGTGGTCTCACCAGCTCCATGACATTGAGCTCTTGGTCTTCCTGCTTTCGTCACCTAAGGGTACCAGGTCTATGTCATGAAGCCTAGCCTAAATCCCAATATCTTAGTTTTAATTTTTGAGAGGTAACCTATAAATATTAATTTGAACAACTCCAGGACATTGCCTTAAGAAAGACACGTTTCTTTCCTGTGGAGAAGGAAGGTGGTTACTGTGGAGAAGGCTGCCACTGGGAGTCTCTGGGGTAGCAGAGCTTTGCAGACCTGAGTAGACTGGGTAATTGCTTTTCCTGTGCACCAGCCATCCACACCTGCCAAACTGAAAACCCCTTCAGAGACCACACAAAGCCTGTGTGAAGTAGCTGCTTTGGGACCCCCTCCTATCTGTGGCATTTGTCACCTTACTCCAGCCAGGGTGCTTCATTTAGGTCTAATTTTGTTTCTGTTTTTCAGAAACACCTGGGAAGTCATGGAGGCGGTGCTGTGTGGCTGGGGAAGGAAGTGTCCTGCAGTGACCCCGTGTCTGCTGCCACTTTGCTTCTTATCCTTCTTCTCTCTGAGACCCCAGGTGATGGGAACAGCATGGAAAGGTACAATTAAGAAAATTGAGGCGTGTGCTTGCCGGATTTGAGTTGGCTTCACTCCTGTGTAAAAGCATGGTGAGCAGGATTGGGGGTGCAGGCTTGTGCACCAGTCCTAAAGAATAAGAACTGGGTGTGCGCCGTGATGGGGGTGTGTCTTAAAGAGAGTCGACTTCTGCCAAAACACAAAGGGAGCACTGGCTAAATGATTTTGCTTCCATGAACTAGGTTGGAACACAGTGGCATGGTGAATCCCTATGAGATTTTATGGTCATTAACCTGGCTTTTCTCTTCTCCTGTTTATGATTTTTCTTCGTGTTTGTCTAAGACTTTAATTAACTTGCCAGCTCACCAACTCGCATCTGTTAATATTTTGAAATTACAGTTAGCCTTGGCCAGCTGGGCATTCAGTAATAGAGAATTTGCAAGCTCAGTGCAATTATGCCTAATTCTAAATAGCTGCAGACTGTAGTGGTCTGTTTGGTTCCACTTTCGCTCTC
Source organism: Cricetulus griseus (assembly GCF_003668045.3). NCBI lineage: Eukaryota > Metazoa > Chordata > Mammalia > Rodentia > Cricetidae > Cricetulus > Cricetulus griseus. The sequence goes on along the minus strand of NC_048596.1, from coordinate 279,637,334 downwards.
CATTCTGATCATGGCAAGTTATGTAAATCAAGCTGGGGAGATTTAATTTAATCAACCTGGGGTTTGCTTACCCTGTCTGAATATTAACTGCCATCTATATGTAAAAGACTAGAGAGGTTTAGCAAAAACTCGTTGCTAAGCACCATGACTAATAGCTAGCACTGCCTTTGCATTGGCGGATCTCAAAGTCAGGTTCAAGGTCATGTTGACCGTGTAAGATTGCACTGCTCACCCACCCCCTTTCCAAGCCTGAAATGACTCTAGAAGTCGGCTGCTCTGTTTGACACTGTCAGGAAAGCTTCCATTTCACCAGCCAATTATGGAGGTGGGGTTGGGGGAGAGAGGGACAGAGAGGAGTGGGGAAAGGAGTGTTATGATAAAGAGTGTGGCCCGCCATGATCGTATAGTGGTTAGCACTCTGCCTTGTGGCCGCAGCAAGCTTGGTTCGAATCCTAGTCACAGCACCAATGTTAGGATAAATCGCGTGGGGAACCTTGTCGGATTCCATCAGGCAGACAGAGCTTAAGTGAGACGTTTTATTAGGAAGGGCGGGGGGGGGGCGGAGAAAAGAGAAAAGAGGTGAAGAGACACAGAGACAGACAGAGGACAGAAGAGAAGGGGAAGACAGGAAAAGTCCTGTCTGCCCCAGGGGAACAGCAGGAAAGAGACCGGGAACCAGGGCACTGCCTGAGTGCATCCTACCAGGTGACAGCGGCAGGCCAGCATAATGCCTGAGTCCTTACAGGTGGTATTTTCTTCCTGGATTCTTCCATTCACCCCTGCCAAGCTGCTTTTCTAACCAGAACGTTAGAAACCAGGATGAGGTATCCATCCCTCTGGGTGGGGGTGGGGACTAGGATTGGCTGGAATGCTTGGAGCTGTTAGTAATCCGAGACAAAAGAGAAACTTCTCTAAAGTGTAGAACCAGACCCAGAGCACAGACTGGGGAGCAGAGGGAGCTTCTAACTGAAGGGGCTCCTCTGAGATTGTGCCCGTAGTGGACCCCAAACATTATCTCGTGAAGTTGCTGCATTGCTTTCAGGTGTCAGGAAGGGAGAAATGGGGACTTGTAGGTTTCAAACTGCAGTGTGTAAGTGCATCTTGAAGGCGAAGAGAAATTTCCAGTCATAGACGTTGTTTAGCTTTACAAAACCAGTAAAGTCCTTCATACCAAGACTGACAGACCGAGAACCGATGCCCAGCCCAGCCCAGTCCAGCCAAATGAGTCAGGAGGAGAGTTCCATGTTTTTGTCGCTGTTGTTACACTGCCAGCTGAGAAACACAGTGATTGGCTGAGATAAAGAACTTGACAATTAACATTAAACGCAGGCAGCTGGCTGTGTTTTGATTAAAACCCACCATCAAGAGCCCTGGCAATCTGGAATTTCACGATGGCTGAGGCTTCATTCCCTTGTAAATACCATTGGCAGTTGTTCATTCTTTGGGGCCTTTCCCTTTACTTGCACTGTGGTTTTGTGTGTTTAAAAAATTGGCAGAAATCCTTCCAGGTGAAGAAACCTCTGTGCCCACTTCTACCCTCATAAACTGTCAGTTAGCTAGGACAGTGGAAACACCAAAGACAGGACCCATGTGAGCCCTGTCCCCACCCCACCCCCATTGCTTGTTCAGAGGTATTTTGGAGAGCCAAGGGTATTTAACTGCAGCCTGGCTTCTCCAGTGAGGTGCTGGACTTGGTGGCTTTTGGGCCCCACCTTATGGACAACAACTGTAATAGAAACTGGAGTGGCTCGTGGGTTCCACTGGGTGGGTGCCACCGAAATTTGATTTCTTATTATAAAATCAAAGAGTAATGGTATCATAGAGTTATATATCACTCTGAAGATAGCAAAGAGTTCAGAAAATCAATGGTGAAGGTGGAACTCTTACTGTGATAAACATGCAGACCGAAACACTGCATGGCAACCTGAGGATTGTGGCGAGGAGTATGGTGTATCTATTGTCAATAGCTTTTGGGGAGTCTCTCTGTGGTCGCCAGATGGTACAGGGGAAAGGGGACCCCCTTCTCCGGTTTTTTTGTCTCTTCAATAAAAGAATTCAATTGGGGGCAGGAGAGTTGGCTGGGTGGTTAAGAGCCCTGGGCGCTCTTGCAGAGGATCCAGGTTTGATTGCCAGCACTCATATGGAGAGTCACATCTGTCTGCAACTGCAATTCTAAGGGATCTGACACCTTCTTCTACCCCTATGCGTACCAGATACAGGAGTGAGACATAGACGTAGATCCAGGCAAAACACCCATAAAGGTAAAATAAAAGTTTTAAAAAACTTTAAAAATTTAAGAATGGATGCAAGAGGAAGCTGAAGAGTTTTACTAGGGTTTAAGAGAACGTCCTCCTTCAGTCAGGGAAGCTGTAAACCAGCATCTTCAGAAAGGAGGAGACTTGAGGAGAGACTGGTTAGGGTAGAGGTTAGACGTGTGGACAAGCAGCGACAAGGCCGTGAGGGCCTCGTTAGAAAAGAAGTAAGGGAGCCCACAATGCCGCAGAAGCCCAGAGTGCCGGGAAAGCATCCTTGGGAATGAGGGGGAGAGGGGAAGTTATGCTTTCTTTGTATAATTCAGAAAGCAGATAGACTTACACAGCTGCATGGCTTCTAGGGGTGGGATTCTCGGAAGGGTCCCACCCGTCTCTTCAGCATGAGTTAAGGTGAGCCCAACTTCCTAGGCATAATGTCCCTTTCCTGAGGGGTGGTCCCTTGGCGAGGTGATCAACACAGGCCAACTAGAATGTTAGCCAATCCCCGCATAGAGATTTCCTCCCTAGGACTGGAAGGAGCCTTCCTTTATGGGCCTTAACTACTTATCTGGACAGCGTGGCTTTTGTTTGCTGTTCTGGGGTTGAGTCTAGAAGCAGGAACCTGCTAAGCAACCCTGTAATATGGTCTTGGAAAATGCTAAGGAACTGAGTGTTACATGTTCTTGCCACAAATATAAAGTGACTCAAGGCACCTTGTATGCTAATTAGCCAGGTTAGTCACTCGGAAATATACACACTCTTTAAAACATTATGTTACAGACAGCAGGTACATACATCTTTATAAAACAAAGAGGATGACACCCCCCCATGAACCACAAGAACCAAACAAACACAGAGGAAGTAGAGAAGGAGCTGTCTGATTGTCTCCTTAGTAGGTGGATTAGTAGGTCTGCTTTCCCCAGTTTCCCGTAGTCCGTCATCACCCCATGTTCTTATCTCTCTCAAGAAATTGAGGTTATAGTCATATAAATTTCATGAGTGGCATTATAACTATTCCATTTAGTCTTTGTGTATGCATATATGTAGAGGGAAACCTGGTATATAAGGGTTTGGTAGCAGTGAAGGTTTCAGGCATCCACTGGGAAGCTTGGAAGATACAGATTTTATAGTTTCAAGTCACTGAATGTCCCTACAAGCCTCCCAAGTGTTGGAGATGAGAAAGAAGCCAGAGGCACCTGTGTCCAACTGTCTTTGTATCATAGTGAGGCTGTTTATCCTAGGTGTGGCATGACCCTCGGCCATCTTGATTAGAGAGGCTATGTGCATGCACAGTGTAACAAGTCTTTCTCTGTCCTGACAGCCAGCTCCCAAATAACGACATGGAGGCTTCTTACTAATTATGAAAGCTCAGCATATGACTTAGGCTTGTTCCTAACTAGCTCTTATAACTTCAGTTAACCCATTTATATTAATCTACATTCAATCATGTGGCGTTACCTCTCTTCCATGTGGCAACTCCTTTTTCCTTGCCATGTCTCCCGGCATCTCCTCTGCACCTTGATTATCTCCTCCTATTTCCTCCCTCTGCCAGGAAGTCCCACCTATACCTCCTGCCTAGCTATTGGCTGTACAACTCTTTATTAAACCAATCACAGCAATAGATCTTCACACTGTGTACAAATATCCCACCACAGCACAGGTCACCCAGCCTCACAGTCATGGTGACAGAATGAGCCAGAGGACGCAGAGAAAACACGAGACCTTGTTTTCCTCACAGCTCAAAGGAAGGAGGGTGTATTTTGGCTTGGGGCTGATGGCACAGTCTATCGGCAAGGAAGGTGTGGTGATGGGAGCATAAAGCTGCTTGTACACATCTTGGTGGACCAGAAACTAGACAGGAGCAAATCCGGGTCCCTCGGACCAGAAGACAGCAGCGAATCCTGGTACATCAGATTCCTGGGTGATTCTAAATCTAGTCATGTTGACAATGACAATTAACCATCTCATCGCATCAGGTGGCTGGGGTTGGTGTCAGGCTGTGAACATTCATTAGTAAAAAGAACTGGGTGTCCCTGGACCCCTACCTGAGATTCTAGCTATCACTTCCAGTCTGTTCTCCCAGCGGCACGTGGTCTTGGATGGTGATAAAACAGATAGGAGGTGGAAGGTGTTGGTTGGAGTAGGTGAGACTCCAGTGAAGCTGATGTTGTGTGAATTGTCATCCATGCTTGGGTGGGGCATTTTAGTGATGAAGGTTTGAGTCACACATGCCCTTATAAATGGCTGTCCTGCACACACGCTTTCCTAGTATCCTCCAGAAGTTCACTGTGTCACCACAGTGGACCTGTCCTATCTGGAGCAAAAGGGCATTTCTTTGTCTTCCAGGAAGGGTAACACAGCACTCAGTATTTCAGGTTCTTTCTTGAGGCTCCTCCATCCCCAGAGCATCCAGCTAAATGAGAGAACAGAAACAACCCTGGCATGGGAAATCTGGGGTCCCTTGCCCTCGTTCTGCAACTTTAGCAGCAGGTGGGCTGTGCTATTCTCTGGGCTTCCTTATGGGACTTGTGCATGCAGTGGGCTCCCTGGATTTTATACTGAGTCATGAATACTCTTCCTCCATAGAACATAGGTCAGCTCAGGCCTTTCCAGACACACCGAGTCCTTCTGTGGAGGACAGACAGCCATACACGGTAAGGCTTTCTCACTTTCCCTGAATGCACACCTTGTCCATCAGCCCCAGTTCTGCTGTGTTGAATGCATCAGTACCTAACGATCTGATTCTCCCAAACGTGCTCTGCGGCGCTCTTCCCATATCCATCCACAGCTAGGATGCAGCAGAGGAAAAGCCGTCTAAGACATTGGCAGTGGCTTCTTCAGTCTGTCTTCAGCATCTGCTCTAGTTTCATTTTGTTGCTGTGATAAAAATATCCCCAGTGAAAGTAACTTAGGGGAGACAGGGGTTGTTTTCAGAGCAGGTCACAGCCCATCACCGTGGAGAAATCAAGGCAGCTTGAAGCAGCTAGACACATCCACAGTCAAGACCGGAGAGACAAGATGCAGGCGGGCCTTCTGCTTAGCTTGCTTTCTCTGCTCTGACACAATTCAGGACCCAAACCCAGGAAATGGTGATGCCTCCTTTTAGGCCTAGGTCTCTCAGATCAATTAACACACAAAAAAGACAACCTCCCACAGGACAACTCCGGGGGAGCAGTGTAGACAACCCCCTTACTGAGACTCTTTTCACACAGCTGTAGATTGTGTCACATCGAGAGTTAAAACCAACAGCCATTTTCCTTTCCAAGTCCCTGAGAGTCAGAAAAGGGTGTTTCTCCCTTGTGCACACCAGAGCATCCCTCCCCAGTCATCTCCCATCCTTTGTGTAACAGAAATGTGGAATTAGTCTTGCCAAGTCTGGCTCAGACACTCACAGAACTGTCAAAACTATCCTATTTCTAGGGACTCAAAATGCAATTTTTCTAGTTAAAGCTGAAAATCAACTCTTTTCTTTCCCATGCTTTTCTGATGTAATTATTTAAATCCTCTTACAGGCAAATGGAGGCTTTTTTATCAGAGTGGAGGAGAGCATGTACTTTGAAATGCAAATATAAAAGAGCACCAACACTTTTCAATAAATTAGATATTGAAATACAGTGATAATGAAGATACCATCTTCATTCTATTATGTTGTTATTGTTAGTCTTAGGAATGCAGGCAGCTCTGGATATAAACTTGGGGAGCCAAGTGTGTTGTCTCTGCCATGTCCTCCTGTTGGCTTTCCCCGACTCCACAAAACTAATACTGGCTGATGTTTGGTTTTGCATTAACAATCCCCTCAAAGAGTAAAATTGTGGGGCTGGAGGGTGACTCAGTGGCTAAAGTGTCTGCTGTACAAACATAGGACCCAAGTTCGACTCCCCAGCACCTGTGTGAGAAGCTGGGAGTGGCAGCAGTCTCTGTAATCTTAGAGACGGGAGGCAGACAGGAAGATCCCACGGAATTTCTGGCCTGCCTGTCCAGCCAATAGGGAAGCTCCAGGATCACTGTGAGACCCTGCCTCAAAAATAATAAGCAAAGTGATAAAAGAAAACATTATCAACCTCTGACCTCCATATGTGTCTACATGTGAACACATGCGTGCCCGTTTGCACATGCACCAATCCCATAACCCCCAAACATAAATGGAATAAACTGGGGAAGCTGGGGCACGTTAGTGGGGACCGAGTTTCCCAGAGCAAAATGTTGAACCTTTGTATAGAGAGCCATCCTGTCAATCAGCCCCTTCAGGGAAAGCAATGTTGAGCTTTCAATACAAAATGGCCTTCGTTGTATAATCCTGCCGTGAACCTCAAAGGCTCTCTAAGGGCCTTCACAGTAAGTTCACATTTCCAAGGCCTCTTAAGATAGGGCTACTTACCTCTCTAAATCTGCCTCTCCCTGCTCTCCTTATACACCAACAAGCAAGGTCAGCCCAATGGACTCTGTCGCTTGCAGGCCCACTCTCAGCATCCTTGCCTTTAAAGTTCTTAGATTTCATCCATCCTTCTTGACTTGGCTTACTTGCTTCTTGTCCCCAAAATGTTCCCCAGTTAAGCAACTTCTGTCTTGTGTGGATTTGGGGGGGGGCAGTGGCTGTTAGCATGGTGTGAGCCTCTGAGTCAAAAGAAAGTCCCCAAAACAAAGCAATAGATGTTCCACAGGTTTCAGCCCATCTAAGACAGGTAGAAAATTATAGTCTCTTGTCCTGTACATGTGTGTGCGTGTGCTTGTGTATGTGTGTGTGTGAGTGTGTGAGAGTATGTGTGAGTGTGTGTGTATGAGAGAGACAGAGACAGAGAGAGAGGGTAGAGAGAGAGAGAGAGAGAAAGACAGAGAGAGAGAGAGAAAGAGAGAGAGAGAGGGAGGGAGAGAGGGAAAGAGATGCCTCTCCTGACAGGTGGGAACTCGAGGGAGGTGTTTAGACGTCACCCGGAAGACTTGCGTTTCACTAGACAGAAGAGGTCACGCACAGCATCTCTCAGGCTCATGCTGATGTTGTCCCTTCCACTTTAGCCAATGGGTCATGGTTTGGGATGACAGTTTGGATTCCTTCAACACAGCAATCTTCTGTTTCTTCATGGAGCATCTAAGTAATTACAGGTTATTGGCAGGTATCAAGGTTGCTTCTCTTGCTGTCTCGGGTAAGGACAAATGTAGGCGGGTGTGGGCGGGAACATGAGGACAGGAACATTCTTGCCATTGGATTTCATATTGGCTGTCCCCTGTTGGGCAACAGGACTGGAACATCAAAATCTCAAGAAAGAAGTGGCAACGCAGTAACCATGTACTTACCGAGCACGTATGATCCGGCCTGGTGATGGACGCTTGAGACAACACACAGCTGCTGTATGATCTCTGCGGCCCAGGAGCTATGATGAGCAGAGGAAGATGCAGATGTCTAAACACCCAAGATGGTTTCAGATGACAATGGGTTCCTCAGAAGGGCAGGAACTAAGGAGGGAGGAGCGACTTTTGTTATTTCTGGGACTACAGCTCCAGGACCAGTAACATCAGGAGTATGAAGAGGGGACAGTGTTCTCAGGGACCCACACAATGGGGCTATGGAATTTTCTGAGAGTAGACATCAGGGTTGGGCAGAAGTTCCCAAGCCATGAAGGTTGGGAGTATGAAGGAATAGTTCAAGGTCAGGACAGTGACAGTAGGCAGCAGGGAGGGTGGTGAGCATGGAAGTCTTGGAACATTAGAGCCACAGGGCTCTCAGCATTCAGGCTGTCTGCATACAGCCCAGACGACTTGCATGCATGGTCCCGGGGAAGGTCAGTCGTGTGACTTCAGGAAGTGATGCTCAGGACAGGAAGGTTTAGTCCCATTCACCAACCCTAGAGACTAGCCTGCTTCTAGTTTTTACTGTGAGAACAGAGACCTCTTCATCTTCTGGTCTCAGTGCAGGAAAAGCATCCTGACTGCAGGAAATGGCAACTCAGCAAAGATAACTCAATATTCGTTAGTTTCTATTTGACTTCGGGCTTTGTGTTTTCATTTCATCCCCATCCGAGGAAGTGTTAAAGGCCGGCATGCGAATCAGATTGATGTGGGTAAATCGGTGGTTAATCAAATTAAGATCATTTCTTCCCTCTTTTCTCCTCTGGAAGCTTGAGTAAGTTGCAATTATACCCAAGAGGGTGTTAGACAATTATGCAAGCAAGCTTAAAATCACACGCTTTGAGATCAATGGCACACAACCACATCACTGCCGGGGACCCGCCCAGTACTGTACTTTAGTCAGTTTTTAATCATCTAATGTTAGCAATAAAAGCCAGAGGTGCAAAGGAACTGTCACTTTGTCATCCTTTCCAGTTCTAGAAGTTGAGAAGGCCCCATTGGGAGAGGGATCCACTCCACAGCACGTTGGCTAAGCTGCGATCATGTGGAGGGGAATGCCCTTTCCTTTCCTTAGTGCTAGCCCTTGTCATGTGTGGTGCTGGCTGTCAGATGCAGCCCTGGCGAGGTATGGTTACTGATGGCTGTGTTTTCCACATGGCTCTCTTGCATATGGGTTGAGCTTCCTCACCAAATGGCATCTCTATTCTAACAGGAGGTGTTCAGAAAGAAGGACGTGGAAGTAGCCAGTCCTCTGAAGTCTAGACTTGATGGGGGAGGCCCTTCTGTATATATGTTTCTCTTATTGGTTGATGAATGAAACACTGTTTGGCTAATAGAGGTAGGAAGATAGGCAGGAGTAGGAGGTGAGGAGAATTCTGGGAAAGGTAGGCAGGAGTTGCCATGTAGTCTACAAAGGAGTAGAAGGTCCGGGCATTCTCCAGTAAGCCAAGCCCACGTGGAAATATATAGATTAATAGAAACTGGTTAATAGTTAAGACAGAGCTAGCCAATAAGAAGCCCTAGCCATCCGCCAACAATTTTATAATTAATATAGCATCTCTGTGAGCTTATTTGGGGCCGAAGTGGCAGTGGGACCAGGTTGGAAGAAAACCCAGCCACAGACTCACCTTTACCACATCTTGTTGGGGTACATATGGGACCAGCTGATTGGAGAAGAGGAGAAATGAATCCTACTCAGCCCGAGAGTGGCACGGGCACACCAGGCTTTGCTCTGGTCACCGGGTCCCCTCCTTTGTATAAAGTGTGCCCATCCTTTTCTTAACTAAGTATTGTGCTTTTGAATAGAAGTGATCAGGCCCAGCTGTGGGTAGGGTCCCTGGGTACCGCTTTGTGGTTTGGTTCCTTGGGGGTGAAGCCCTGTAAACTACAGCATGAGTTATTTGTTTTGTTGTTCTGACAATAATACATGACAAGAGCAGCTTAAGGAAGTGTCTGTTTCAGCCCACAGTTCCAGGGAATTGTCTGTTACGGTGGGGAAGTGACAGAGGTAGGCCCTTGAGGCGGCTGTCACATTGCATCCATGCTCAGGAAGCACAACGAAATACATGCCTGTGTCCAACTCACTCTTTGGTTCATTCAGGCTGGGACCTCAGCTGTGGAATGGCACCATCCACATTTATGGTGGGTCTTCCTAGCTCAATTAACTTAATGCAGAGAATGCCTCAACAGGCATGCACAGAGGTCTGTTTCCATGGTGACCTTGAATCCCATCAAGTTGACTCTCGGGATTAACCACACCATCTGCCCTGCACACAGTTTCTTGCATACAATAAGAGCAGGATGAAGTTAAGTGAAATAAGGAGTCCAACACACATGATTTTCGCTAGTTGCCCTGAAATGTATCCAGGTGTATGTTTCCAGTTTTATTTATTAAATTTGATCAGGTTCTAGTGCTGCCTGGAGATTGACTCTTCGCTGAACTTTGAACTGTCCTTCATTTTACACACACACACACACACACACACACACACACACACACACACACACACACGAGTCTGTACTCACAGCTGTGTGGTCATCTCGGCCTCCATCCTCCTCTAAAGAGCTAGAAACCTAGAGATACCGTTTCCTTTTGGGTCGTTCTTATCACCCTGCTATGTCAAAGTAGCCCCATGCTTCTGAATAACATTACAGGCTTCCTGTCTCCCACACTGTAAATCCTTTCTGTAGGGCAGCTGTTCCTGTGCAGCAGGTACTTCTAGACTTTGAGCTGGGAGTCACATGTCCCCTGAGATTCCAAGGCTGATCTGAAGCATTGTTTGAAATTGTCTTGGGGTCTTAGCTACATTTGATCTTTTCATCTGTCTGTCATGCAGCAGCCTGAGTGTAGGTCTGCTGTGAGGATGGCTCATCAGAAAACTTCTCTTTGGCTCTTCATAGTGTAAATGGACTCCAGTGGTCATTGTCCCTCTTGTCTCTCCTTTGCTCCTTTATAGCAATGCAGCAATACAACCCTATTACAGGTTTTCTTTTCCAAGATACACTACATGGAGATTTCCAAATCTCCAGGTTGCAGAGACTCAGAAACCTTATGCACAATTCATAGCTTTTTGGCCTGTGCTGCTTTTCCTTTTATTGCCATGGCAACCAGGTGCAGCCGGCTCCCAGGACTTACCCAGGCTCATCCAGTTTGTAAAGCTTGTGACTTGGCCAGGGAGAGGAGTGGAGCACAGCAGGCAGTGTTTAGGGGAGTACAGTTAGGAAGGTCAGGGAGTGACCACCCTCAGGGAAAAACACTGAATCTTACAACCCTGCAGCAGACAGACTGATTTTCCATTCTGCCTCTGTCCTGTTTGGGCCTAGTTCCTTGGGCATCCCGAGTCTCTGCAACTTGCACAGCTCCCTCTGCTGGATGTTCCTGGTCCTGCCTCTCTCCTAAGCAGAGGCTGCAAGGCTCTTTCCTGCTGCATTGTCTACCACCTTCCTGCCCCAAGGAACCAGCTGTGAGGTTTATATGTGTGTGGGCAGAAAGAGTGAGGGAGAACCTAGTGGATTTTCTCAACAAAGGGGCAGATTGCCAAATTAACCAACACAAGCCGCTAGCCTTCCTATTTTATACCAGTGACAGACGTATTGGAAAAAAAATACCCCCCCCCCAAAACCAAACCAAACCAAACCAAACCAAACAAACAAACAAAAAACAAGGAAGCAATTCCATCTTACCAGTTGCAAACATTACCACCACCTGGGAATGAACTTCACTAATGAAACAAACAAACAAATGCCTACAATGAAAACTTTAAAAGGCTTGATGAGGGCCTGGAGAGATGACTCGTTGGGTAAGAGCACTTGCTGCTCCTCCAGAAGACTTGGATTCTGTTCCCAGCATCTACATGGTAGCTCACAGCCATCTGCCACTGCAGGTCTAGGAGATCCAGCAGTCACTCACTCTTAGGGCACCAGTCACTCACCTGGCACAGACACATAGAAATAATGATGAAAAAGTCAAAGAACACTCTAGAAGATGGAAAGATGAAAAGACATTCCCTGATCAGTGGTTGGAGGAATTAAAACCGTGAAAATGACAATTGTAACAAAAACAGTTTACAAATTCAATGAAATCCCAATTAAAAAAAATCCAGGGCCACTCTTCACAGACATAGAAAAAAATTTTTTAAGTTTTTATAGAGCACAAAAGTCTTAGGATAGCCCAAGCATATTGTACACAAAGAATACTGTGTGGACATATCACCACATCTGATTTCAAGTTATACTATGGAGACATAGCAATTGAAAAAGTATCTTGGCAGTGGTGGCGCCTGCCCTTAATCCCAGCACTCAGGAGGCTGAGGCAGGTGGATCTCTGTGAGTTCGAGGCGAGCCTGGTCTACAGAGCAAATTCCAGGACAGCCAGGGCTACAAGCTGAAGCCTTATACTAAAATAAAGAAAGAGAGGTGGGAAGGGAGGGAGAGATGGGGAGCAAACATGCAGATGAGTGAATGGCAGAGGGCCCATAGAGAAACCCATGCAACTGCAGCTACCTGGCTTTTCACAGAGATATCTGAAATATACTTTGGAGAAAAGACATCACTGTCAACAAATGGTTCTGGGAAGACTGGCTATCAACAAGTGGAATAACGATACTGTCGTGATTTCTCATCCCACACAGCACTCAGAGAGAAATGGATCAAGAACTTTAGCATCAACCCTGGTATTTGGAAACTGCTAGAGGAAAAACTAGGGAATACCCTTCCACCTGTGGACCAAGATAAGCTCTACCAGCACAGGAAATAAGACAACTGACAAATGGATCTCAGGAAACTAAAAATCGTCTATTCAGCAGAAACCCTGCAACCAAATGAAGTGTTTTGTGTAGGATGACAGATGAGAATCTAATTTCAGAGGTGCCACTGAGGCAGTAGTGTAAACAATGAAGTTTTAGAATTGGATACGAGGTTCACTCTGCAGGAGGAAGCTCATGTCCAGCACTGTCCATCTGGTCAATGATCCAGGGCTAGGGAAGACATCGGCTCTGGGAGTCAGCCTATTATGCTTATTTTGCTAAGTGGTCATATTGTCAAACGGATTCTTAAATATTGATGTTACATTAGTATTATCCTCAGTTTTGATCCAAGAAGTTTGTCTTTGCAGAGAACATTGGTCAGCACAGAAACTCATTGCTGGTGACAATGTTGAGAACCAGTGACTATGCATGCTCAACCTTACTCAGGGTACCGTATTATCTCCTCCCAGGCTCAGAGAACTGGGAAGACCGAGGAGAAATACTGTAGGAGCTGACTGATAGGGAGAAGGGACAGGAGATGCTCTCATTTGTGCACGACATGGCTGGGACAAGCACAGACTCAAAACAGCTACAGTTGCCTGCACAAGACGGAGCCCCAAAACATTCGGTCATAGATGGGGGAGGGGATCATGGCCCCTCCCACCCAGGGAGTGAATGGTAGTGGAGGGATGCCCCGGGGAGGAAATCACAGTGATGCAGCCTCTTACGAGCTGTCCATGGTCTAGCAGATCCTTCGCACTCAATCCCACAGGAATGGCCTTCGTTAAACTTGGTGGATCACAAACCAAAAGCAAGACATGAAAGTGGGATGGGGCTTGTTGGGATCAGAAGGAGGATGCAAAAGAGTAAAGGGATGAGTGTGGCAACCGTGCATCACAGGCATGTCTGAAATTGTCAAAGGGGAAATTAATAAAAATAATTTTTAAAAAGCAGAGAGCAATTGAGAAAGGCTCAGACATAGACCTTTGAGCTCTACACCGAAATACATGCTGATCACACATGAACATACACACACATGTGTACAACACACACACAAACACACACATGTGCACACCACACACAATGTGCACACCACACACCCATACACACAGCACACACACACACACATACGCCACACACACACATATGCACATCACACACATACACACACACACACCACACACACACACACACACACACACACACACACACACACACACACACACACACACTTCGAGTTGGCGAATACTCTTCAGTTTAGGTAGAAATCTGGCTTTGACTTTTTTCCTATAACTCAAAATTAACTCTTCCCTGGTAAGATAGACATCATGCTATTTATAGAAGATTATAATGGAGTTTGTGTTGGCGGAGTAAATCTTAGTGCTAATAAATTTCGTACAGAAAATTTTAATGTTATGAAATAACTAGCTACTTGTGTCTGCCTACCTAAAGCAGGACAGCTAAAATAGGAAGATGACATGTAATTCCTGAGTTATACCACTGAGTGGAGCCATTTCCATAGCAAAGATACAACAAAGGCAAAAAAACCGGGGGATTATGTTCTGGGCACAGTATCAGTCTAGCAACATGTTCTCTGTGCTTCCAGTCATCTGGTCCACAGGTTTCCAAGGCCCACTGAATGAATGAGTAACTGAAGGAGGAAGCAATTCAGGGAGACGGTGTAGCCAGGCAGTTTAGCCAGGGGACCCTGTGGTCAAGTCAAAAGAGAGAGATCAAAGTCAGGAAGGCGGCCTTCCCCCAAGTTGCACCAGCATAGCACAAATGTCTACAGAAAGAAGACGGAGCTAATTGGCTTTGAGTGTTTTTTCGACACAGGAAGTGTTAAAAGGCAACGGAACAGCAGTCCTGTGGAATGGCGGTGTCGGGGATGCAGCAGAAGTCTGGGTTAGCTGAAGTGATGAGTAACCCAGACATTCCTCAGCAGAAAAAGGCTTTGCAGTTACACTTCAGAACACGCCTTAGGCTGCCTGAAAGTTTTGTTTCTCTCTTTATGATTCATTTTTACAGCTGTTTTCAAGCCCTGAAGTTTTACTATATTTTTCTTCCATGAAAACATTTTTATTTTGGGTGTATGGGTGTTTTGTCTGCATACATGTTGTAAACCATGTGCAAGCAGTGTTTATGGAGGCCTGAAGAGCGCATCAGATCCCAGGAACTGGAGTTACAGACAGTTGAGAGCCAGCTTATGGGTGCTGGGAGTCAAACTTGGGTCCTCTGGAGGAGCAGCCAGTACTCTTTCTTTCTTTTCTTTATTTAGAAACAATCTCATTTTACATATCAATCCCCCATTCCCTCTCCCTCCCATCCTCCCATGTCCCCCACTGACCCCCTCAACCCACCCCCACCCACTCCCCAAGGATAGGGAGGCCTTCCATGGGGGAATCATTGAAGTCGGTCACATCATTTGGGGGTGGACCTAGGCACTCCTCCGTGTGTCTGGGCTGAAATAGTATTCCTCCTTGGGAAAGGGTTCCCAAAGACCATTTGTGAACTAGGGATAAACACTGGTTCCACTGTCAGAGGTCCCATAGACTGCCCTGGCCTCCTAGCTGGCACCCACATTCAGAGGGTTTGGTTCAGAGGGTTTACGACTGGGGTCCCTGTGCTCTTACTAGGTCAGGTTAGCTGTTTCTGTAGGTTTCTCCAGCATGACACAGCCAGTACTCTTAACCTCTAGCCACCTGCTGTATTTTCTTGGTTTTAATGACATATCAAATTAGATGACTCAAATGTCCCCTGATTGAAAGGTTTCACAGAGACACCCATATAGCCAGCTGGCTTATAGCAGTATTTCCCACATTAAAATGATTTCATTTGCCAGCAGACACAGAAACTACCAATGATGAATAAATGAAAGCAATCATTTTTAACCCCAAGAGATATTCTCTTCAGTTCCGAGAAAGGGTATCAAAGGTGGAGCCCAAAAGGCTCCTGCACAGCCCACACAGCCCATGGAGAGAGAGGCTCATGATCTCTGCTCATCACCTACCAGGGTGTTCACTTTTTAATTATTTTCTTGGCTCAAAAACAGCATCGAAACAGTGGTAATTTAGAAAAAAATTGACTTACAGAGACAATCTCCTATGCCAAGGGAAATGTGGGAGCCTGGTTTTATTACCCTGTGAGTCAGTTTTGCCTGTTACTGTAAAAAGGTTGTTATGAAACTCATCAAATATTACTTCAGAGGAAAGCTAGTGTTTGTGATCTGTTCAGAAAACAAATTAGTCAAGACACATCTCTACTGGCCCTGCCTTCACTGGCTACACGGAAGACTCTTGTGGCTGAAGTGTGTTTCAGTTATCTGCTGTTTACATAGCCGCCTTCCAGAACCTTCTCCCACACTTCTTTCAGTTCAGAAAAACAGAGACCATCTGGCACTGAGGCCAAGGCTGAATGGCACGAGGAAAGTAGCCTGCCTTTCCACAAGTTTGGCTTAGCAGAAAGGGACTGAGCAGCCAGGAGGAGAGACAGCATGGGCATAGAGGAACCTCGGAGACTGTGGACCAGACATAGATGGTAGGGTCCCCGGAAGGCAAAGGGTTGGTACACAGCACCAAGAATCATACAGCGAACCACGTTTTCCAGCAAGTTCCAGAGGCTTGGGGCCTAGGAGTTGTGACACAGCTGCCCAGAGTAGGATCTGTACACACCGGACAGACTGGGCTACTGTGGGTGGGACTGTCTGGGGGGTCATGACCCTCACTAGGTCAGGGGGTGAAAGCATAGGGCTGTCTGTAAGGACAATGAACAAGAGAACTTTTCTATGATTAAATCTCTGTACATCTGTGCTGGGGAGATAGCCCAGCCTGTAAAGTGATTGCTTGTTGACTCAAACCTGAGTTAGAGTCCCAGAACCCACATAAAAAAATGCTGTGGGTTGGTATGGACTGGGGAGGTAGAGGCAGCTGAATCCCTGGTGCTGATTGGCCAGAAAGCCTAGCAGACACTGTGAGCTTCAGAGCTTCAGGACAATGGGAGAACTGACTCAAAATTAAAAACAAACAAACAAATAATAAACAAACAAACAGCAAGGTGCATGGATCCTGAAGAAGAATACTAAAGGTTAAGTTCTACAAGTATACACACTAGCATGCATATCCAAACATGTGTGCCCACAAGAACAGTTGTGCCCAAACACACAATTAAGCAAACAAACAAAACCTCCCTGCTACGTGAAGGGCATTTTAGTTGAGACACTCTCCTAAGAGGTGCACCTGTGCTTTAGGAAGAGGGGAGGGGGCTGGGTGGAACCTTGGGGCTCTGCTGTGAGACTCACCCTTGCTTTCCTTTGGTAGCTCCGAAGCTTCTTCCCTTCCCATCCCTCTCCACCCTTATGGTGGACACTCAACCTATGTCCCAAAGCCCATGCCTGGGTGAGGAGCCAGGGAAGGGGTTGAGAGAACCCCACACATGGACCATACTGTATTTCTGCTGCTGTGTTCTGGGTATGTGTGAGTTCGTAGCGGTATCTGTCGGTGAGCCTGAGAATCTAATGTGTACGTGATGGATGCCCGTCAGCTTCATAAGCCATATTCTGTATAGACAGGGGGTTAATCTCGTTGTCTTTACAGGACTGAGATGCACCTAGGCAATTAGTAAAGTGTGTCTCTGGGTGTTTACAGAGAGAATTAACTAAGGAAGGAGACTTGTCCTGACACTGGCAGTGCCACCCCGCAGGCTGGGTGGAACGAGGGAAAGGAGAGGATGTGGAAAGTGAAGGTAGATCCTCCCTGCCACCCCCCCTCCTTTTCCTTCTACCTCTCCTCCTCCTCCCTACCCCCTCTTCTTCCCCTTCCTCCTCCTCCTCTTTCTCTTCCCCCCTCCTCCTTCACAGTCACACTGTGAGCTGTTTTGCCCTGCCACCCCCTACCAAAGGGAAGCCTCTGAGACTACACACCAGAATAAACTCCGTTTCTGGATTTGGTGTTACTGGTGAGAAAGGCAACCCAAGTGCCACATGGGATATGCACGAGGTTACACATGGATAGTTGTCACACTGAAATACCAAGTCTGTAATTTGAGGATAGAAAATAACCCCAAATGATTTTCCTTTGGAAGGAAGCTCAATACCTGGAGATACTGGGAAGCCTGTCACCAATTCATGTCCATTTGCTTGTTTGCTTTTCAGACAGTCTCAGGTAGCTCAGGCTGGCCTTTGACTTGCTATGTGGCTGGGGATAACCTTGGACTTCTGACCCTCCTGCCTCTACCTCTTAAATGCCGGGGTTATGGACATATTGGTTGGCTTATGATCCTAGAACCCTTTGTCTCTCAGTAGAACTGGCATCAGGTTAAACACTGTCACTGTGGGGACACCAGTGAGACTACACAATTGTTAGTCCAACTGTACCGTTCCACAGTGTATTCACACCCAAAATCATCACGGATGCAATCCTGTGCTGAGTAGAAACAACACAAGAATTGTGGACCTTTCATTTCTAAGAAGACTCATGCAGGTATCTTAGAAATGATTCCAGGGCTGGAGAGATGGCTCAGCAGTTGGGAGCACTGGCTGCTCTTCCAGAGGATCCGGGTTCAAGTCCCAGCACCCACATGGTAGCTCACAATTATCTGTAACTCCAGTTCCAGGGAATCTGGCACCCTCACACAGACATACTTGCACGCAGAACACCAATGCACAGACAATAAATAAATCTTAAAAAAGAAATGATTCCAGCCTGGGCTTCAGGGTCCTCTCAGCTGTGCCTGAGAGGATGTGCTTTGCACATGTCATTGTCATAGTGGACACCCCTGTGTGCTGTCCTCAGGGCTGCACACTTCATTAATACATAGCGAACACACACTGTGTGCTGTCCTCAGGGCTGCACACTTCATTAATTCATAGTGAACACACACTGTGTGCTGTCCTCAGGGCTGCACACTTCATTAATTCATAGTGAACACACACTGTGTGCTGTCCTCAGGGCTGTACACTTTATTAATTCATAGTGAACACACACTGTGTGCTGTCCTCAGGGCTGTACACTTCATTAATTCATAGTGAACACACACTGTGTGCTGTCCTCAGGGCTGCACACTTCGTTAATTCATAGTGAACACACACTGTGTGCTGTCCTCAGGGCTGTACACTTTGTTAATTCATAGTGAACACACACTGTGTGCTGTCCTCAGGGCTGCACACTTCATTAATTCATAGTGAACACACACTGTGTGCTGTCCTCAGGGCTGTACACTTTATTAATTCATAGTGAGCACACACTGTGTGCTGTCCTTGGGACTGTAATCTTTCATTATTTCATAGTGATCCCCACTGTGGGCTGTTCTCAGGGCTGTACACTTTCATTCATTACTTCAGTTTCACAGAAGCGCTACTGAGACCACAAACTCATTGTATAGATAAGGTGCCCAGCGAGGACTGGTGGTGGATGCCACGCAGGCTCCCGGATTACACGAACTCTCCTGCTAAGTGCCTGTGAAGGGTGTTGGATCCCCTGGAGCTGGAGTTCCAGGTGGTTGTGAGCTGCTTTGCATGGGATCTGAGGTCTGGTCCTCTGGAAGAGCATTATGAGATCTCAACTGCTGAGCCATTCTGAGAAATTTTAATAGAGCCAAGACCGACCCCAAGCCTGACCTCTGCCAAGGAAGAAGAAACTCTGCCACAGATGGCCTTTGGCCTCCAGTTGCCCCTTCCTACCTTCTGGGGGCCTCTCCATATTTTTTGTCCTCAGCAAGCATCCACCATCCTGTGAGCTTTTGCACCCTATTGGCTGTTTCTCTGAGGAACAGGCAGTGAAATGCTAAGACTCTTCTGAGCATTCTTTTGAACAACACTTCTTCGATTTGTTCATTTTATTTCATGTGTGTCTTCTGTGACCTTGGCAAAGTTAGTCAGCTTTCCGGGCCATCAGTTTCATTATTGGCAACAGCTCTCAAAAATTTCAGTAATTTCAATATAATTATTAAAGCAAAAACAGTGGGCTCATTGTTACAAACAACAGAGAGTGGTTAATCACAACCCAGGTGGGGGAAGTCACACAACAGACTTTTTTAGTTTTAATAAAGAGCTTGAAAAAGTGAGCACATTTTGTCCTCTCTGCCGTTACATTTCATGAACTGCACAGGGGTGAATTCTTGGAGGTGACCACGCTTAGCCAATTATCTAGCAACATTAGTTGCCACACCTGTCCCTCTGCCTTTTATTATCTGGCCTTAGAGCAAATGCAGTTATAGAGGGCCCAGTCCCCTTTCACAGAGCATTGGTTTCTTCTAATAAATTTTCTCCCAACTGCCAGAGTGGACTGAAGAAAATCACCACCTTCGTGTCGAGGTGTGTGACCCACAGGGAAATTCCAGAAGGATCTACTGAAGGTACTGATCTTTATGAATGGTCTACCAGGGCCCATTTCTGCTGAGTAGTGTGTAGGACTGTGTAGGAAGGATTCTGAGGAAGAATGGGGCTTCGGTACTCTCAGAACTGTGTGCCATGTCTTTAAGTGCACAGTAACATGGGCTGGCTCACACCCCTCCAAAAAGCTGCTGTGAGCCAGCATTGGTGGCGCATGCCTTTAATCCCAGCACTCGGGAGGCAGAGGCAGGCGGATCTCTGTGAGTTCAAGGCCAGCCTGGTCTACAGAGTAAGTTCCAGGATAGGCTCCAAAGCTACACAGAGAAAACCTGTCTCGAAAAACAAAACAAAACAAAACAAAACAAAAAAATAGCTGCTGTGACTCAGGGCCTGTGAACAGAAACCAAGACTACCCCTCTGAGGGACCTTCTGATTCTAGGACGACCCCTTCCACCTGGTGGCTGAGAATGACACTGCTCAGGCACTGAGGGAGAGTCACCGCCACTGTCCTGGAGTTTGGAACCTGGAGATTCTAGATTACTGTGGTATGACCTTAGGGACAGTGGGCTTCGAGGGTTTTTAAACCCTAGCAGCAGCAAGGCCTTTTGTTTAAAAGACATTCAGCATTCGAAGGAGGAGTGGGAGGGGCTGCCAAGGGGATCAATACCTCTGGGAACCCTGGGCCCTCTGAGCCCAGTGGCCTATGGCCTTCCTTTACTCTTGGGGAAATCGAAGTCCAGCCTGTGCAGGGAACAGGAGAGGACAGGCTCCAGTGTCATTCCCGACCCCACTTGTTCAGCCACAGTTTGCCACAGTGAAGTGTCTTGGTTTATCTTTCCTATTGTTAGCCGTGGTGAGTCACCTCTGAGAATCTTCTGAGGGAACATTTTGTTGTCATTTCTTCCTGGGGGTGTGTGGGTGGAGCGACAGAGCCCAGGCATGGCTGCCCCTGTGTCTGGTCTGGTCTGCGCAGTGTCAGGGGAGCTCATCTCTCCCACCTCTGGTGAAAGGAGACCTTTGTGTGAGTCACAGCGGCTTTCTAATATGACTTCTGGAATAAAAGACCACAACTCTGGCTTCAGATTTCAAAAGGAAGTTTATTCTCTCATGTCCTAGGGGACTGTTCTTTTCTGGGCTGAACTGAGTTGCTGTCAGGGTCACCCTCCCTCTGGATGCTCCGGGACAGACCCTGCCCGGCTGCTGTCTTAGTGTGTCACTCCAGCCCCGCCTCTGTCTCCGTGGTCACATTCCTTTCCCTGCCATGTGTGTATCCAGTGGTCCACTTCCTCCCTCTTGTAAAGGACTCTGTGATTGCATTTAGGGACCATCTCTCTATCTCAGATCCTTCATTTCTGTACACTTGCCAAGTCTTTGCCTTGTCAGGTGGTATCTGACAGTCCTGGAGATGAAGACATGAGGTATGCGGTGTCACAAGCCACAGGAGCACATTGTGGTACTCAGAGGACACAGACTATGTGATAACATTTTCTGCCTTTTCAGATATTTGTTTATTTTTATTTTATAAGTACGAATCTTTTCCCTGCATGTATGTATGTGTACCAAGTGTGTGCCTGTGGAGGCCCAACAAGGGTGTCAGATCCTTTGGAACTGCAGTTAGGGACAGTTGTAAGCTGCCCTGTCATCTCTAAGAACAGCAAGTGCTTTTAACTGTGGAGCCAGCCCCATGAAAACATTGTGCTAATGACAGCTAGCTAAGATGTTCAGATATTGTTATTGTAATAAAGGCACTATCTCAGCTACAGAGTTTCCATAACAGAGAAATAGCAAATGAGCTTTAACAAAAACTTAAGTTCTCACGCTAGTCAAATTAGAGACACTCATTCGTTCACTGAGATTGGCTGAGCACCTACTGTGTGTGGGGGAGGGGGTTTATAAACACTGTTCAGGTCCATTGGTAAGACAGTAGGCAGGAGCCCTTGGCTACATGGAATTTATGCTCAAGTCTAGCTGGGAGGTCAGATTTAAAGCAGTAGACATGGCAAGGATAAGGGTTGAGACTCCTTCAGCTAGGATATTGGGTAACAATTCCCGAGGAGGGAGCAGTTGAGCAGGGAAGTGACTGACTGGTCATTCTCTCAGTCGCTGGGAATGCTGTAGGCAGTCAGCTCACTGGATGGCAATGTTTGGCCTGACTTAAGGAGCAAGGAGTTAATGCCCTGTGGGAGTGGACAGAGTGGTGCAAGTTGAGAGAGGCTGTAGGACAACTGGATGCAGTGCTGATGGACAGGAAGTCACCAATGGTGAGCTCTCACTCTCCCTGAACTCGGGTCCCCAAGCCTGTGCAGCAAGCTCTCTCCCGGCTGAGCTGTCTCTGCACTCCTCAGGAGTTTACAGTACGGTTCAGTTGTCATCCTGTCTCAGTTGCTCTGAGCACAAAAGCCTGCAGTTAAACAAATATCAGTAAAATGGATCGGGGTGAAGCCACTGGAAGTGACAGAGGTGTCAGGAAGCCACAGCCCGCAGAACAGCAAATGATATGCAGATCTATAGTGCTCCTCGGGGTGCAGACCTGGGCAGCTGGGTTTGCCAGCTTTAAAAGCAGCATTGGAAACCCTGAATTCCCCTACGTTAGTTCGTCTCCATTCTAACATGGCATTGGCAACTCATTTATTAAAACGTGGGCCAAACTAAACACATTATGAGCTAGATTCAGCGTATAGGCAGCCTGTCACTTCTCACCTTCTGTTTTATGAGATCAATATGATACCAAGCCCAGAGTCTGCCTGGCTTCTGTGGTCTGAGGTGTCTTGGACATTGGATTCCATGTGTGGGACACTGGATACCCTATCCCCCACTTTGGGAGGTGACTGGATCATGAGAATGCTCTATTTGTGGATTGATAGATTAATAGGTTATCAAAGATAGACTATACTAGTTTATCATTTTATTTCACGTGTTGCAAAGTTAAAGGGAAAGGGATATTTCAAAACTCTTTTTTGGAGGTTTTCATGTTTCATAGAGTGAAGATATAAATGAAAATGTCATGCAAATTGCAAAGCACTCTATAAACGCTGGTTGTGGCTTCCATTGTGGTTGCGGGAACACGACTTGCTGTTATTGTCAGAATTAAGTGTGGTTTAAGCCTAGAAACCCACTGTAATCACTTTTGGTGTTTCCTTGTATTAGTGAATGATTACAGATTGAGGGAATTGTAACCTCAAGTTGTGTCTGCTTTGAATCTCAGGCCCGGTCTACTTGTGGCCATTGACATATAGCCACTCCACACCGATGTCTACAAGAGTCCCCTTGAAATTAGGTGGGGCCGTGCCTTGCTTTGACCAGGGAACCATATGCCATTCCCCAGAATTGAATCTGTTCATCCATATGGACAAGTCTCCAGTCTCCAGTCTCCTGCTTCAGCAGCTATGGTAATGTTACTGCAGAGTAGTTGTAGGCTCTCTGAGCCATCCCAGAGGGTGTCACCCTGCAAAGTGGCTCTTACCTCCAGGAGCCAATTCTCATCATTAAGATCTGGGGGTATTTGTTTCCATGAATCAATGCATCCTGTGTTGACTGTGAGTATATGGCGTGAAATTAGTTATCAGTGGGGCACCTCGTGCCACAGAAAGAATGCAGACCTCCTGGGTAGACTGGGATATCCCTCCCTGGTCTCATTGCTAGTTAGCCTCCAGACCTTCAGGACCCAATTCCCTTGTTTGTGAGGTGGGGAAGCAATGGCCAAGAAGAAAGAGCTTCTCTTGGCTAAAACCCCTTAGGTGATGTGGGACACAGCTCCTGTAGCGTGGGCAGAAATCAATACACTAAGGAGAGGCAGGCAGGTGCCTGAAGTACAAAGTGCAGCGAGGGAATGCTGTGGCCTTCTACAGGCTGCGAGAGCAGACCCCGAAGAAAACAGATGCACACACACTCTTTCAGAAGCTTAGCTCTGCTTCGAGAGAAGGGCTGGTGTTTCTACAGGGCTGGGGGGAGAAGGGCTGGTGTTTCTGCAGGGCTGGGGGGAGAAGGGCTGGTGTTTCTGCAGGGCTGGGTGTGAAGGGCTGGTGTTTCTGCAGGGCTGGAGGAGAAGGGCTGGTGTTTCTGCAGGGCTGGGGGAGAAGGGTTGGTGTTTCTGCAGGGCTGAGGGTGAAGGGTTGGTGTTTCTGCAGGGCTGAGGGTGAAGGGTTGGTGTTTCTGCAGGGCTGGGGGGAGAAGGGCTGGTGTTTCTGCAGGGCTGGGGTGAAGGGCTGGTGTTTCTGCAGGGCTGGGGGGAGAAGGGTTGGTGTTTCTGCAGGGCTGAGGGTGAAGGGTTGGTGTTTCTGCAGGGCTGGGGGGAGAAGGGCTGGTGTTTCTGCAGGGCTGGGGTGAAGGGCTGGTGTTTCTGCAGGGCTGAGGGTGAAGGGTTGGTGTTTCTGCAGGGCTGGGGGGAGAGAAGGGCTGGTGTTTCTGCAGGGCTGGGGGGAGAAGGGCTGGTGTTTCTGCAGGGCTGGGAATGAAGGGCTGGTGTTTCTGCAGGGCTGGGGGAGAAGGGCTGGTGTTTTTGCAGGGCTGGTCGTCCCGTGGGAATGTGCAGCTGCTCAGAGGAGCAGCCATAGCAGGGTGGGGATGATCAGACAGCCTCACACTGAATGTTAGGCTTTGTGGTATTCCCTAGGCAGGATAAGGAAGCTTTTCAGTCAGAACAACAAATATTACAAGGACACAAAGGTGTGACGCAGCACTAGAGACGTGGGATAGGTAGAGACTTGGTGCATCTGAAAGCAGGGAACACCATGGGAGGACGGTGAGGAGGACTGGAAAATTAGGATGAGATGAGCTGAGTCTAACAACTTCGGAATTTCAGAGCATGCAAATCACAGGGACTTATAAAGAGTGACTTTAAGCTGGGCAGGGGTGGCGCACGCCTTTAATCCCAGCACTCAGGAGGCAGGGGCAGGTGGATCTCTGTGAGTTCGAGGCCAGCCTGGTCTACAGAGTAAGTTCCAGGACAGCCTCCAAAGAAATACAGAGAAACCCTGTCTCGAAAAACAAAAACCAAAAAACTAACAACAAAAAAAGAGTGACATTAATATTATTTTTAGAATTGCTTTGATTTACTCAGTTACTTAACTTCAAGTTGCACTGATTTTGGGACACACATGCACGTGCGTGTTTGCGTCGACAGAGGACATGGAAAACAGTTATGTCGACCCATGCCATCTTGCTGGCAGTCATTACCACTGTGTACCACCTCACACCAGCACTAGAGAGCTAAGGTTAATCACCATGTGATGTCTCAGTGGGCCACCAATTAAGCAGGCATGCTGTGAGGATGGTCTATCTTTGCACCCAAAGCCCATCGCTCACAGATGTGGTGTGTGTGTAGGGTGTTTAGATACTAGGCCTGTAGGCTGGAACCCATACAAATTCTCAGTGTTCTCATGCGGTGGCCCAGCTATACATAGTCCAGCGGTTGAAATCGCCCTGTCATGAAGCCATGCAACACAAGCTCTATACATTTTGTTGATGATTTTACCCACAGGTCTCAAGCCTGTCTGTATTAAAAGGGGTATGACAAAGACCCCATCTCCTCATGGGAGGGAGCAGTGCCAAAGCCCCATTATAGAAGAGTTTTTGGGGTGAATTTATTTACAGATGACTTTGGAAAATATAATCTCCCGGGCACCTCAGCAATCATTGTATGCAAGTTGCTTTGTTTTCAGGGAACCTCAGCACACGGGCTGTGCGGGAGTGTGCTCACATGGCTCCACACTGACCTGAAGCGGGGACACTTAGTCCTGTTCACATATTCTGTCTTGGGCTCTAGACCTACTTCCCTGAGGTGACCTGAGCATGGATATGGTATTGCTGTAGGGACCCAGTTAGCAAAGCTGACCTTTAGGGATGCTCTCCTCCGAATGCTGGATGTCAGACCAGGGAGTGTCAGCAGTTAGTGTGAAACTCTAATAAAATGCTTGGCTAGCCAGTACCACCAATGCTCACAGAAGTGAGAGCAGCCATTCCTTCAGTTTGCTGTAACCAGGGAGCTCTGAAACAAGAGAGCAGGGGTTGGGGTGGGGGATGGGGCCAGAGGGCAGGGGTTGAGCTGGGATGTTGGGATGTTGGTGGTGTCCTTCCCATCAGAATCGCTGTTCTTGGCTAACTCCCAATCCACTTTGGACTGTTGTGCACACAGGCAATATTTCACAACCAGATAGAGTTCCCAATTATTGGCTAATCTAGACTAAATTTGAACTCCCAGAAAACCTCAGCAGTGCCTTTAATATCAGAGTCCATTTGGAGGTCTGCATGCAAGATTAGGACGCTCCTACCTCAGGAGGGAGGCTGGCAGCACAGTTGCTTGTCTGCCCTGTGCTGTCTTCTTGAGCGTTCTGTTCATCCTTTGGCCTCGGGAAGCAGGCAGTGATTTTGTTTAGCTAATCTGTGTGGAAGCTTAAGGTATAAGCAAAATAACGCAGCACATGGCATAGATGTGGATACCAAGATGGCGGTGTGCACATTCAGTCCCATTGGTGTGCTTGACGTTTTATTGTGCATACCTTTAACACACAGGGAAAAGCCACCTACGAGTGCAAGAATTCTTTGGTTGTACCTTCAGGTCTTCCATGATTTATTCATCACTTATGAAATAGCTATTATAGGAGAAGGTATTGCGGCAACCAGCAGGTGGGATTCCTGTTCAGGCACAAACTGGTCAGGGTGGAGACCAGAGGAATTCACAAGGATTATTGGTAAATTGCATACTGACACAGGTGTTTTTCTTCCTGAATCATTTTCTCTTCTCTTCCATGGAAGAGACATTTAGCCCACCTATTGAAAGGACTTACATTTAGTAACACTTTATAGAAACACTTCTCTCTTCAAAAAACAAAAAACAAAAACGCATTGCATTTGTAAGCAAATGCTTGGCTTAAATGAGGCTGCTTGGAAGTTTTCACAAGTAAGTGAATCCAGATTGAAATATGGGGAGTGTTCCTGATGACTCCTGGTTTAGTAACTATTGGCAGGGGAAATTATCCTACAGGCATCTAGATATTTTAGGAAGAATGAAATCCTAAGCATTTTTTAAAGCTGTTTTGAGGTCTGGCAGGACCCCAGACGTGTTTGCTGTTTTCAGTTTAACTTTTGCTGAACATCTCTCTATTAACTTAGGAATCTAAGTGCAGTTCAAGGGCCGTTGCGTCTACACAATGTGTTTCTGATTATTTGTATATAATCCAGCAAAGTAGCTTTGGAAGAATTATTTATTCATTTTTTTCATCTCTTTAATTTTCATTAAAACCTTCATGGTCCCCTCTCCCCGCCCCGTTTCCTTTCTCTGGCTTTAGTTTACTGAATGACCTCTTTGTGGACAATAAAAGGTTTGCATTTGGAAGGCTCAGATTTTGTCAGACTATCGAAATTCCTCAGTAGGACGCAATGTATTTCTCCTGAGGAGTGGAAGTTGGGGCTGTATGGAAGCTGGGCTGGGGCTCGGGACTCTCACTCCCTCTTTTATTTCTCAAATCCCTTAGGCTGGTAATTCTTCAGGTTAATGAGGTTACTGAACTTGAGGACAAGAGCCAAGAAAGGGACTCTACTCTTACCCACTCCGTGTTTCCCGGTGGAGGCCTCATGGCTACTCCTCCGACTTTAGCTCCTTTAAGGGAAGCAGCTCCAGGGCAACCTATTGGAGAAATCTGAAATATGTTTCATGAGCCAAAGAAAGTTTTGGGAAGGCCAGGGAGCATTTGCAGGGTGGTGGGCTCATGTGTCTCCTTAATTCTTCCAAATGTCCCTTGACTCCTGCTTGCCTAAGTGCACTTACCCTGCTTGTCTACACTTTGCAACTACAACAACTTGTCAAGGACAGTTCGGCTCCCAGACTGCTTGGCTGAGGGCACTGGTCCTCAATGGGAACCCAGCGGGAGGACAGCTGGTAACCGAGGAACCAGGAATTAGGCAGGTCCAGAGGTCTGCAGAGCTGCAGGGCTGGCAGCCTTGTCTGTACCCCCACAGGGTTCCAACATTTTCAGCTGCCCCCACCTACTAGCCTAGGGCTTATACAATCCAGCTGATTTAGGTGGGTATATAGATGGGGAGACCGTAATGGATTAAAAAGGGAAGACCATGGGGACCCAGTCCTTATTTTCTGCCCCAAATGATCAAACCCTGTGTGTTAAAAACAGCCCATTTTCCTCACCCATTGCACATGTCTGCCCTGAAAATGCCTCCAAGCTGGGATCTTGCATCATGACTGGCTTGGTTTACACGCCCTTTCTAGCTTTAATTTATGATATGCTCTGCCCAGGGCTTAAGCTGTGTTTTTCCTTTAGCCTTCGGCAATGCAGTTCACTTCAACTTTATAAAGTTAATAATTTGTTTGGCTCCCAGGTTCTCTGCCTGGGGTAGATTGGAAGGCCAGGAAAGCAGGGGCAATGCAGTTACATGAAATCAGGCTCAGGAACAGGATCCAGTTATATAAAGTGACAGTTCCATAAAGACAGATCGCATACACACCGAGAGTCACCGACTTAAAGTGGACAGTTCAGTTTTAGTGATCTGTTCACAAGGTTGGGCAGACATAAGTGAGGTCCAGTTCTGAACACTTTTATCACCTAAAAGAAACCCTTTCTTTCAGCCCCTGTCAACTACTAATCCATTTCCATGAACAGTTCATATAGAATTATATAATACATGGCCATTTGTGACCAGAGGAGTCAAGACTTTATTCCTTCTGCCAAATGGTGTTCAGCTACACGCTACACTGCATTTGCTAGCTTATTAGTTGCTGGATATTCAGGGACTTGTACAAGTGCTTGCGTGAACTTGTGTTTTAACACACCCTGGGGAGTGGTGCTGCTTGGTCATATGGTAATTTTGAATAGCTGCCTGATTGATGGTTTTCCAAAACTGCTGTATAAATGTTATAGTCTCTGAA
Source organism: Cricetulus griseus (assembly GCF_003668045.3). Lineage (NCBI taxonomy): Eukaryota > Metazoa > Chordata > Mammalia > Rodentia > Cricetidae > Cricetulus > Cricetulus griseus. The sequence goes on along the minus strand of NC_048596.1, from coordinate 279,608,789 downwards.
GACAGTGAGCAAACATTGTCTGATTTCTACCCATTCCCACAGGCCCTTGTCTTTATTTTTGCTGTTGAATGAGTTTGAGGTGGTGACTCTGTGGTTTGGTTTGCATCTCTCTATGACTGGCAAAATTTAGTATATTTTTGTGGGCTTAGAGGGCATCTGCTTGTCTTTAGAGAAATATTCATACAACTCCTTCTATTCATTTTAGAACTGGCTTACCAGGAGTGGCAGTACTTACCTTTAATTTCAGCATTCAGGAGGCAGAGGCAAGGGGATCTCTGTAAATCAGGTCAAGGCCAGCCTGGTTTACATAGTGAGTTCAAGCTAACCAAAGCAGCACAGTGAGACTAAACAAGCAAGCAAGCACACAAATAATAACAACACCCCCCCAGCTATTTGTCTTTATATTGTCCATTTGTTTATATTGTTGAGTTATATAAGCTCCTTATATGTTCTAGAACTAAGCCCTATACTTATGATTTGCAAATATTTTTCTCGTGTTTTGTGGGTTCTCAGTGGAATCCTTTGAAACACAAATACTTTTTGCATCAATGAAGTCTAATTTATCTATTTTTATCTGTCACTTGTGCTTTAAGTAGCAAATCTAAGAAACCCGGACCATAACTATTTACATTGTTGTCTACTCAAGATTTTGTAGGGATTTTTGTTGTTTGCTTGCTTGTTTGTTGGAGATAGGATTTCTCTGTATAGCCTTGGCAGTCCTGCAACTGTAGACCAAGGTGGCCTCAAATTCACAGAGATCTGACTGGCTCTGCCTCCTGAGTGCTGGGACAGAAGGTGTGCGCCACCACTGCCTGGCTGGTTTTGTAGTCGTAAATCTTATCTTGGGTCTTTGACTAGTTTGACTTCACTTTTGTGTATGCTGTAAAGTGAGTACACCAATATTTAGAATGAGTGGTCCTGGTGTTCTCCACTCAAAGACTGTTCTTCAGCACACATGGTACTGGACTCTTGTTTATGCACACAGTCTTGGTCCATTCCACCCACCAGTATATCTGTCTTCATGTCAGTACCACCCAGCCTTTTTTTCAAAGATTTATTCATTTTAATTTTAAATGTAGGAGTGTTCGCCTGCGTGTATGCTTGTGCACCATGGATGCATGTTGCGGAATGTCCTTCTGTATGCTGGGAATATGTGTAGCTTTTATTGGTTGATGAATAAAACTGCTTTGGCCTGTGGCAGGGCAGAACACAGCTAGGAGGGAAATCCAAACAGAGATGCAGAGAGAAAGAAGGTGGAGTCAAGGAGATGCCATGTAGCCACCAGAGGAGTGAGATGCCAGAGCATTACCCAGTAAGCCACAGAACACCTGGCGATACACATATTAATAGAAATGGGTTAATTTATGTGTAAGAGCTAGCTAATAATAAGCCTGGGCCATCGGCCAAACATTTATACTTAATATTAAGCTGCAGAGTGATTATTTTGTAAGAGACTGCCGTACCAGGTAGGATGTATGAAAGCTTCCAGCTACATTTGTCATACCAACTTGGGGCTCTTAAATTTCCATAGGGCCTGAGAAACCTTAAGAAAAGGTTCTGAGCACACAGAAACAGAGCGGCACTGGGCTCCCTAGTCTCACAGTCTCATGCCAGCAACAGTGCAGAGACTCATCTCCCAACAGCTGACTGCAAGATGGAGCCTGCCACCAATGCCATGAGCTAAGCAGCATGGCAGAGTCCCACAGTCTCTTAAAGGGACAGAAGTAGAGAGAGGCTTCTCCCAGCCACTGCTTGAAGGCTTGGGGATACAGCCATGGATCTAAGAGCACAGTTACATGCTACTTAGTACTGCTTCCCAGAGTTGCAGGGGTGGGGCTGGGGGTGGTTAAGCATGACTCTCCTTGGTACCCCTGCCATGTTGAAAAGCTGAGTGTGGCAGAACCAACAGCCAAAGCAGCTGCTCTGGTCCTAGCTATGCCCACTTAACAATTCAAAGCAATGGTCAAAAAATGATTACAGATACATAATAAGGACAGATTTAGACAAAAAGGCCTCTAAATTGGTCACAGTGTTGTTTGACAAGTGTGCATGGGCTTGGGAGAGAGAGGATAGAGGGTAGACAGAGTCATGGATAAAAATCAAAATAATTTAAGGATAATCACTGAGGTCCTTAAAGGGGAGATTGAGTAATAAAAAAAAATATAATGGTATTGTAAAGATAGAAATTACACAGAGCCTGGATTATGTATGCTATTGTGTTTTCTTTGAATTTTTTGACTGTTAATGAGCAGCTAACTACAGAGAGATATTTGATTGTGGGGGTTGCTAAGCTAAACCAACATAAAGGTATCTTGACTTCAAAATTTAGATCTAAGGATATGTTGCTTTCGAAAAGAGTTTCTCTCTGTTTCCACAGAAGATGAGAAGCTGTGAATTCTTTCTAGGCTAATATGGTTTGATCAAACAAGACCCCCTAAGAGGTCTCCATGGGAGTGATGGCCCAGGCAATCCAACACCCATAACAGCTTCAAGGCAACTGGCTGAGATGGTGCAGCCTCACAGACTAATGCAGCCAAGATTTGACCATACTTCTAAATTTTCTCAGGATCCAATCACTGCACCCAACAATGAACAGGAAGTAGTCTAGAAAACTACTCCCAAATTCCCAAAATATTGTTTATAAATTTTTTTTTTATTTAAAGGTGGTTGGTTGTAAATGGTTAATGGTCATAATCAATCTCTTTCTAAAGAAAAAATGGGGATATGATATAGAAATGAATACATTGGTATGGATTTTGGTTTATTGATACATTTTTTTTTGAGTCAGGGTTTCTCTGTGTAGCTTTGGAGCCTATCCTGGCAGTCGCTCTAGAGACCAGTCTGGCCTCAAACTCACAGAGATCCATCTGACTCTGCCTCCCGAGTGCTGGGATTAAAGGCGTGCATCACCAACGCCCGGCTATTGATACAAATTTAAGGTCAATTTTGTTATACTATATATATATATTATATATATATATATATATATATATATATATATATATATATATATTTCTACTCTTGTTTAAGGCATTGTGTTTATATAGCTCAATTAAAAATGCAATATATAGTTAAATACAAATTAATAGTCATCTATGATTGAAGGAAAAATCTTGTAGATTCAAGATACCTTTATTCAGATAAATATCAGCCAAATGCAAGCCAGAGCATGCCCAGAGGAAGCAGGCAGGGAGGCCAGAGAGAAGGGGCAGCAAAAGGGGAAGAGAAGGTTCCATGTGCTCGTGGTCCCTTAAGAGCCCATGCTGTGCCATTCTGACCTCACCTTGACCAGGCCTGTAGCCAGCCCTTAAGAGGCGTGATTACGGTGTCTCCCTACATATGATAGTCAAGCTTGCAGTCATGTTAGTTAGGCTTTCTAGATATGCAGAGATATATTTCAGATGAATAGCCAAACATAGATACACATAAGAATAACAAAAAACCCCAAAGTAATCTTAAAAAAATAAGAGACACCATGATTGCAGAGTGAACATAGTGGATTAGGAAACATAAATAGTTGAGTGTGTTACATGGGGAGCCTCCCCCGCCCCAACAAAGGCTATGATAAACTTGAAATAGCAATAGATGAATTGTGGGGAGATTGTTATACTTGAGTTAGGTAACTTGTTTTTAAGATCTTGGCATGGTGGCTCATCTGCTGCTGCCTAGTGTACAACACTAACTTATTATTATTATTATTATTATTATTGTTGTTGTTGTTGTTGTTGTTACTACCAGATGTTGCCTACATGACTTGAGGACTCCCAGCACTTGGGAGGCAGAGGCAGGTGAATCTCTGAGTTTGAGGCCAGCCTGGTCTACAGAGTGAGCTGTAGGACAGCTAGAGTTATTACAAAGAGAAACCCAGTCTCAAAACCCGAGCCCCCAAAGGAGGAGCACGAGGAGAAAGAAAGTGCTCGCAGTGTGAGCACTGTGAGAACACTGATAGAACACAAATCAATGCCACAGTCAGAGCTGGGCCTGTGAAATACACTAGTGCTTGTGAAGAGACGTACAAATCACCTGCTTGGTGTGTGAGTGGGGTTGGTGTGGCCAAAGCTGGCACCCAAAACTGCTGTTTGTTTTTCCAGCATGAGCAATGGAGTCCTGAGTGGCTAATGAATGAATGAGGACCACACCATGCTAGCTGATGGGGTGTGATCTGTGTCTCACAGTTCAGGTTATATTGCTCTTAGTTTCTGCACAAAACTGTTTAAGTATTGATCCCATGGCTCTTAATGAGAAAAAAAAAGATTTGAAGATGAAAGTTTTTAAATATATAAAGGAATCCCAAGATTTAAAAAAAAACAATAAACAACAAACAAAAACAAATGCTGGGCAACTTGTGTAACCGACAAACTCTTAGGTCACAATTGACATATTTTTTCAGGTATCTGCGTCTACTCTGAAATGTATTGGCTGGCTCTCTTCTCATTTGATGACTTTGGAGAAGGGTTAAGGGAATCGCCCATGGTCACATGAGTGGTAGGCTACAGAGGTAGAATTTGAACCTTTTGTATCCTGTTTCCCAGGCTGTGTCTGAAGAGTCTGCAGGCTTGGGGTTCAAGGGATAGTAAATGTCACAGGGAAACTCTGCCTTGGGATGGGGGAAGCTGGCCTTCTGAGCAAGCATCCAGCACTTTCCCAGAAATCACTTTTAGGTTATGAATCTCTAATTGATTGATGGCAACAAAAAGCTGAGCCCACAAGCCAGTCCATAATATTCCAAGAGATCTTGCTTTGACACTCTGAGCTCTTTCAAAGAGTGGTTTGTTGGCTGCCCTAAGTCCTTGACCTCATTAGATTTATGTCTGGAGCCTAGGGGAGCTGGCTAGCATGCTGCGAATTACTGGGCTGGGCCACATGAATCACAGGCTCACTCCTAAGGAAATCTTGGGGTAAGAGAAGCCAGGTTGGTGCAGGGCCCACCTTGGGACTGCAGCTCTTTTTGGTACCATGGCCTCTAGTTTTTAAAACAGAAAATGAAGGTCAAAATTAAGGGTGGTCATAGTCATTGTCTAAAAAAACAAAACAAAACAAAAAGACTAGGAAAAGACATCCAAACAGTGATAGGTTATGGAACATTGGTTTAGACTTATCTGAACTATAACTCATTCATTTCTATCACCAAAGCCTTTTACATGTGTGACACACAGGACAGGGGACCTTGTTCCTGCAGGCCTCTCTCTGTTCACACCATCAAGCCTTGTGCAAGCCACCTTTGCTCCCTGATTTCTTGATAAGGGAACTGGGAAACAGAGCCCCTGCTCCGCCTGAGCCCATGGGGTTTCTTCATAGCACAAGCACCAGACTCTCCCTTCCCCAGATGTTTCTAATATCTAGATCTCAGGACTGGGAAAAGGATAAAAAGAGGGGGAGAGCAGGGTATTTTTACTGAGGACTCAGCTACTCAATGCAGGCAGTTTTCAAGCGTGGGGGCATTTATGTCTACTTTGATTTCTGAAGTGTCTAATTGTAATTCTATGAACCCCTCTATTATTTTGAGGGGGGGAGAACAGGGTTTCTCTGTGGCTTTGGAAGCTGTCCTGGAACTAGCTCTTCTAGACCAGGGGTCTCAAACTCACAGAGATCCACCTGCCTCTGCCTCCTGAGTGCTGGGATTAAAGGTGTGTGCCACTACCACCCAGCCACACCCCTCTATTTTACCACCTGTAACAATATCTCTTTCGGACATCCACCTGAGTTCTACTGCCATGTTAGGGCCCCAAATAACATATAGAGATTAATATTAGTTACAATGCTGCTGGCCAATGACTAGGATTTCTTATTTTCTAGCTCTGTTTTAAGTATCAACCATAACCATTAATCTATATATTTTATAAAGACTTACCTTATGGAGGTCACCAGCAGCATGCATCCTCTCTTCCTGGGCCAACACAGTGACTCCTGTCTTTACTACATTTCCCAGAATCCTCCTCGACTCCCAGTCCCACCTATCTTGCTTTCCTATTGGCCAACAGTGCTTTATTAACAGCCAATAAGACAAACAATACACAGAAGGACCTCCCCCTTCAATCACCTTCTGTTTTTTCTAAGGCAATATGGAGTGAAGGCTGCCAAGGGCCATTTTGTCCTTAAACTGAAGGTGGTTTGGCAATGCTGAGCTACACTTTTATTGCATTGAGGAGAAGCATGACTGTGTTAGCTGTCTGTTACTGTAGCAAAGGCTTGTGTTAGCTGCCTGTTGCTGTAGCAAATATTCAACACAATGGGTTTATAAAGAGAAAAGGTTTGAAATAACCTCAGAGACTTTTGTTGTGATAGAGAAACATAGTTACCACATGGTGTCTGGGAAACAAACCCAGACATGCAGAGATCACATTCCACAACCCTAGTCAGAAGCATTCTTATATCCAAAAATCTCCCAGGAGGCCCTGCTCCGTGAAAGGTTCTATTGTTTCCCTAGCAACAAATGAACCTCACATTGTTTCTACTTTGTAGGTTAGTGATAAAATTTGAATATATTACCCCCAAACTTATACATTTAAAAAGTCAGTCCTCAGAGTTATATGTTAATGGTATTTGTGGAGCTGGAGAGATGGTCCAGTTTGAAAAGGGCTTGTTGGGACAACACTAGGACCCAAGTTCAAGTAGCAGCCACATGAAAGCCAGGTATGGAGGAGTGTCTATAACCCCAGAGCTAGGGGTGTGGAGATAAGAGGAGAAATGGCTGTCTCCATATTGCCATGTGACACCTTCCACACACTTACCAGAGGTGAAGATATGCCAACATCTCATCTTTGATCTGGGCTCCAGAACCATGATAAACATAAGCTTCTATTCTTTACAGGTTACTTAGTATCAAGTTTTTTTTTTTCTAGCAATGGAAAATAAACTAAGAAAGGTAGAGTGAACACTGCTTTGTGGTCACCCAAGTGTCAAGTGTGAATTCTAAACCTTGTGAGCTAACCCCAAGGCCCTGAGTGCAAACAGTTCTTTGAGAGCCTTCTGCAGCTATGTTGACACCATCAGGGTAGCCCTTACCTGGTCTGAATTTTTGGATATTCCTTGGACATTGAGGGGGAGTTGATGGAAACCTGACTTTCCATTTCATTTTCACACAAATCACAACTCACACTTCCATAATGGAGCAGATGCCCCATGCAAAGGTAAACCAATGGCCCCACTGATCACCCAACCTTCCAATGACTCTACTGATCACCCAACCTTCTGTGATCAGAGCTCTAGTTTTCATGCGTGTGATACTCAACTGACCAGATGAGGTAAAACAACAACAGTATGGTGGTGGTGGTGCACACCTTTAATCCCAGGACTAGGGAGGCAGAGACAGGTGAATCTCAGTGAGTTCCAGGACAGTCAGTTCTGTTACACAGAAAAACCCTATCTCGAGAAACAAAGAAACAAGCAAGAAAAAAAAAAAGAAAGAAAGAAAGAAAAAAAGAGAAAAAAAATCCAACAAAAACCAACACCAACAATTAGAAAAATAACAATAAAAACAACCCAAAAAAAACCATAGGTGACTCACCTGGGTTCTTTCTTGCCTCTAAGCAATGATACGCACTAATGGAGTTAAGCATGCTAGGTAAAGGAACCGCCATGATTGTGACACATACCTGCTAGTGTTGGCCAAAATACAAGAACATCATTCACCAAGCAGTTCCATTTTTCCCAGGTTTGACCAAAATGTAACTCTGAAAGTCAGGTGGCTGGGGGCTGGTAGGATGGCCCAGGGGCTTGGTCATCCACTGGGATGAGCAGAAGTGTAATTCCAGCCCCTGGGATAATCTTAGGGGCCTTTAGACCTTCCAGGAGAAGCTTGAAGCCTAAATGAGTAGGCTCCAGGCAGTTTCCTAGAGCAGAGGCCAATACCCAGAACGGTGTCCACCCTTACTGAAGAGCCAGAGACTCTACTCCAGTGCTGCCTTGCTGTCCTGGCCTGACCATTGCTGTCCTGGCCTGATCCCTCTTGCATTAATCTCCTACTTGTGGGTTAGTTTTGGATTAGCCCGGTCTTTGTGAGCTACCTATCTGTGTTGACTTGAGGTGGCAATAAAAGCTTACTTATGATGGAGAGGATAGTGAAACTGAATCGAGTTAATGGTTATTTACTGAGAATCTACTATGTGCAAGGCTGTATGCACATCCCTGACTCCTGCTCCAAGAAAATGTGGGCAAACCCTTGGAAAAAGGTCACATTGCCAGCATACGAGTGCTGTCTTACTGAGGGTGGAATTTGTTTTCACTCATTAAGTGCTGGGGCTTTTATTTGTGCCTCATCCAACAACCCTGTTGCCGTCTCTACTTTTTAAATGTTTATTATTTTTCAATCATGTATATGCATGTATGTTTATGGGTGGGTATGTGCACGTGCAAAGACCTGTGGAGGCCAGAAGAGAGCATGAGAACCCTCAGAGCTAGAGTTACAGGCGATGGTGAGCTGCCTTATACTGGCACTGGGAACTGAACCTGAATGCTTTGCAAGAGTCATGAGTGTTCTTAACTGCTAATTTATCTCTATGGTTTATTTCACTGAACCTCAGAGCAATGAGGTATCTTTCCCAGAGCCACGTGGCTAGTAAGTAAACAGGACTTCGACACACACAAGTCCCAGCTGGTGGTTTCAAGTTTTAGTTTTCAGATTTAGAGATATTTCATAGGTTTTACCAGTTGAACATCCCAATTTGAAAATCTACAACTTGAAATGCTCCCAGATAAGGGAAACTTTTGACACCACAGCAATACTCACACGTTTCAGATTTGGGAAGATCTTCTGTGTTTTACTGTTTTATATTTCTAAGTATTCGGGCTGCCCAGCCTGAGCCTCTTCTGTGTGGGAAATAAGCCACAAGGCCACGCTGGAACCTGCATGTTACCTCCCTGCGCTGCATTTCTGTGACCATGTCCATCAGGCCAAGCGTATCTCAGCCCCTCAGAGGCTGGCAGCTCTGGAGAACCCCTGAGCACAGTCTGGCTCCATGAAGAGAAGGGCAGTGGGAGCTACCCCTCAGAGGGGTGACCCCCCACCCCACTAAAACTTTTCATTCTTGCTGCTAAAATGTTGGGGGTTCAGGCCTTGCTATCCCGAACCATGCATCGAAAGGACAGATTCAAATGCTTTTAACCTACTTGGCTCTCAGTTCAGTCAGGTCCGATTAGAAGCCGTCCTGTAAGACACTGGCCATCACTGAACTGTAGAAGATGGGCTTTGTTGCTTCTGTGTCTCAGCTGTCAGCACATTCACAGTTTTCATCTCCATCTCTGTCTGTCTGGCTCTGATAGACATGACATAAGGAAAGGGCTGAAAAATGGACCAGGGTTTCAATGCAAAAATTCCACTAGGCCTACAATAACACATGCAGGAAATCTGTTTAGCAGATCTTTTGGGGGGCAGTGAAACCAAGTAAAGGAACAAGGCCTTTCCAATGTAATGTTTCTTCCAGGGACTGGTCATCAGAGACATTTCGGTAAGGGCAGGTGATGCATTTTCCTGTGAAGGCTGGCTTTCTTCCCTCTTCCTCTTGGGGGCTGCTGTGGTGGGCTTTTTTTCTATTACAGGACACCAGCTCACAGGGGAACAGCTGCAGGGCCCTTGACGGATCTCTTTTTTCTAGTCTGACTTTTCCATAATTCTGTTCCCAAAAGGGTTCTTGTGGGTTGTAGCCAGTCCCTCAGCCAGCCCATATTACCTGTGTAGCCTTGACTGATGGCCTAGGGCCTCTTTCTCAAAAGGGAAAAGACAATTGGTTTCTTCTTCGGTCACTGATTTTAACCATGTAACTTAGATGGGGAATTTGCGGCCTGAGCGGCCACTGGAACACATCTGTGTTTTGATTCTGGTCCTTGAAGTGATAGGAAAAGCTGCTGGAAAGACGACTGCTATGATAAAGAGAAGTTTCCATCGCTTAAGGGCTCCTAGAAACATCGATAAGCTCCTGGGATATTATGAACTAGCAAAAGGTTGAAGAGCCAGGGGGAATGTAGGGTAGAAAACTCAAAGCCAAAGTAGACTTGGAAGATCCTTGCCAAAGCCAGGGGTGGTTCAGGGACCCACCAACATCACTGTACACTGTGTTCACAGGAATGCACCTAAAGCAAAAAACAAAACAAAACAAAAACAAAAACAAACAAACAAACAAAAACCCCAAGGATTTCAAGGATAAAAAGAATGGAGAATTTATGGTCAAAGAAAGTGAGGTATGCCATTGTAGATGTGTGAGGGGAAGGCACCAGAGGAGAGATGCCACCCTGGCAGTCCCTAGAGAAGGTGAGTCCTTCTGCTCTGACCCATGCAGACGTGAGACACACAGAGGTCAAGTATTTAAGAGAACAGAAACATTCGCAGTCACATTGTGAGTTCATGCTAGAATGGGTAAGATCACAAACAGCCACTATCCATTTTTTAAGATGGATGAATTTAGTACTGATGGCTGAGTGTTTTGTCTCTCTGTGCCTCGTGTGTGTGCAGTACCCACAGAGACCAGAAAAGGGTGTTGGTTCCCTAAGGTGCTTGTGAGCTGCCGCGTATGTGCCGGGAATGGAATGGGGCAAGGGAAATCCACCACAGTACTTTAGCTGGGCCCCCGTCATCTGATCTTGATCTGCCTCTGTTTGTGTATGAGACAGAAGCCCCAGTGTCTGAGACTCCCATCCACAGGTCCCCAGCTCTAAGTTAATCTCCAGACAGACTTGGCATCTTCCTCCGATCCTTCATATATCGCTTCGTATGTCTGTTTTCTCTGCCTTTCATGGCCATCCCAATCCAGGAATCTCATTTCCTCCCTTCCCAAGTTTTGGCCAGCCTAATTTTGGATCTTAAAAAAAAAAAAAAACCAATCCTGCATGCAGTGTCTTTTCTCCCAGCCTCATTTGCATTTTCATCTATTTTGGATCTTCCCTGCCACGCTGCATGTGTCCTATTTCCTGTTTCCTGATGCTCCGTGCAGCTTTGGAGCATGTCTAGGCTAGAGGCTAGTCATTTAATGTTTGTTTTTTCCATCTAATATGGAATACTATGACCTGAGCAATGGACACTTGATATGTGGTGGTGGATTTGTCTTCAGGGGACACAGAATAGAGATAATTTTCAGCACCCTGCATCTCAGGGACTTGGCGTTGTGGCATTGGATAGGTAGTTAACATATATGCACCCCAGCTTCCTCGTCTCCGAGGCAAAGGGCAGAACAGTGCCTGTTCTCCTTTCTACCTCTTTTCTTTGTTTTTATTTTTACATTAATAGTACTTTATTATACTCAACCATGTGCACAGATTATGAGTGTTTAGCAAGTGATTTTTGACACGTATGTGTCCTGATTTACACACAAGACAAATCTATGACTTCAGACGTCATGATCCTTCAAGTGAGGTACTTCCTGTCACTATAAATCAGTCTTACCTAGGACTAAATGAAGCTTGCATGCATGTTCTTTCATTACACTTGAACTCCTTCAGTGTATTTCAAAATTCACGTCATGTTGTATATATTCATACTCTGTTATTTTAAAATAAAAATGTGTGTGTGTGTGTGTATGTGTGTGTATGTGTGTATGTGAGTGTATGTGTGTGTATGTATTGTGTGTGTGTCTGTGTATGTGTGTATGTGTGTGTATGTGTGTGTATGTATGTATGTGTCTGTGTATGTGTGTGTATATGTGTGTGTATGTGTGTGTATGTATGTGTGTATGTGTCTGTGTGTATGGTGTGTGTGTATGTGTGTGTGCATGTGTGTGTATGGTGTGTGTATGTATGTGTGTATATGTGTGTGTGTATGTGTGTAGTGTGTGTGTGTGTGTGTGTGTGTGTATGTGTGTAGTGTGTGTGTGTATGTGTATGTATGTGTGTCTGTGTGTGTATGTATGTATGTGTGTGTGTGTCTCTGTGTGTGTGTATGTATGTGTGTGTGGTGTGTATGTGTGTGCATGGGTGTGTATGTATGTGTGTAAGCTTCCCATCCCGAAGTACCAAGCCCTCTACTGAGGAGACAACATTGAAGAGAGACTGCTGTGAGAGAGCACACCATACTGTTGAACTTGATCCTGCCTTTTAAAAGATGTTATTAAACAACAACTTTCATTTATGCTTACCATACAAGCCACCGACACTGCGGAACTCACGGGTTTTACCTCATCGGTACCTGTGACGTGCAACTGAACCATGATGCATTTCTACTGTGCAGTCTGCAGTCACCACCCCATCCCAGCTCCTTCCAGAAGTGGCCACAGTGTGCTTCTGTCGCTGTAGATTAACTTGTCCTGAATTTTTATAAGGATGGAATGATGTAATCCTTGGTCTTCTGTGCCTGGCTTCCTTTGATCCTGGCTGGGTTTGACTGACACCTTTGGCAAAAGATTGTGTGCAATTGCCGAGACACCAGTCCGGTGCTTCCTGGGCCCTGCTCACTCTGTCCCTCACCTACTCAGGGGTCGGTGTGAATCAGCTCCCGAGAGGAGTGGGGTGTCTGCTAGTTCCAGGTCTTGCTTTTGTGGAGTGAAGGATTCTCGCTATCTTTTCTTCTTTCTTTCTTTCTTTCTTTCTTTCTTTCTTTCTTTCTTTCTTTCTTTCTTCTTCTTCTTCTTCTTCTTCTTCTTCTTCTTCTTCTTCTTCTTCTTCTTCTTCTTCTTCTTCTCCTTCTTCTTCTTTCTGTATTTCTGTATACTAAAAATTTTAAATTAAACCTAACAATCCCATATGTTTGTGGGGTGAAGTATCATATTGAGAACACACATACAATTATCAAATCAGGATAACTGGCATGTCTATCCCATCAAACTTTATTTCGGCTTCCTTCAAAAACAAACCCTCACCAAGCACTGTGTAACACCGGGTCCTCACTCTTCTTTCTTGACTCCAGCTGAGTATGAAGTAGTCAGGAGACCCAGAGGCAAAAAAGAACACAGATGGAATAAACCCTCTTCCAAAGCTGTTGGACTGAGGCCGAGGGCTATAAAGAAATGTTTATTGTGTTAAGTTAGACCCTGAGATTTAGACCTGTTTACCCCAGCAACTAATCTTATTTACTTAGAAAACTAATACACTAAAAACACTCTCTGAAAGCCTGTAGCTGCTCTAACTGTGAATTGTGTTTTAAAGCAGTGTATTGAATGGGCCACTCTCCTGGACTCGACATGAAAAACTCCAGTTCCTCTCAGATGGGACAGAAGAACACTTTCTGTTACTTCCAGACATCATATAGACAGATCTTTCCTAGCTTAAGACCTTAAGCACTTGGAAAGAGTCAGAGAGGGTGTTCTTTTTATTTTAAATTTCAAGTGTGTGTGTGTCTGTGTGTGTGTGTGTGTGTCTGTGTGTGTGTGTGCGTCTGTGTGTGTGTGTGTGTGTGTGTGTGTGTGTGTGTGTGTGTGTGTGTGCGTCTGTGTGTGTGTGTGTGTGTGTCTGTGTGTCCCCCTGGAGCTAGAAGTGGCTGTGAGCTGCATGATATGGGTGCTGGGAGCAGAACTTGGGTCCCCTGGAAGAGCAAACAGTACATGCTCTTATCCACTGAGCCATCTCTCCAGTCCTCATACAGGCCATCCTTAAGGAATAAATCACACACACCCAAAAATATTTACGAACATTCCTAGGACAAATTCCTCAAGCTTCCCTGTCATTGGCTGTCTTTGTTCTAATCTCCCAGCACACAGGGGCTCCACAGGGAGCTCTAGGAACAGTGCTGTGTGCAGTGTTGGGCACTGTGTGAATTATAAAAATCTGTGCTGTTCTAAAGATCAAAACGTCTACCCATCTGGGATATATAAATCCCATCACAGGATTTATGAGGGGGTTATCTTGAATTATGTGCTGGGTGTTGGGTTTGGCACGTAATAAATATAAATGATCCTCTCAGGACAGTAGATTAGCATCCAGGGGAGAAAAAAACCAGGCGTCTGTGGAATTTAAATGGGGAGATGTCCTAGCCTACAGAGGACAGAACGCCCAACCCTGGGAAATGAAGTAGAATCCATGTTTTCAAGCCTGGTATGATCTCCTCCCAGAAGGGGAAGATCTGATTTATCTTCCTATGGCTTAGAGCACAAGCTATGAAAGTTCGACTCTCTGGATTCACTCTGTTCTAGATCTTTCCACAAAAGGGTCTATTTGCTGTGTGTCAAATAAGTTGCACCAGCGAGACTTGTGGACTTGTTTGTGAGGTGGAAGGAGACCCTCTATTCATGCCACACCCTCCCAAACAGCTCACAGCTTCTTCATCTAGTAACTCTTTCAGCTGCCCCTGAACTGGGGATATGCAGCAAGGGAGATGCAGAGGCTTACTGCCCCCCTCTGATGCTAGCACACTTCAGCGGCTGCCAAGAGCAAAGTTGCTGGACACACTGGGTCAGATTCAAAAGTGTAAAGTCACCTTTTAGTCTTCTCAGGTAGATCAAAACTCTGTGAAACTGTGAACAAATTTTCGGGAGAGCTCAAAGTCAGCAGAAGACGACCTGGAAATAAGGCTCACATGAGAGGGAAAGACAGACTTTTACCAGGAGTTCAGGTGTGGCTACAGATTCTGACACACACAAAGATCACGAGTGATGCTAACTGTGGCTCTTATTAACATGCATGTGTGGAGATATTCATGGGAAGTCCTTTAAAATCAATTTACCCCAACCTGTGTGGTTTAAATTTATAGGAAGCTTTTCTGAGTCTCTTCCCTCTTTCTGGTTATGATGGTTTACATGGCACACAAGAACAACAAAGAACACAAAAGCACTGGTAGGATTTCAGAGGGCTCCTCATTGTGCATGTACAAATATTGGCCTGCAGGCTTTGAACTTCCCAGTCTTCGCAGCACTTCAGTGTGGAGGGTGTGTCAACAGGAAGAGTGATGTTGTACCTGTCACCTTTTTTTTCTTTTTAGATTGCTGCTGTTATGGCACTCTTCACCGTGTGGGTTTCTCTCCATACTTCTAGACATGGGTGTTTTCTATGTAATTTGAAGAGTGGACAAAGAAGATTTGGCAGGGTATCTTCATGTATTCCTACCCCTCCAAATGAAGGCACTAGCTCAGCAGTTAAGAACACTGGTGCTCTTCCAGAGGACCTGGGTTTGGTTTCCAGCACCCACGGGGCAGCTCACACTCATGTGTAAGTCCAGTTCCAGAGGATCTTCTGGCCTCTGCAGACATGGCATGCAGATGACACACTCATGCACATAAAAACAAAACAAATCTTAAAACAATAAAGCAGGGAACACACACAACTAAGAGAGGCTTGGCAATTATTAGACATTTCCAAGTCCTTTAGGGCATTGGAAAGGCTTGGTAATACTCACTCCATATTCTACACACACTCTGTTTTCTATTCTTTATCCACCTCCCATGACACTACCTAGTTTGTCCTTGTGGCTATCTCAAGAATCTGCATCCACAGCTCCTCCTGTGGGCAGGGTGGTCATATGTGGAAGTTCCAGTCAAAGAGACATTAGTAAAATGTAGGCCTAGGAAGGTCACTGACTCAGGTCTGACAACTGGGGAATCTGAATAAGACCAAACCAGACTCCCTTAATATAGGTGACAATGGTGTGACTGGGACAATATATGAGGTCCCTGGCAGTGGGTCCAAGATCTAACACTAATGCACAAACTGACATTCTATATGGAGAGATACCTTGTTCAGCCTAGACACGGGGTGTGAGGATAGAGAGGTGCCTTGGTCCTGCCTCAACGAGATGATGGGGCAGACTTAGCCTTCCTATGGGAGGCCTTACCCTCTCCATGGAGCAGATGGAATATGGGGGGAGTGGAGGGAGTGGGAAGAAAGGAGGGAGGGGGAACTGGGATTGGAATGTAAAAAATACATTAATAAAAAATGTAAATTTTTTAAAATGTAGGGCCTATGGCAAAAGAGTTTTAAGTAGTTGCTTTAACTGGTACACACCTGTTTGTCTTGGGCCCTTTATCTTCTTTCCTGGAGACCACTGTGACTACTTCAGTGGATACAATGCTTTTCAAACCCTTTAAGTCTGAAAGCTGGGTGCTAAGGACAGGAATCTGTGTCTGGATGATGTTGTAGAAACCTCACACCCATCATCACTGACTCCTTACTCAATTTATTTTTAAGCCATTGCAGTTCGTCTTTTCTGTTACACCAACCTCAATTCCTGGCTAATAAAAGCCTCCCTATATAGACTGCTTTCCTCTGGGGTCCAAATGCTCACTATGAAGGCTCTTCTCACAAGACTGTAAGTCTGAGAAACTCTGACTGCACATTGCACAAGTGTCATGTCCATATGATTTCTTCAAGGCACCAAAGAGGCTTAGCTTGGCAAGAAGCAGCCTTTAAGTTCAATACAGTCTGAGGGGAAAAAGTCACTTTGTTTTGGTTCTTCTGTGTGAGGTGAAGAGTGGTAGGCTGTTTCCTGGGTGAGGAACCATGGGGTAGTGCAAAGCACAGGGCTTCTAATGGCTGTTGAATCTGCGCTAAAGTATATGTCCAAGAGTTTTAGAACTTTATTGTTTTTATCTTTGTTTTTCGAGACAGGGTTTCTCTGTGGCTTTGGAGGCTGTCCTGGAACTAGCTCTTGTAGGCCAGGCTGGTCTCAAACTCACAGAAATCCACCTGCCTCTGCCTCCCGAGTGCTGGGATTAAAGGTTTGTGCCGCCACTGCTTGGTTTGAATTTTAGAATTTTAAAATGAACAAGGCCTCAGATTGAAATAGTAAAGTTTACAAACTAGCTTGCTTACCAAGGAGAGACAAAGCCAAGCACCTGGCACCATCTGGGACCATCTCCTGCATTTGTGTGTTCTTCCTTCTCTTTCATTACAATTTTATTTTTGTGTGTGTGGACATTCTGCCTGCATGTATGTTTGTGCACCGTTTGTGTGCCTGGTTTCCACAGAGGCTGGCGGAAGGCATTGTGATGGGGTTGTCTGTAGGGGATGCTGTAGACATGCCTGCTTAGGGGCTGGCTACAGGTGTGCCTGACCACGCCTACAAGGGCGTGGTCAGGGTGATGTAGAGTGAGGGAAAGCAACTTTCGCTTTCATCTTCGGCTTGAGGTATGGAATGCTGCCCTGCTGGCTGGCTAGGTCGCTCTGTAAGTAATGCTTTTCCCTATTAAATTCTCTTGTATTTTTACCTGGCTCCGTATTGGTAATTTCCCACATTAGTTGTCCTATGTATGTTTCTCTTATTGGTTGATGAGTAAAACACTGTTTGGCCAAGAGAGGCAGGAAGATAGGCAGAACTAGGAAATGAGAATTCTGAGAAAGGTAGGCAGAGAGAGATGCGTGTAGTGGAGGAGGGAATAATAGGTTCAGCCCCTTCTCTAGTAAGATAAGGTCACGAAGAAATATTTAGATTAATGGAAATGGGTTAATAATTAAGACAGAGCTAGCTAATAAGAAGCCCAAGCATGGGCCAACTTATAATTAATATAAGTCTTTATGTGTTTACTTGGGGTAAAGCCGGGAGGACCTGCTGGGACAGAAAACTCCAGCAACAGGTATTGTATTTCCTGGAACTGGAGTTATAGATGGCTATAGGCTGCCATGTGGGTGCTGGGAATCGAACCTGGGTCCTCTGGAAGGACAGCCGTTGCTCCTAACCACTGAGCCATGTCTTCAGCCCCCATTCATCTGTTTCTTTATTGAACAGATTATGACCTCAGCACGTACAGTATAGCCAGTCAGTGCTGTGGGCTGGGTCTTGTGATCTTCTGAATTGTGGTCAGTTCGCTACATCTGAGTGCTAGGGGGACAGGGCTTGGTCCATTTGGTTCACCTGAAACAACTGTGGGCATTAGTCTGAACTTCATTTCAGGGTTTCACTTAAGAAACCAACTGAAAACTCAGCGGCATGGCGAGGTTGGTGATTTCCGCCTGAAACCAGATGTGAGGGCCAGGGGTGAATCTGGAGGACTCGGGCTGTGTTTGGCAGCCAGAGCCAAATCCATCTGGAAGAGGTTGCTCTTTTCCAGGAAGCAGAATGTGCAGCGACACCCTAAAACCTGAAGTGAAATGGGGCTTGCTTCCTTGTGACACGAACCCCCCACTGGTTTCTTATGTCCTACAGATGTGAGACCAAACGCTTAAAAATATTTACTGCTCACAAGCACACATAGATCCTGAGCCTGTCCGGTAGGCCTTGCCTCAACTTTCCTCTACGAAACATTGCTTATGTGGATTGTGACATGTCAAATATTTAGGCAAGACTTTGAGTGGAGGTAGGTGGCACAGACATTTCACCTCCGATGATCAGTGGCTGACTTTACTACCCTTTTCCAGCAAGTCTCTGGGATCAGCATTGGCAATAATAAAGAAGAATTGTCATAGCAGCTTGTTATTGCCGAACATGTTCATGATGTGGGGACTCAGTTCACTGTTCTCCAGGCCTCATTGCTAGTAGATGCCACCCAGGAGCATGGCACTGGATGCTGGAACTGCTTCCTTTGGACTGTGCTGGAAGCCCACTGTGTGAGTCTGCATGCACCACTGAACTGCTCTCCACCACAGAGGCAATTTCCCAATGTTTCTGGCATTTTCATAAAGAAAAAAATTGAACCTCTAAAGAAGATGGGTCTCCTGGCAATGCAGCTCGGCTGGCCTAGAGAAAGCAGGGTGCGGGTCTGGCAATCTGTGCTTTTCCACTTGCAGCACACAGCCAGATGATAGGAGCCTCTGGGACCTAAGTTGGAGCTGGAAATTCTCCCTCTTTACACGAAAAATGCAGGGCCAAGAGGACCAGGGCTGGTTACGCCAGATCTGGGTGGGATGAGAACCACAGCCGGGGCATTTTCCTCTAAGGAGGTGGCAGGAGTTGCCTATGAAGGAGTAAACTGAGAGCTCACTCACTCCTCTTCATTTTTTAAAGTTTTCTGGCTACACAGCATAAATGAGGATAAGATCTAGAGTAGACCCACCCTCCTGACTCCAAAGTATCACATTCCTGCACGACTGATGGACGTTTTCTCCTGCGCTGGAACACAAGCTGCAGGAGACTGTGTTTACATTTTTCTCTTATCTCAGACAGCCTCTCTTTGGTCTCACTCCTCTGCATGCACCGTTGGCTAAGCTTTGCCGTTCCAGTCTTCCCTTGGTCCGTATGTCTGACCCTTCACCTTCTCCGAACCCCTGCACTTTCCTTTCCATAAGATGTGTGGGTTATGTCTGAAAGCCTGTTTGTGTAATTCCCTCACTCCTGGTGAGCACTGAGATGTCTCCTCATCCTTCCTGGTGAGCACTGAGATGTCTCCTCATCCTTCCTGGGGAGCACTGAGATGTCTCCTCATCCTTCCTGGGGAGCACTGAGATGTGTCTTCCATACTCCCTGGTAGTGCTGAGATATCTACTACATTCTTTAACTTGCTGGGGATCAGTATTGTGATTTTCCCTCCCTTCATGAAAATATTTTTTATCCTGAAACCTCTCAACCCTGACCTCATCTTTCCCCTCCTAATAACAAATATTTTACTGTCAGTTTATAGAAGGTTGAAGAAACACCAACCTTAGATTCTTAACAATACAGAAAACATTTTCTTTCTCCAAGCCTCAGAAAAGTGTTTTGAGGAATTTTCTTTTAAAAAAAAAACAGAACAAAGAAAAATTGCAATAGCCAAGTTCCTTGGCTCTTGCTGTTTCCTTTCAGGCTCTAAATGGTAACCAGACATGTACTTAAATTCCTTGGCCCCCATGGCTGCCTTCCCCTTCCCCCGTTTCTCTTGAGGTTTATTATTTTCTCCAAATTAAAGCATTCTGGTTGGAATGAGGGAGTATAAAGAGAGAGGGCAGCAGGGAGTTCCCATTGCTCAGAGGGATTACATCTCAGGGAAGCCTTCCGTGCTAGTCTCTGATATGATTAATTGTCTGAAAGGAGCATGGTTTTATACTTAGATGAGATCAGTTAGAAGGAAGCCTTCCTATATTGCCCATGATAGTGGGGCTGGAAAACAGTTTATCAGGGTATTTTAGAGACTCTCATACCTAAACATGGAACCATGCTCCTATGCTGTGCTTTGAGGGTTGCGGGACAGAGCAGAAGCCAACTGACCCCTGCTTTCTCAGACCTGACAAGAAAGTGGACAGGACAGATAAGAACACTCAGAAGACAAAGAGAACTTTGGTACCCTGTGACAGGTGCTTAGGAAGAGGAGTGCCACTTCTTAGGAGCGTGTGCTGTGCTGGTGCGTGCAGGGGCCACGGGATGTGGGAGGAGAGTCACGGGTGCGCGAGAAGAAATGAAAAGAGATGAGGTCTGAGAATGGGATGGGGAAGGCGGAGGGCAGCGGGAGCCAATGGCAGGCATGGGATGGGGAAGGCGGAGGGCAGCGGGAGCCAATGGCAGGCCAGCGTGAGAGATTCCCTCTCTATCCCCAGAGCTGAGGGTTTGATCTGCACTGGGCAATGACCTGATGACCATGGTATTCTAAAGGACCCTCCCCCATTCCAGTGCTTTTTCTTTCCCAGAACAGCAGAATGGATTCGTTCTAACATTCACTGTCTCTTATGTAGCACAGGCCTTGGCCTTTTCCCTATAGTAGTGAGCTCCTCCTGTCCTCTGAGAACCGTCTGTGAGTGAGGACAGGGTCTAAGCAGGCACATGGAGAGAAGGAGCCAGTCCCCGTGATGAGGAGTGTCAAACAGTGAACACACACCCTGGGATGGGGCCTTGAAATAGGATCCCATTAGGCATCGGGGACCTCTTACAGGAAGTGTGGGTGTCCAACCTATATCCAGGCCCACTGCCTTGCGAGCCCTTCACATTCTGGTCCTCAGACATGACGACTTTGGGGATGCTTCTCCTGCCCACTCTTCTCCTTGGCCTCTGTGTCATTCTTGAGCAGCTGGACTTGAAAGAACTTTCAAGGACACTGAGTGCAACGCCCTTGTTTTATAGACAATGATCCACAGGCCCAGAGGTTCTGCTCTCCCCACAGGGAGCTGGTCCTGGTTAGTTTTTCAGAACTCCACCTGCCCCCCTCGCTCTCCCTCACCTCTGCTTTGTCCCTTCCATCTGTGCTGTGCTCCCTGCACACTGCTCCCTAAGCACTTTCATCCCTGGGTTTATGGGGACTCCAAATACCTGCAGAAAATGATTAATGATCCATTTTATTTCCTGGCATCTTCTAATGCAAAAGGTCTTGGACAGCAACCAATTTAATTTAGACTCTAGAAACTGCCATTTTTTCCAACCTGGGTTATATTAATGATATTTTTTAAATGCCTGAAACTATGAAGCCTATTTAAGACTCTCAAATGACATTTTTCCATTTATAGAGTTGCAATGAATACAAAATCCAAATTGAAATATATATATATATATATATATATATATATATATATATGGTTCTTCTTTCTCCTTAATTTACTTACAATTTGAAAAACTAATGACATTTATTGTTTAAACTTAAAATATTTTTTTCATAATTGAACTTTGTTGCTGGTATTTTAACCTATAATACAGTTTCTTACAGTTGAAAAATCTTAGAAAGGGATGGTGTGACTAAACTAAGGCAAATCAACTGTGCAGTTTATAATGAAAGGTTTTTGGGGTATTCTCTGACCCACCAGCTCTCTTGTTACATGTATGAATGCTTTACCTTGTATTTGTGTGTGTGTGTGTGTGTGTGTGTGTGTGTGTGTGTGTGTGTGTGTGTACCTTGTGTGTGCAGTACCTTCAGGTGCCAGAAGATGGTGTCAGGCCCTCTATAACTGGTTACAGGTCATTGTTGAGATGTTGAATGTATGCTGGGAACTGAACCTGGGTCTTCTGTAAGATTACTGAGTGCTGTTAGCAACTGTGCCATCTCCCATTGCTCTTAACCGTGGAGTCATCTCTGCAGCTCCCTCCAATTCTTTTTATGTAAGTCACTTCTGAGAGGAAAACCAGGTGTGTCTGGATCATGAAGGTCACTAGATACTGAAAAATTAGGAAGAAACTTTATCTTGATAGACAGAAATCTATTAGAAAACGTTTGATGCAGCCCACTGTGGAAGGACTTCTCCTGTGGAGAAGTGCAGATGTTTCATGAACTCTATTTGTAGAGATGAAACCAATGTCCAGAAAATCTAAGTTGCCCCAGTTCAAGCAGGAAAAGTGCTCATGGCTGCTGTGTGCTGGGGGGGGGGTACTCTGTGTGGTGGACTGTTTAGACAGGAAGGGCAGAGCTCAGTGTAGGGAGCCCACCTGGGAATTCATGTTTGAATATCCACCAGGGGCTTCGTTTTCCTCCTGTGTGATTTGAAGAGGTCAAAGTAGCTCAGGAGCTTCTAAGGATCCCCAGGTCAGATCTTTCCCATCAGCGTCACGGGACTCCCATGCTGAGATGCATGAGCCTGGTTCTGCAGCAGTGACTGCGGGAAGCTGGCATGCTAACGGTCTGATCTAGTGTATGAGTGTCCTTTGGCTGCTGCAACAAACAAAACACCTCAATACATCATGACTTTATTGTCTAACAGTCTTGGAAGCCAGAAGTTCAAAGTCAGGGTGTTGGGAGGACATTGGTCCCTCCAGAAGGAGGTAGAAGAAAGTACAGTCCTTGCTTCTAGCATTGAGCAGCTTCCAGCTGTGGCTTCCTACTGTCCCCACTCCATGCTCAGCATCCTTGGTCCTGTTGCCATCTCATGTCTGCCTTTGTCAAATTTCCCTTTGCTTTCCTCTTTTAGGAGTGCATGTGACTGCAATTTAGGCCCACCAAAGTTATTCAGGAGGGCCTTACCACACATAATCGTAGATACAGTCATGCTTTCAAATAACTCACTTTGACTTTAAGGAAGGTCCCAGGCCTTAGGGCTATTGCTGAACTCACCATTCTAATCCTGGGTCCATCGTGCTGTGCCATATACTTGCAGAGGATGAAGGAAAGGCCTGAAGGCAGGAGGTCAGTGGACGAGGTCTGATTGCTCACCAGATATGGATGAAACACTATAACCAGACTCTTACAGAACTAACGACGGAGGGATGCTTGAGCAAGCCCACAGTGACCACAGCGCCATGATTGCTGCTGAGTTTGTTTATGAGAGGAAAGAAAGCAGCCATGTTGGGGAGCCATGGTGGTTTTCACATCCTGGAATCTATGTAGAAACAGCTGAGGAGGAATGCATTCCCTGGGAGTGTAAACTGATTTCATGTTCAAAAGAACCACAAGGCATGGACAACAAAAAAAATTTCTTCCCAGAGTTAGGATATGAAATGGCTTTTAAAACATTCTTCATTTGGCCATTGGAGGACAAAGGAATGTGCCACTGTGATGTTCTGGTTGATTTTACCCCTGAATTCGGGCTGTTGAGGACACACAAAGAGTCAATGGCTGTAGTCACTGAACCTTGCTCTAGAGAAGGTGTCCCTTTCTAACCTTATTCATAAGCCAGGAAGAGAAAGCAGTGATGGTGCCTCAGGGGTTCCCTGGGTGCAGTCCTGCTGTTCACCCCTTTAGCGTAAGGGCACAGTGGCATGCCCCTCCAAAGGTGTTCTCGGCCAAACTGGGTCTTTTCTTCTTTTGTGGCAATGCTCAGGGGAGAAGCTTCCAGTCAGCCAGCTTCACCATCGTGGAGCACTTGAGAAATGGCCTGTTGGACATCAGAAGCTCTAGATTCCAGCCTACTGCTTTCTGTTCGATGAACAGTACGACTCTGGTGGATCTCTAGAGAGGTTATGCACTGGGACAACCTGATGGGGGAAATACTTATCTGTATGTTTATCTTATTGATTGTTAAATAAAATACTGTTTGGCCAATGAAACGGCAAGTTAGGCAGGACTAGGGGTCAAAGAGGATTCTGGGAAATGTAGTAGAGAAGTGCTGATCCAGGCAGGAAGTGACATAGCAAGGAGACTCATATTTAAGCGAAGGAGAAACAGGAAGGGTCCTCTTTCCCCTCTGCTCCTGCTCCAGCGGCACAATGTGATCCACAGCAAGGAGGGACGCCAACAAGGCGTCCGATAAGATAAGTCTTATAAAATATATAGGTTTATGATAGTTAAGACTGAGCTAACAGATGAGAATCCTAGTCATTGGCCAAGCAGCATTGTACCTAATACAAGTTTCTGTGTATTCATTTGGGCCCTAACTCTGGCGGGCAGCTGGCGTAAAGCTCCCACGTGGCGGTGAGACTCGGCAGCTTTTGGCGGAAAGATTTATTGTAACAACAACCTGTCTTGAATCTACCAAGGGATTAAGTGCATCTTCTCTTTGTCAAAAGTCTAGGAACTCATTTCAGGACGTAATACGTAGCAGAACTAGTGAGTGCATGGCATTCAGTGACAGTCTTAGGCAAGATCAGTAAGGACCTGCAGGCTTTTGGACCTTTGACATCTCCTTGGTGATATTGTGTAAATATTGCTCCTATTGTATAAATTCCACTCTATTCCTGCTTTTCTGAACTCACTTCCCCACATAACCAAACTTGTGAAATAGTGGTCCCAGTGTGTAGGACATTTTTTCTTGTCTTGGTACCATCACATTGGTCTTGGAATTGAATGGTTACCATACCCAGAATGGTGGTGATTAGATTGGTTTGATGATAGTTTGCTGATTGAACTCATTGAAGCCTTCCAAATATTTAGAAAGTTTTGTAGATCCAACTCATGTAGATGGATTTGTCTTTGGGCTGCCAGATCACAAAAAATGACACAGAGACTTATTAATTATGAAAGCTTGGCCTCAGCTTAGGCTTGCTCCTAACTAGTTCCTATAACTTGAATTAACCCATATCTTTAAATCCACATTCTTTTATGTGGCTCAGTTACCTTCACTCTGTACTGCTCATGCGGCTTCTTCCGTGTTTGGCTAGTAACCCTGCTTTTCTTCTTCCCTGAGACCTCTCTGTCCCTAGACATTCTGCCTAGTCTCTTTCTGCCTAGCTATTGGCCATTCAGCTCTTTATTAAACCACCACAGTGACACATCTTCATACAGAGTAAAGGAATATTCTGCAAAAACTCAGACGTCATTCCTGGGATGGAATAATCTCTTCAGCTCCCTTCCTTAATTTGGCTTTTACTCTGAGCCTCTCTTGCTCATTGGAACAGAGACCAGGCCTGACGTTCCTATGTAGACTCTTCTGCCCAGTCCTAGGACTATAAATTGCTGATTTTCTTTCCTCCTCTTCTCTTCCTTCCTCTTCCCTTCTCTCCTCTTCTCGCCCCTCCCCTCCTCTCATGTTTTCTTCTTGTGGTGTTGGGAATCAAACCCAGGGCCTTGTGCAGGCTGAGCAAATGCTCTACCAATGAGCTACATCCCTACCCCTTATGTTTTGAGACAACGTTTTGCTATGTAGGTTAGGCTGGCCTTGAACTTACTATGTAGGCCAGTCTGTCCCCAAGCTCGTGATTTTCTTGCCTTTACCTCCCTTATAGGTGTGTGTTACCGCACATGTCTTTATTACTGTGATGACGGGGGTTGTCCTTCTGCATATATGTTTCTCCTATTGGCCAATGAGTAAGACACCGTTCTGCCAATGAGGCAGAAAGATAGGCAGGACTAGGAGACAAGGAGCATTCTGGGAAAGGTAGGCAGAGGGAGCCCGTGACAGAGTAACATGCTGGTTATGGGTTAGCCACAGCCTCGTGGCAATGCACAGATTAATAGATATGGGTTAATAATTTAGAGAGAGCTAGCCAATTAGAAGCCTAAGCCATCAGCCAGCAGTTTCATAATTAATATAGCATCCATTTTATTTGGGGCCGAAGGGCAGCAGGACCAGGCTGAAAAGAAATACCAGCAACACTATGATTTTGCAGCTGGAGATCCAGAGGGCAATTCTTTAACCGAAGATTCTGTGTGTGAGATCATATAATAATAGTGATGATGATGATGATGATGATGATGATGATGATGATAAATATGAGACAGGTCTCACCATGCAATGTTGGCTGCCCTTTAACTCACTGTGTAGATCAGGCTTACCATGAACTCATAGGAATCCCCCTGCCTCTGCCTCTGCCTCCTGTGTGCTGGGTTTAAAGGCTGCATTTGGAGGAATATTCACCAGGTTAAAAAAAAAAGTGTATTCATTATAAGTGTTTTCCCCCCAAGACAAAAAGAGAGACTTTCCAAATCTCCTCTTCTGGTGGAGAAATCAGCAAGTAGGTTGGGCCATAAGATGACTGTATATCTCCGCCCAACCTTATCAATCACAAAAAATTATTCATGGTCCCCTGCTGTGGTTGGAATATGAATGGTTCCAAAAGTACATGTGTGGAATTTTACTCCCCAATGCAACTGTGTCCAGGGATGGAGGCTTTAAGAAATGTGTGGATCAAGTCTCCACCGTCATAAATGGGCCAACAGTGTGTGTGGGAGTGGGTTCACTATAAAGCAGCTCCAGTCTTGTGCCCTTCCCACCATGTGATTCCTGTTGTCAAGGGAAGAAGGACAAAGATGACCTCACCAGATGTGGCCTGTAACCCTGGTTTGCCCAGTCTCCAGGGCTGAGGGCCAGATAAGTGTCACCATTTTTAAATTACTCAGCCTGCAGTACTTTGCTAAAACAGAAAAGTCAACAAGAACAGTCCCTTTTACTTTCCAAGCTCTTTGCATGGACATTAAATTTTATTAACACTCTAGCTGGAGAAAGCTTCTCATCAGATAGAACCTTCGAACGAGTTCCTAAGTTGTCCTTGCAGTCAAGGTACATGTGTGGATGGAAGTGTGGGTTAGCCGAACAGCTCTGCAGAAAATATGCAAATTTGGTTACCAGTTCGTAGAAGAGATCAAGTGTGGTCAGCTGCCCAGTGCTTGAGAATGCTTTGTATCACACAATTCTAAAGGGCCCAGGGGGGAAGTGGTGTATGACAAGAAACAAACACAATTCTTGTAAAAGAATTACTCCAGAAAGAATGTAAGAGCTGGGGTGGAGCAGGACTCTGAGAACATGGCCTCTGGACACAAATGGCCGCTGAATTCACGAATTCAATGCAGTTCTGGGTACCTGAGCAACACGGAGCCTGACAGCCTTCCACATGTCGTGTGGAGGGACTCATGAAGGCAAATTTCTAGCTGAGGAGTTATTGGAAGTCAGTGCCTGTTGGAAGAGAGGGAGCCATTTCTCTTCAGTAGTATAACCACTGGTTAAGTTGCCCATGTCCTGGCAAATGACCCTACACTCATGCTCATGCAAGCAACGCCAACGAGACCCAATGGGTTATTTTAAAAAGGGGGGGGGAGAGATGGCTCATCACTTAAGAGCACTGGCTGCTCTTCCAGAGGACGGTGCTTGATTCCCAGCGCACACAGAGTAGCTCACTGTGTCATCCGCAACTCCAGTTCCAAAGCATCCAGCGCCCTCTTGTGGCTATCATAGACACTGCATACATATGGCACATAGCCATATTTGTAGGCAAAACACCCGCACACACAAAATAAAAAGCTTTAAAAAGCTTTAACAAGGGAATGAATGTAGGGGGGAAATTTATTGGTAAGAAGAAAGTTGATAGGAAGCAGAATAAAAGGAGTGGGTGAATATGATCAAGATACATTCATGTATGAAATTGTCAAAGAACAAATAAAATACTCAATAAAAATGAATGGGTGGCCAACTTTTGTTTTTGAGACAGTTTCTCTGTGTAACAGTTCTGGCTGTCCTGGAACTCACTTCCTAGATCAGGCTGGCCTTGAACTCACAGAGATCCTCCTGCCCCTGTCTCCCGTGTGTTGGGTTTAAAAGCATGCACCACCACCTCCTGGCAATGGCCATCTTTGAATCGTTTGTCTAATTATTCTTTATCTATAAAAACCCAGGAGTCAGATATTGGGGTAAGAACCTGAATGATCAGAGAAGTGACAGAGAAGCAACCCGGGGCTTCCCCCCACCCTCTGCCCTGCCCTACTACTTCCCCTGTCTTTCTATCTGTCCTCGTCCTCAAAAAACCTCGGTGGCTAGTTTTGGTCATCCAGTAGCTATCTCCACCCTCTGATCCAAAGCAAAGTTTATTGGCAGCCTCAGGAGCATCAGAATGGATCAAATCTCACAGCAAACTTGTACAGTTTAATGTAATGATCTCAAAAAGCTGCTAGAGCTAAAGACAATGGTATAACTCGAGTAAGGCAGCCCCCAAAAGTAAGAAAGAAAGCGAGGGAGGCAGGGAAGGAGGAAGTAAGGGAGGGAAGGGGGAGGGAGGGAATGTGGAGAAGGGAAGGGGGGATAGAGGGAAGGGTGAGAGGGAGAAGGCCAGGAGGAAGGAAGGAAGGAAGGAAGGAAGGGGGAGGGAGGGAGGGGGGGAAGGAGGGAGGGGGAAGGAGGAGGAGGGAGGGGAAGGAGGGGTGAGGAGGGAGGGAGGGGAAGGAGGGAGGGGGAAGGAGGGGTGAGGAGGGAGGGAGGGGAAGGAGGGAGGGGAAGGAGGGGTGAGGAGGGAGGAAGGGAGGGGAGGAGAGGGAGACTTAGATATCCATGTGAACAGCACTGGAAACTGTAGCAAAGACAAGTAGTCTAGTGGTTTGCTCATTGCCTTTCAAATGCAGTATCGGTTAACCCACTCTTTGGTGGGTTCCCCCTTAATTATCTTCGTTTTGTATTTGTGCCGCACACATTAAACAACCTGCTTCTAACTGGATTCTGACTTCTGAGAGGTTAGGGGTTTGTACCTACTTGGGTTATACCATTGTTCCTGTCTTGGCCCTGGGGGACACCTGGCCTCGTCTGTTTTGGAGAACCGTCGCTCAACTTTGACCCACCAGTTCTGACCTAAGCAATGACATGTTGACACACGAGTAGTGGTAAACCAGTGTATGAAAACCTGTGATTCACACACCTGAACACCAGCAGTAGCAAACACAGTAGGTACTGGCAGCCAAGTAGTTTGAGGGCCATTGCTAGTGGACTTTCCTCCCACTTAGATCCTACCCTGGATTTTGACATAAGACTTGCCTCACTCCTCCATTTATCCTGAAAACGAAACAAAGGTGACATTTCATTCTCAGCTGCTGTCCCCAAGCCATGAGGGTCTGGGAGCCTCCAAAAGCTGGATTTGTCTGAAGGCCTCTCTTCCCCGTGTGCACAAGTAAATCCCAAGGCGTTTGTTTCCGTCAGTTTTATAGGTGCCTCAGGCTGCCGGCAGCATTCTTCTGTGGTGGGCTCAGCCCTCAGTGAGGCTTGCTAGTCTCCACTGCACTGTGTTTTATGAGGCTTGAGTTGTGCAGGCTTCCATGCTGCTTTTGTTTCTTCTTGCATGGAAATGATTTGCTTTTCTCTTTCAGGAGCCTCGATGTTCAGCATCTTAAACCTTATACACACAGAGAAAAGAAACGCCACTCTCTAGATATCAGAGAGCCTGCTGTCTAAAATCTGAAGGAATCAGCTTGAGTTTATACTTGAGTCAGTCTGTGGCTCATCACTGTGCCCGGCTCGCAGAACCTATACCATTGTTCCCCAAGGACATGCTGGAGACGCTTGGAGTCACGTGTGTCTGCTCTGAGCTGCATCTCTCCACAGCAGACAGCTATATTTCTATTTTACATAGTTTTCAACATCTGCCTTTGTCATTCTAAGATGTTTTGCACATGTTTGTCTTTTTTTCTGCAGTCCCACTCGGGAGACTGGATGTGTGGGTACATACCAGTGGGAAACTCTCAGAAAACATCTTTCATTCACCCCATGTCCCAAAAGGATGTGTCTACAGTTATCTATACAGCTTGGCTCTAGGGAACAGAAGAACTACCTCAAACACTTCTATCTTACTAGCCTGGTAGGGCTCTTAAGCCACAATTGTATTGTGTCGGACCAATCTTCCTTACCTGTGGCATGTGGTTTTCTGGGAATTGAAATTAGTTTGTAGAAGTCACTTAATGGTTTGATTTTCAGCGTGCATTTCTGTCTTCCAGCTCCATGACTCATGTCTGTGAGTGTGGACCATGAACACCAAGTGTTTGTGGACATGCTAATCAAGTTTTGAGAACAAGAACCATATGCACCTGACTCTGCCAGTGGCCGTGGTGGCCTTCCTGGGACCACTCCCCCCTACACTCAAAGTACCCTCTTTGGGAGGCCCCAGAGAGTGGGTAAGACAAGGAAAGGGTCAATGTGAAGGACTTGGGTCACCCAGTCCCACGAGTGTCCTCTGTGTGGCCCCCAGGGCTTGAGAAAATGGGTGCCAGAAAAAGCACAAGGTTCTTAACCTATTGTTTGAAATTTGCTTTTCATTTCCTCTTTGGCAAGTGCTTTGTTGAGATACAATCCTCATACCATGCAATTTGCCCAGTTAGAATGTATAATCGGGGGAGGTTCACCTGCACCTGATGTACAGTGCTCAAGGCAATAAACAGACCCGAAATTTCTCAAAACACAGCTCGGCGGCCTCACGCTGCTGCAGTCTAGTCTGTTCAGTGGATTTTGATTGCGTCTCCATCCTTCTGTGTCCTTCCTACCACTACTAACTCACTCCCTTTGCTGCTGGTATTTCTTGTCCCACCAGGTCCTGCCACCCTTGAGCCCCAAATAAACACACAGAGACGCTATATTAATTATAAAAGTGTTGGTCAATGGCTAGGGCTTCTTATTGGCTAGCTCTGTCTTAATTGTTAACCCATTTCTATAAATCTATGTATTTCCACGTGGACTTCACTTACCAGAGGATGTCGGGACCTGTTACTCCTTTGGTGGCTACACGGTATCTCCTCAAGGTCTCTCTCTGCCTACCTTTCCTAGAATTCTCCTTGTCTCCTAGTCCTGCCTATCTTCCTGCCTCTATTGGCCAAACAGTTTTTTTTTATCCATCAACCAAAAAGAGAAACATATATATCATCTCTTCTCATGCTTTGCTTGGTGTGTTCGTCTAACTGGTAGTCTTTCTAAACCACCCTCCTTCCCCTGTCTCTCTCCTCATTTCTGGAGGCCTCAGCTCCTCCTAGGCAAGACAATGTTTGTCTTCACAGGTCCTCAGTTTCCAGGACTTCAGACTGTTGTGGTTTGAATATGAAATATTGCCCCCAGTTTCAAGTGTTGCATGTTTGGTCCTCCACTTTGAGGGGTTCTGGAAACTTGAGGAGACAGGGCCTGGGGGAAGAATGTGTGTGCTCTCCCAGGTTATGTGTGAGCCCCAGCTGCTCCTTGCTCTCTGCTTCCTTCCTCCTCTCCCACAAGTTCCATGGCATTCCCACTAAGCTCATGGTACATTGGACAAACCCCCAGAAACCATGAGCAAAACAAATTGTCCCTACCGCCTGCTGTTTGGCTACAGTAATGGAGATGGTGACAAAGCCAGGCCAGCGTTGGGGTCAGGAAGGCAGAGAAGTGACTGTTGTCTTAACCAGATGTGGCACTTTCAGTGGACTGCTGTCAGAGAGGAAGGGAGAGAACATTTGGCCCCAGGAAGCTGGGACCATGAGTTCTAACCTTCTGTGTGATCCGGAGAAATGACATACCTTCTCTAAATCCGTGAGGGATGAAGGCATGACACTTCTGGTCCTTATAGTTGAGTCCTCTGTCTCCATCAGAGCCTGTGTCTCTAGCTATATCTCCCTCAGTCCCCAATAGAGCCTGTGTCTCTAGCTATATGTCCCTCAGTCCCCAACAGAGCCTGTGTCTCTAGCTATATCTCCCTCAGTCCCCAACAGAGCCAGTGTCTCTAGCTATGTCTCCCTCAGTCCCCAACAGAGCCTGTGTCTCTAGCTATGTCTCCCTCAGTCCCCAACAGAGCCTGTGTCTCTAGCTATATCTCCCTCAGTCCCCAACAGAGCCTGTGTCTCTAGCTATGTCTCCCTCAGTCCCCAACAGAGCCTGTGTCTCTAGCTATGTCTCCCTCAGTCCCCAACAGAGCCTGTGGTGTCTCTAGCTATATCTCCCTCAGTCCCCAACAGAGCTGGTGTCTCTAGCTATATCTCCCTCAGTCCCCAACAGAGCCTGTGTCTCTAGCTATATGTCCCTCAGTCCCCAACAGAGCCTGTGTCTCTAGCTATATCTCCCTCAGTCCCCAACAGAGCCAGTGTCTCTAGCTATGTCTCCCTCAGTCCCCAACAGAGCCAGTGTCTCTAGCTATGTCTCCCTCAGTCCCCAACAGAGCCTGTGTCTCTAGCTATGTCTCCCTCAGTCCCCAACAGAGCCTGTGTCTCTAGCTATATCTCCCTCAGTCCCCAACAGAGCCTGTGTCTCTAGCTATGTCTCCCTCAGTCCCCAACAGAGCCTGTGTCTCTAGCTATGTCTCCCTCAGTCCCCAACAGAGCCTGTGGTGTCTCTAGCTATATCTCCCTCAGTCCCCAACAGAGCCGGTGTCTCTAGCTATATCTCCCTCAGTCCCCAACAGAGCCTGTGTCTCTAGCTATATCTCCCTCAGTCCCCAACAGAGCCTTTGGTGTCTCTAGCTATATCTCCCTCAGTCCCCAACAGAGCCTGTGGTGTCTCTAGCCGCCTGCCATCCAGGCCGCAGCTCCTCTTTTCCCTCTCACCACACCCGACACACTCTCTTACGAGGATGGAATTTTCTAACGCCTGGGGTCTCAGACCCATGTGGCAGAAGAAATGGCAGACACAGAGCTGTGCTAGGGGTGTACAATGAGCCAGGGCTAAATTAGTGTGAAAGCCTCGTCTGCAAGTTTACAAACACACAATTACAGCTCGCACAGTTATCTAAATCCACTTTCTTGCCTTATAATTTTATGGTTAGAAGCATTACAGTTGTTTTTAGATTTTCATTATAACTACAGTAGCCACAGATGGAACCCAATAGTGTTTGTTTATTTGTGTAACAAATTACACCCCTCAGCTAGCTCCACTGTGTAATTTGCATCGGGTGTATATTCTAAAATAAAATAAAATAAAATAAAAAGAGTATACATTGGTCTGAGGGTCTCCTCCTTTAATTCTATTGTCTTCCCAAATCAGTGCCTGGAAATGCTATTTAAGAAACAAACTGTGCACATATCAAGCTGTGTGAGAATTGCACACAGGCTGAAGGAGAGCATCTGAGTCTCTTCCGGTTCCCGCACAGCTGGGTCAAGAGGAGGGGTCAGCTGACTTCCCTTATTATTGTTATATACCCACAGAGTGCGTTCTGGCGTCTTACTCTCTGTCATCTTGACACAAGCTTGGGTCCCCAGAGAATAGGAGTCTCGGTTGAGAAGATGTCTGTGGGACGTTTTCTTGATTAATGATTGATGTGGAAGGGCCCAGCCCACTGTGGGGATAACACCCCTGGGGAGCATCTATGATGTAGCATGTGTCATGATTTCCCTCATGTTAAAGCTGAGTAACCTTCTGTTGCATGTGTATGCTGTGTTTTCAGATGCTCCCGTCCTCTGATGGACATGGGGTGGCTTCTCTGTTTTAGCTGCTAATATAATACTTCTGTGAACATGGGTGTGAAGTATCTTTTTTTTTTTTGAGGCTACATTTTCAGTTCTTTTGGGTAAATACTCAGAGAAGAACTACTATATCGTGCATACAAATATGCAGACTAACATCTCAATTGCTCAGGGAAGGGCCACATTAGTTCCAGTGGTGGCTGCACGTCTTACATTCCTACCGGTTTCTCCACATCCTCACCAGCACTGACCTCCTGTTCATCCTATTGGTCCACAGGCGCATATCATGTGGAATTTTCACTCCGCCTTAGTCAGTGCTGTGAGCATCTTTCTACACACTTGCTGTCCATTTGTGCAGATTCTGGAAAATGTTCTAGCCCTTTGCTCAGCTTTTGTTGCTGCTGTTCTTATCTGTTCTCTGGACATTGTTGGATATGACATCTTCTCAGCACAAGATTTACAAATTTTCTCTCATTCTTGCCTTGAACTTTTGTTCGCATTTAGTATCAGCCATAAAACACACTCAAAACATGCCTTATAAATTGCAAGATAACACACAGGAGAATAATTTTCTGAGTTGTACTGAGTTCAAAGAAGAAGGTATCTGAACTCATCTGCAGGTTTGAAATATTACCTACACATGTATTAGAAGTATCCTAAAGGGCAGCAAGTGCTGTCCTTCCCAGAAGGTTAATTTTTTTTTTGTCCAAGATAACTTTCTGCCATTGACACACACAGATTTTGGATGAATTCCTTTGGCTCGTCACTGGAAATTCCTTGTGTGTATGAAGGCCACTGCTAGTGGGGCCATCTGAGCAGGGGTCCAGAAAACAGACTCTTGGAAGCCTCTGGGGAGAACAAATCCTTCCATGTGGTCTTCTCTGGTCTTTCTCAGCAACAACTGAGCATCCTTTGAGATCCTTCTTGCTTGTGTCCACGGGGGACTTTGCCTGTAGAGAATTCTATTCATCCATGTCACTTTTACTTTGGTTTCCTATATGGAAAAAATGTGTCTTAGGAAATGGCAATGCTGAATCTGTTCAAGAGGAATTAAAATAAG
This sequence comes from Cricetulus griseus, assembly GCF_003668045.3. Lineage (NCBI taxonomy): Eukaryota > Metazoa > Chordata > Mammalia > Rodentia > Cricetidae > Cricetulus > Cricetulus griseus. Next base: position 279,574,583 of record NC_048596.1, on the reverse strand, counting down.
CAATACATTTAGGAAATTTGTCTTTCTAAAGAATGAAGCATTTTCAATGAATGTTCAGTTCCTCATGCCACGTCTAGACTTTTTCAGAGTCCGGCTAAGTTCAGATGGCCACAACCAGCATTGCTGGTGGGAGTGCAAACTTGTACTTGTGCTTTGGAAATCAGTATGGCAGGTTCTCAGAAACTTGGGAATCAGTCCACCTCAAGACCCAGCAATACCACTTTTGGGTATATACCCAAAGAATGCACACTCACACCATAAGGACATTTGCTCAACTATGTTCACAACAGCATAATTTGTAATAGCCAGAACCTGGAAACAACCAAAGAATGGATAAGGAAAATGTGGTACATTTAAACAATGGAGTACTACTCAGCAGTAAAATATAATGACATTTTGAAATTTGCAGGCAAATGGACTGAGCTAGAGAGTGCCATCCTGAATGAGGTAATCCAGATCCAGAAAGACAAATATAATATGTATTCCCTCATAAGTGGATATTAGACATAAAGCAAAGGACAACCAGCCTACAAGCCACAACCCCAGAGAACCTAGGTAACAATGAGGACCCTAAGAGAGACAGACATACATGGATCTCCCTAGGAAGGGAAAAAAGACAAGCTCTCCTGAGTAAATTGGGAGCATGGCAGGGGGAGGGGGAGGTGGAAGGGGTGAGGGGAGGATAGAAGGTGAGTGGGGGAAAATGTATAGTTCAATTTAAAAGAAAGAACACTGGGCATTGCTTGCAGGTCACAAATCTACGTGGGTAACCCTTACAGCAGGGACTCGCACTTTCCTGTGGATCAAAGGTTAACTTGGCCAGGGCCCATGCTCAGGAGCCTTTATCTCGCCTGAGAAAGTGGGAGGAGGGGCCCCAGTCATTCTTCTACAACATTGCTTCAGGCCTAAACATTCCCCTTGGGAACTTCCATGTTTGTTCTCTGTGCTTCTGTAGCTTAGAAACTAGAGGTCTTATAAGTCTCTTGTGACTGGAGGATTTCCTTGCAATATTGAATGAAAAAATGTTAATTTATTTACCAATTAAATACATGTTAATTAAAATAAAATCTCCTGCCTCCCTTCATCTTTTTCCTTACTCTCTCCCTTCTCCTCCCTCCCGTTTTCTTTCTTTCTTCCTTTCTTTCTTTCTTTCTTTCCTTCATTCTTCCCTCTCTTCCTCTCCTTCCCCTATAGTTCCTCCTTCTTTCTCTTCTTCCTTCCCTATGTTTTCTTTCTTCTTCCTTCTACAAAGGTTCTAGGCTCCTGTTTTCACTCTTGCAATGATATGGGAGTGAACAAAGTAGCCACTGTCCTGGCTTGCAGGACTGTCATACTGTGATGTCATAGGGTGACGTCATACAATGATGCTTTACTGGACTGTGCTGCGATGATGGCTTTCTGATAAAACTGGAAAAGCCTCTGCAAAGTGAGGTAACATGGTCACTCCTAGGTGGGAGACCCTGAGTATCAATGAGTTCTCAAAAAGGTAACCAAGTGACTCAGAAACTTTGTTATAGAAATCAATCATGTTATAGAAAACTCTAAGGATGATGGGGTTGGTTGGGGCTCTGGTTGTCAAAGGAGAGCTCTGCAGAGATGGAGTTTGTAGGCGCAGATAGGACATGGCTAGTGAAGAGTCAGTGATTTCAGAGGTCCTTAGATTTTTCAGAGGGGACAGATCTTGGCCTGTGGAGAAGCAATCCTGCTGAGGATGATGAAACAGCTCCACAGAGAAGGCGGTAAGAGGCTCCAAGGGACCCCCGGACTGCAGCTTCATGTCTGAGGTACTCCCCAGTCTGCAGATCAGGGCCCCCAGACTGCAGCTTCATGTCTGAGATACTCCCCAGTCTTCGGATCAGGACCCCCAGACTGCAGCTTCATGTCTGAGATACTTCCCCAGCCACCCAGTCTACGGATCAGGGCCCCCAGACTGCAGCTTCATGTCTGAGATACTTCCCAGCCACCCAGTCTACGGATCAGGGCCCCCAGACTGCAGACTGGAAGGAGGGAAGTGTCTGAAGTTACACAGCCCACAGGTGGTGAGCCAGGACCCTCCCCACACGAGGGCACAGAGTCAATGCTTGTCACCTACACTGGGCTGATGGGATCAGAAGCCAGAGGGCACTGTGGAAGTCTGGGGTCTGGTGAACTTGCTCCAGCTTGAGGGGCAGTTGCAGGGTGGCTTAGGGACTGTTACTGTGTGTAACCAGGCCACTTCAGTGCAAAAAACATTTTTGTTTCCTCTTCCTTCCTCTCCTGGGTCTCATCCAGGAACAGGGTTCTGACCCCCCAAGCCACAAAGACCAGAGATAATGGACACAGCAGGTTGGTGTTGTCAAGGGGGCAAGCTTGCGGTTAGGAGGGTTATGTGTGGCCCCTAGCTGAGCATGCATTGTACACTCTGCTTAGCAATATGCCACTAAGAAAAGGAGGACAGATTTTCTATTTCAGTCTCTTTTGTTTGTCTGCGATCTTCCTTCTTGCCAACTGGTGACAAGAAATATGCACACACGCTGAGCCAGTGTGCGGAGCAGCAGAAGGGCCTAGGCTGCCCTTTCCTTTCTGTCTCTGTTCTTGTGTTTGTGGGTCATATCCGGTGCCAGAGTGGCCATCTGTAGGCTGGGCTTGCTCTGCTGTCCTCCCCAGATGTAAGGACAGTAGGGGACAGCCTGCTTAGGAATGAGAGAGACCTTTCCCTTAAGGGAAACATGACATCTAATAATGAGGGCCATGCGTGGGAAATAAATATATAAAAGACATGAAATTGAAAACTTTGTTTTGGAGTTTTCAATTTTCCTGTAAGAGACCCACTGTGTTACTTTAGACTCCGATGAGTCCTGGAATATAGTTTCAGAATTGCCTTTTTTTTTTCTTCTTTGTCACAAGCATATAATGGCTTTTTAAGCTGTGGAAACTGGGACTGGAGAGATGCTTTAGCAGTTAAGAGAACTTTCTGTTCTTGCAGAGGACCTGAATTCAATTTCTAGTACCCTTGTCAGGTAGCTCACATGTGCCTGTAATTCCATCTCTGGGGATCCATCATCTCTGGCCTCTGAGGCACATAATTTAAAATAATTAAAAAAAATCTTAAAGAAGAGACACTCGGATCAGTGGGTAAGGAAGATGACTGAGGTAAAGTGCTCACTTTGCAAGCATGAGGACTGAGTTGGAATTCTCAGCACTGTGTTAAAAAGCCAGGGGAGGCGGCCTGTGCCTGTGACCCAGCAATGAAGAGGCAGAGACGAGAGGATTGCTGGGTTTGGCTGGCCAGACACTTAACCAAGTTAGAGAGCGCCAGGCTCACTGAATAAGGTAGGGAAGTGATAGAAGAAGACACCTGCATCTGGCCTTTACACACACACACACACACACACACACACACACACACACACACAGGCATACACGCACAATATACACAGGTAATACACACACGTATGCACACACACACACACAATATACACAGGTAATACACACACGGATGCACACACTCACACACACACACACACACACACACGCACAATATACACAGGTACATGCACACTCGGATGCACACACTCACACACACACATGCACACTCGTGAGGGGAGAATCAGGAGAATCCTGTGGAAATAACACCACTTAACTTTGTTTTAGAACTTTCCTGTTGTTGGATTTTTAACATCAGACTCCCACGTCCCCAGTGCTTTCTTTTTTCACAACCCTAGTCGATACAAACCCGTTTGTTACATCATGGCCTGCATGGACCAGGCGTTTATGTTACTAATTGAAAGACTGGGCCAGCAGCCAGCCCCTCTCTGCCAGTCAGGATTCAGACTCATCCTCTTTGCTGAGACTCCTGAGCCTGTGCCTCGGTTGCCCCTGGGGCATCTCCGTGTGGCTGTGCTGAGTGCTGATCAGAGCTGATCTACATTTGACCTCCCCGACTCCTCAGCCATATGTTCAACAAGCTGCTTGACCTTCCTGAGTCTGAGTGTTGTTACTCATAAAAACAGGGTGCAGCCGCACAGAGTTAGTTCCAGAGTCAGCCTAAGCATCACGCACAGGCCGGGCCTGCACCAGTCTGTCCGAGGCAGATGTTTGCTGTGCTTCAATTATTTCTTTAAGTCTCCAGTGTTGTTGCACAATGAGGACGAAGGAAGATGGCGGGCACTCTCTCTGGAGCTTATTGAGGCTGGGGTGAAGCCACGCGTAAAAGCTGAGGAGGACAGGTCTAGCGTTCCCTCCTCTGCCTCCCCTCCCACTGTGCCTCCGGGCAATCAGCGTCTGCCCAGGGTTGTCGGGTGGCAACAATCACACCCACTTCCAGGGGAAAACTGAGTCAGGTCTACAGGTCATTGCAAAGGAGCTCTGGACTCAGGAGAGACAGAACGACTCCAGTCCCCGGCACAGGGCCACCACGGGCATCTCTTCCAGCTTGTCTCCCTTCAACGGGGGTTCCTGTCCTCAGACCTGTCGTGGCTCAGAGGGAAGAGGGATGGGTGATGCGTGTGGAAACTCTGAGAGTAATATTTGTGGCAATAATGGTAGAGTTTCTTTTATTCCCCTACTATGAATCCTGCTGTCACCGACTGTGTTTCTGGAGTGTTCCATTGAAATGTTTTTGCTTAATGTTCTTTTATGTTTTTCAGTTTTCTCTATGTACATACAGACACAAAGACATAGCTATGTCCACTACACAGCGTGCACACACACACACACACACACACACACACACACACACACACACACACACAGCGCGCGCACACACACACACACACACACACACACACACACACACACACACACACACACCACATGTGTCCACACTCTAGCATGAATACACTCACACCCCCTACACCACACACTGGGTTCCCTAACTTTTTGTGAAGGGCCAGTTGATTAGTATCTTAAGCTTGGTGGGTCTCAGTTCCCATGGCGATGAATCCACCTGGCTGTTGTGACACAAAAGATCCCAGGGACAATTCAGAAATGAGCCAGGCCGGCTGTGTGTGATACAACAGAACGGTATTTGAAAAAAAATAATGGACACGGGCAACTTTGTCTGGGGGCCTGTGGTTTCTGCAGAGCTCCTTCGCCCGTGGACCTGCCATTTGTCAATCTTAGTGGTAGTCAAAAGGATGAGGGTATCTCAGACCTGTGGCAGGTGACCAGGACAGAGTTCCAGTGTGGCTGAACTTTGAGTGCTCTGACCTTGGGGGCCCGACCGTCCCACCCCGGCTCCTCAGGCCAGCCTGTGCGGCTCCAGCCAGGGAACCCTGGAGGCGGCTGTGGTGATTGGTTCCAGGGGCTGGGACGGTGGAAATTTACAAGAGGGCGGAAAGACTACTCTCTGCCAAGGCCTGATTCAGAGCTCAGGGATTAAGCCTCTGGCTAGGGGATTAAACTGGAATTTCACATCCATGGATCCGGCTTGCTCGCTTGCTCGCTTGCTCGCTTGCACCAGGCCCCAGGCTCCAGGCTACAGTCTGGGCCAGGCTCCTGTGTGGCTGCCTTAGAGATTCCCATGTGCTGTGGGCACAGGAGTGAAGAACCAACCAGGCCCCCATTTTCTGCTTTTGGGCTCAATTTTGTATATTTCTTCTGAATCTGAGATGAGAGCATACTTTGGGAACAGCCAAAAAACATGAAGGAATCTACTCCCAAGGCCAAGAGTGACTGAACGGCTGAGTGCTGGGCTCCGGCGGGGTGCAGGGCAGCAAGGAGTACAGCGCTCACATTTCAGCTCCGGGCTTTGTTCAGCTGGCTCGGGCCAGCTGCTCCCCAGGGCTTGGAAAATAAGCCCCCGCTTTCCTAAGAGCCGTGTCCTTGCTCCATGGCTCCATATGCCCTGGCCACAGACAGGATTGATTTCAAAGGGAACGCTCAGTTCCCAGTTGTCGTTCTGGAACCTCCGTGGGTGTCAGTGCTCTCAAAATGGGGACGCCTGGCTCCCCTTTGGTCGTTTTGGTTTTCATGTGGAAATCTTGAGACCCAGACAGTGAGCTGCGGGCTCTAGAGCCCAGCACCCAGGGTGGGGAGAAAGAAGGTTTAGAGCCTCCCCGCCCCCCTTCAAGGCTTCCGTATCTGCTTCAGTCCTCAGCAAGCTGGAGCTCTTGGGTGAGATTTTAGTTACCAGGTCTTGACTTGAAACCATGTCACTGATGGAATTTGTTGTTTGTTTGTTTGTTTTATTTTATTTTATTTTATTTTGACCTGGAGATATAAAGAAGTTTTTTAATCTCGTTTTGTTTATCGACCTTATTAAATCAAACCAAGTCAACTTTGGATTACTTAGATGAAAAGCATCTGCGTATGTGTCAGTTTGTATAGGATGAGTTATGCTGTAGTAACAAGTGACCCCAGCGTTTAATGTTTTAGGGCTGGAGAGATGGCTCAGCAGTTAAGAGCCCTGGCTGCCCCTCCAGAGAACCAGGGTCCGGTTCTCAGCACCCACAGGGTGACTCACAACTGTCTTTAACTCCAGTTTCTGGGGATCTGATGCCCTCTTCTGGCCCCCATAGGCACTGCATACACAAGATAGACATGCAACAAACAAAACACCTATAAACATAAACAAAACTTAAAAAAAAATGCTATGTCTCCCAGGATACACGGTGATTTTTAAGTTGTGGTGTTCCTGTCCTTATCTCCTGAAGCCAGGTCTCTAGTATACAGAGCTGCCTTTCTCTGAGGGGTAGGAAGCAATTGGCCAATTGTGTCTGGGCACCTGCTTTTATAAAAAAAAAAAAAAAAGTTTTATTGACAGGTATGCATGAAGATTCATGTGCAAACTTCTTACAATGGCCTTATGTCTACAAGAACAAAGCTAGGCAGCTGGAGCAGAGGCTGTGGGGCCCACAGCACTGTTTATTTATTTATTTATTTTCTCTCTTAACTATGCATGACCAGGCAGTGTGTCCCAGTGTGCTTTGCACCATGGATGCGTTTATGTGTTCTTTCCATTGGGTCCACTGGACCTGTCATCACAGGTGGTTGCCCGCTACTGTGTAGGTGACGGGAACTGAACCCGGGTCCAGTGCTTTTAACAACTGAGCCATCTCTCTAGCCCCTTCTCAGTTTTAAACTTTGATAGTTGTTTTCCTCCTCCTCCTTTTCCTCTTCCTGTTCCTCTTCTTCCTTTTTCTCCACTTCTTCCAGTGAATATTAAGTCTCAGAATATGAATCTGCCCGGAATGATCTTTAACTCTTGACCTATCTGAGCTGCTTGAAGAAAAGACTCATCTAATAACACTCAGAGGCTGAGCCTATGCACGGTGTTAGAAGTCAGTCTGTCCTGATTGTGTGTGTGTGTGTGTGTGTGTGTGTGTGTGTGTGTGTGTGAGAGAGAGAGAGAGAGAGAGAGAGAGAGAGAGAGAGAGAGAGAGGAAGAGGAGTGTGTGTATGTGTGCTTACATGTGTGTACATCCTAATGGCTGCCTTGGATGTGATGGTTGGCCAGAGGCTTCCTCAGAGTGTGAAGCATTTACCACACATGGTTACATCCTCTTTGGGGTGCATTTGATGGAAACAGTGTATGAAGTAGACCCACGTATCCACGGGTAATGTCAAATGTGTTTAGAAACTGTCTAAAATGAAAATAGTATTTCTGGAGCTGGCGCAATGTGAGAAGTTTCCACCCTGCCTGGACCATGTAGAATTCACCACGTGATTGACAGAGGATGGGGGTGATAATGTGGATTCTGTAGCTTGCCCCCAGCTCTATAAGGTGATGAGGCAAACCAGACAAGAACCCAGGTTCCCAGGGGGGAATAAAGCAGTCAGCAGCCAAGCAAGCCGAGTATGTAACAGGAGTGGAGTCACAGGCTTGGAGGCATGCACATAGCAGGAGTCCTCCCTTCTCAGTCTTTTTCAGTGACTCCAGGTTTCCATGGTCCAGAGGCTTTGATTGAGGGTCTGCCCGATCTCCCAGTGGAGAACAGGCAGCGTCTGAAGTTAGCAGTCTGGTTCTTACTGGAATGAGAACTCTAGCATCATGCCCAGTCCTAGAATTCCAACTCCACACTGTCTGCCCTCAAGGTGTCCTTGGCTCAACAGTTGCTTTTCTATAACTTTACTGTAGCATATAACCTGATGTCTTTTAGGTCCTTATCATCATCTCTGTCCTTCTGCACAAAATCAGCCACCCTGGAGGTGTGGAAAACTCAGGTATCAGAGGAAATGAAATCAAGGTACTGAAGACATCTGCACTCCGAGTTCATGGCGGCACTGTACAACACCCAAGACATGGACCAGCCTAAGTGTGTATTGACTGGTCAAGGAAAAGTAGTGGAACAGGCATACAAGGGAACACTCGGCCTCAAAGAAGGGAGCCCACCATCTGTGAGAGTGTGGAGAGCCCCAGAGGCTTAGCCAGCTAAGGTGTGCTTGCTTGAGTGAGAATATCCCCCCTAAGTTCAGATGTTTGAACACTTGGTCCCCACGTGGTGCCACTGTGTAGGAGGGTTTAGGAGGTATGGCCTTGCTAAAAGAAGTACGTCACTGGGGAACAGGCTTGGAGAGTTCAAAGACTTACAGGGTTCCAGTTGGCTCTTCATTTTGTGCTTCCTGTTTAAGATGTAGTCTCAGCTTCCTGCTTCTGCTGTCCTGCCGCTGACAGATTCTTATCCCTCCAGAACCACAAGCCAAAACAAACTCTTCTATCAGTTGCCTTGGTCATGGTGCTTTATCATGGCAGCAGAGAAATAGCTAATACAATCAGCACCATCTGATATGAAGATATCAAGCCCATAGAAGCAAGGAGAAACGGTGATCACTAGGGGCTGGGCTGGGGATGGGTGTGGTGTGTGGGGAACAGGGGCACACTGGTTAAAGGCTACAATGTTTCCATTAGGAACAAGTCCCTGGTCTATTGTAAAACATAATGACAACTGCTGATAATTTTTTTAATTTTTTTCATCCCAATCTCAGTTCCCCCTTGCTCTTCTTCTCCCCCTCCCTCCACTTCTACCCCCACCCCACCTCCCTTCTGCTCCTCAGAGAGGGTAAGGCCTCCCCTATGAAGTCTACTAAGTCTGTCCCATCATCTGGTTGAGGCAGGACCAAGGCACCTCCCCTGCCCCACACCCCTGTGTCTAGGCCGAGCAAGTATCTCTCCATATAGAATGGGCTCCACTGAGTCAGTTTGTGCATTAGTGTTAGATTTTGGACCCACTGCCAGTGGCCTCATATATTGCTCCAGCCACACCATTGTCACCTATATTAAGGGAGTCTAGTTCAGAAAATAATTTATAATATACATGGAAATTGCTGCATAGATTTTAAATGCTCTCATCATAAGTGTATGACACAATGATATAATAATTGTCTTGACTTAATCATATCATAATTAGACATGTGTCAAAACATCACATTGCATACTATGAATACTATTTATACTTGTTCAGTAAATATTGAAATAATGGACTTGTCTATGAACTCATGTAGCTGGATGTCCATGCCAGCCCCTGAGCCCTAAACTACTTTCTTTTCAGATATCCCAGCCAAAAGGGGGCTGAAGGTTGTGGGGGTCACCAAGGGTTCCCATGGGAGTTAGTGGTTCTACCAGAAACCTCTTCTGAAATTCTCAGGTATGGGATAGCTGGGGCAGGCCCCTGGTCACAAATGCAAATGTCGTTCCTTCTCAGTCCTGTGTTTACTGCTGCTTCTGGGCCTGGCCTCAAAGTCCAAAGTAAAGAAAGGAAATGCCATCACCATCTACCACAAGCTTGTGTTCTGTAAGAAGGCTTTTTCATGACCGATTCCTTGAGGATGGGAAGGCTAAGAGAAAAGGACAATTTCATTCCTTGGGCTGCACATGGTTTCCACATTCCCAACTAATGGTGGCTTATCTTTTTGATGACCAGTGGAAGAGTCCAGTTTCTCTTTGTAATAACTGGAATGCTAAAGAGGACCAGCCCTGATATGAAGATCTGAAATTCAATAAGCTCCAAACTCCCAAGACTTTCTGAGCACCAACATGATCTTCCAATATCTGTATAGTTTGGAACATTCTGGGATTCAGATATTTTAGATTAGGTGTGCTCAGCTGCAATGCCATTTTTGGATAAGGGATATGTAGTCAACCTACATTTAAGCTTATAGGTTTTTTTGTTTGTTTGTTTGTTTTTAGGACTTGCATTCATAAAGGAAAACATAAGTATTTCCATGGTAGAGGTAGCTGAGGGGTCTCTTGGCTTAACCCTTAGTTTGCCAGATGGGGAAGCTGAAGCAGCAGACAGGAAAACAGTCCTTCTCACTCATGACACAGCATCCTTCATTAAGTCTCTTTCCTGTGGTTGGCTGCTTGCCCAGTCTCAAGCTGCTTCTCTTCACCCTCATTATTGCAACGGGGAGCAGAGTCACCAAAACATATTTTTATCTTTATGTGTGTGCATGTGCACATGTGTGTGTGCGAGTTTGTGCAGGTGCACACAGTGCCTGTGGAAGCCAGACGAGGGTGCTAGGTCCCCTGGAGCTGAATTCGTGAGAGATCTGAGATGGGTGCTGGCAACCAAACTCCAGTCCTCTGGATGAGAGAGGCAAACTCTGAGCCACCTCTCTAGCCTCAATTCCTAGTTTACCATAAATAAATATCCTTTTGCATAAAGGATTATCAAATGAGTATTTTAAAAGTTCAAATACTCTTCTCATCATAGTGGTGTGGACCCGAAAACAGACAGTGATGTGGGCACCAGAAGAGGTGATGTGGCCTCCCTGGGACTTGGGTCCCTTGTGCTACAGCATCACTGTGCCCAGAAATCAGTAGACCCGGGGAAGGGGCACGGTGGGGTAGGAGTTGACTTGTAGGGCCCAGGCCTGTGCAGGTTTCATGTCCAGGTTTGATTTCCAGCAGTGCCTTTCCAGCTGGCATCTGCCAGTTCTCTGTTGTGGCTGTCTGGGGGCGGCACAAGACTATGCTTTCAAGCCCTTGGGGATGGAGTAATGAGAACCATGTGCACATGGAATGCTTAAGGAGCCACACCTGGGACACATTCAACCCATGACAGATACTTGTGTGGCCAAAGATCTAGTGCCTTTTGAATGTGCCCATTTTGTGAAAATGTGCAAGCAAACACAAAGAACTGATAAAAAATTGTGTAGAATCTAAGATTTAGATGCCATTTCTTCTTTCCTTCCCTCCCCCTTCCTTCCTCTCCCTCTCTTTCTTTTGTCTTAATAAAATGCAAAAAGTCTTGGCCGCAGCAGCACTTAAACTAAGGAGAGCCAGGGAAAGAGCAAGCTTGAGTCAGAAGGGAAAGCCAGCTCTCTTCTGCCTGATGTGTCCCCCTCCTCCCCTGTTCCCTTCCCTCAGGGATTCTCCAGTTACCTTCCTAATGAAAAACAGGCCTTTAAAAATGACTGAGACCAAATGAAAAATGATTCGTATCTGAGCGTGGCTGTTGGGGATGGGCCCTAGGATTTGTAACTGGAACTTTTGTGGCTCCACCCCCATCCTGGCCCTGGATTTACCAGGAAAATGGGGATAAGACAGGCTGGCTATAACTAATTCCAGGGGGAAAAAAGCTCACTGTATTTCTGGTTCTGCATGAACCATGTTTTTGTTCACTTTGCTATGAGCGAGCCCGTGAGCAGTCTCTTGCTGTTTTTGACTCAAGGACCCCAAGTTCTAGGTTTGGGTTTTGCTCAAAGTAGCAGGGGCCGGAGAGGACTTGGGGCGAACCCCGCCCTGCTGCTGGCCTGGCTGAGGTGCCCTCAACAGGGCTGTTGGTCTGTCTCACACTTCCTCCTGCCTGGGGCACCATCTATTTCTTGACCTCTGTCTACTTCCAGCCCTCTGTGGCTCTGTGGATTAAGTGCTGTGGTGTCCAGGTTAGTGACATTTGGCCCATTTCTGAGACTGGAGGCATAGTTGTGAAAAATCATATTGTAGAAGAAAGGTCACATCTTAAGTGTTCAAAACAACACAGAATGAACATTGAGGATTGTCTTAGGATTTCTATTGCTGCGATGAAACACCATGACCAAAAGCAAGTTGGGGAGGAAAGGGTTTATCAAGCTTACACTTCAGCATTGCTGAAGTTCATCACTGAAGAAGTCAGGACTGGAACTCAAACAGGGCAGGAACCTGGAGGCAGGAGCTGATGCAGAGGTCATGGAGGGAGCTGCTCACTGACTTGCTCCCCTGGCTTACTCAGCCTGCTTTCTTAGAGAAGCCAGGACCACCAGCCCAGGGATGACACCACTCACCATGGGCTGGGCCCTGCCTCACAGATCACTAAATGAGAAAATGCCATACAGCTGGATCTCAAGAAGGCCTTTCCTCGGATGAGACTCCTTCCTCTGGTGACTCTAGCTTGTGTCAAGTTGACACACAAAACCACCCAGCACAGAGATGAAAGCTAACAGATTGCTACTGCATGAAGGTAAAGATGGAGGCAGAGCTAACCTGTCCCGAGAGTCAACCAGAGTGCAGAAGTCAACTTTTGTCCATGGTCAAGCCCAGCAGTGCACAAAATCTTTCTTCTTCACTCTGTACTTTGAGTTGAGAAATGGCCCTGCTTTATATAATGAAGTGAACCCTTGAATGGAACAAAAAGGTACAGCTCCTTTCCCCAGGCATGTGGGATGTTCTTTGGAACATCCTTTGTAACACCCAACTGTATGAATACAAAGAAGATGTGGTCTAATGACTGCCCCTTTGTTGGAATTTGCTGGTAGGAAGCCAAAAAAAAAAAAAAAAAAAAAAAAAAAAAAAAAAAAAAAAAAAAAAAAAAAAAAAAAAGCTAAAGCCAGAGACTCTTCAGGTAGGCAGTGCCAGGCTGGAGTGGGGAGGATTACTGACTGGGAGGCTGGTGGGAGGGAAAGACTACTACCCTTATTATTTCAATGGCGTCAGTATCCAGGCAGGCATTGGTAGGAGGGTCCTTCCTTTCTTCATCCTCTCCTTCATTTATCTATGAAACATTTCCTGTCCCTCTTCTATCTACTGGAAGTACCATAGAGTATCTGGCATTCTGCAGGCTCTCAATACATATAATTGAGTGAACAGTCCCCGGGAATGATCCCTTGTTTCACAGTTACAGCTGGAAATAATGCCTCAGGTATTGATGCTCCCATATGAGCTTCTGCCATGGAGAAGTAGAGTGGTCCCTTGGCATCCCCGGGGAAGGCTCCAAGGCCCCAAGGGCATCAGTGTCTGTGCAAGTGCAAGCCTGTCACACAAACGGTGGAACACTTGCATAGGAACACTCTCATCCTCCATATGCTTTCAAAGACCAAACGCTATGTAAGTAATTGAATTGTGCTGCTTAGGCAGTAACAAGGGGGAACTTCTGCACATGCTCAGTGTATGTGAAATTACCTGGAGGAGGTTTTTACAGTAAGATTGACTGAATTTCAGGTGTAACTATCAGAGGGGGGGATGGCACGAAGGTTAATGGAGCCTCTTTGATTTGCATTGTATGATAAAGAGGATTAGTGAAAATGACAGCTCACAGTGGGGCTTCCTGGCTGCCCCCTACTATCTTTCCTTTGCTTCTATTATATCATTTAACTCCCTATGGCAGTTTTCTGGCTTACTCGTATTTATTACTCCCATTTTATAGAAGACACAATGAAGATGAGGCACAGTCAACTTATTTGACTAGGATTGCAGTGGCTTCAACTTACAGAGCCAGGGTTTCCTTAGAAGCCAGCAGATCTCAGGATAGGGCTGGAGGGTCTGGGAGGCAAAGAGGGAGTGGACACAGGACAAAGTTTTTCTAACACTGTCCATCAGATAAACGATTTGTGTTAAAGTGGACAGGGCAGTTTCAATAAGGCCTTGGTTATCTCTCACTCTGCGTTTACTTAGTCTCCTCACCTGCAGTCTGCTGGTCTCCGTGGCTCTCCAGATCTCATTGCTGATCATTGACACCCATGCCAAGCAAGCCTGGGTTTGACCTTGATGTTTGTGACAACTGTAAGCTTCACAATTTGCATTTGGCCCGTTTAAAGTATTAATCCCACCGTGAAAGAATAAGACCACCACCACCACCACAAATTTTGAGCCAAACTAAAGCAAGCTTTATTAAAAACTGGCAAGGACAATGGACACTGGTCAGGTCCACACCCAGGATTCCCAGAGAACAGCTGCGAATTATGCTAGTCCCGTGCTTCTAAAGGCAAAACCCACAAGGTTATGTACTTTCTGCCTTTGTCCAGCTGGGGGCAAGCATGCATCCTGATGTACTTCCTGCCTACATGTGATCAAGTACATCCTATGCAGTTGGGGCAACCAACCTGGTTTACTGAAGGGAAAACACACAGCTTGTTATCTGACATGAATAGCAGCCCTTCTCATTCTAAGAAGTTATCTGTCCTTGGGCAAGTTGGGCTTACAGGTCAGATGCAATTCTGTTTTATAGATCTCTTAAGCACAGTAATTAAAATTAAAGCATAACTTTAACCCTTCCATTTCCCCCTTGAGTTATTACCCAAGTCAGATCCTCAATGCTGTGATGGGTACCTGTTTATAATGGGACCTAATAACCATCAGCATAATGGTACCCAGATGGGGACTTATACATGTGCTTAAGGCTTTAATGGTGCAAGAGCCAGCAGTGATTAGCAGAAACAGAAGGGCCAAAGGCCCTGTGGTGGCTGACATCACAGTTACTATGGAAATAAGAACTAGTTTTTTTTATTTAATTTTGGGTCCCCCTTGTTCTGTAATGCATTTTGAGTACAGCCAAATTGTCTCTAATGATTCCTGTGGTGGTTTGAAAGACAATGCCCCCACAGGCCCACAGGGAGTGGCACTGTTAGGGAGTTTGGCCTTTGGAGGAAGTGTGTCACTAGTGGTAACCTTTGAGATTTCGGATGCTGAAGCTAGGCCCATTGTGCCACACAGTCTCTTCCTGCCTTCTGCCTTCGGATCTGGACACAGAACTCTCAGCTACCTCTCTAGCACCATGTCTGCCTGCATGCCACTGTATTTCCCACCATGATGACAATGGACTGAACCTCTGGACTAACTGTAAGCCAGCTCCAATGAAGTGTTTTCCTTTACAAGAGTTGCCATGGTCATGGTGTCTCTTCATAGCAATAGAAAATGTAACCAAGACAGTTCCCAAGAGGTTTTGAATAGAAACAATACTTTTTTCTTAAGACCATTCAGTAACCACCTTGTTTTATATAAAGCAGGTTAAGTTTCCTATCATATTGTAGAACTACTTCAATTAATGAACCTATCTGTTGATCTGAGTCTATTTGATTTTAATAGGTATTCTCCTTGGTATGCCAATGGGCACCATAGGTAGCCATTTTCTCCCTATGCCAGGGAGTTTCTTTTTGACCCAACGCTCCAGTCTGTTGTAGAGGATAAGGGTGACATACTCTCTTCTGTAACTACTTTCTGCTGAAACCAGGATGTCATTGTCAGGACCCAGGGGGCTGGAAAGCCATCTAAGCTTGGAGGGGGTTCAGGCAATGGGCATTCATCAGAAGCATCTGGTTGGCTGACACAGCTGAAGAGACAGGAGCAATCACACTATCTGGACTGGTTCACATCCGCTTTCATCAAGTTCAGAGGCCTTAGCCATTTGAAACAGTTTACAGTCAGTAGCTAATTCCTGCATGGTGTCTGTCAGCCAATTGGGAATCTGCTGAGACAGATATAGACTGGGGACAGAGGTTAAGTTTAGGAACTTCAAGGAAAATCTTACATTTGGAACTTTCAGTCCCATAGTCCTGGTCGTTGGGGAAGAGGAGGAATTCCGAGACCACGGGGCTGGTGGGGGGAGGGAGGGAGGGAGAGAGAGAGAGAGAGAGAGAGAGAGAGAGAGAGAGAGAGAGAGAGAGAGAGAGACAGACAGACAGACAGACAGACAGAGACAGAGAGACAGAGATCATAGGCAGGGCAGGTGGGGGCAACTTAGGCTAGAGTCTGTTTGACCTATGAGAAGTGGATCCAAGTCTTATGACTCCCTGAAGCATACATGACTGTTTGTTTATTTATAAAAAGAGATAAAAGTTTTAGGTATATTAGCATTACCACTGTTTGTAATTTGTATTAAAATCCACATTGTAAAAAAGCAGAGAAGAGGTGTGTGTAAACAGCTGGAGTAGACTCACAACTTCAAGTCATAGCAAAAGTTATGGCTTTGGGTTAAAAAGCATGAACATTCTTTTCTCTGTCCAGAGGGCTGGAGGTATATAGACTGGAGAAAGATGTTTCTAGCCCATTGAGAGGCGTCTTTATAGTCTATCTTAGAAGATAACCAAAGGAAATTTGAAATCTTGAGCTTGTGACTGATAATAGTAATCTGTGCTTTGCCAGCTTATCAGAACTTCATTAATCAATGTTAAAACTCTGAACTTTTAAAATCTTAAAATAATAATAGCATAGAAGGGGGGAATCTGAAACATTTTCACTACCTTAAAACACTTTCTTATACCTTTAGAACTTGCAGTAACATACCTTAAAACACTCTCTTAGATCCTCAGACTTTTACATACTTTAGAATACTTTCTTAGACCCTCAAGAACTTACATAAACTTAAAACCTTTTTAATCTAAAACCTTTCTTTCCATCTAATCATTTACCAGAGACACGAGTAGTTATTACTGAGAACAATCATTGCAACACATTTTTTTTTTAAAAAAGGAACAGTAAAAAGTTACACCTGAAACCTGTTTATCCTTTAATATGAAGCTTGTTAACCAGGCAAACCTGTCTGCCTTTCTTGGCAGGAGACCTAGTAGCTATGTAAAAGCAAGGCCTAATTTCTACATATGAAATGAACTAACAAGTTGGCTGCAGCATTGTGGGGAGTTAGTTGCAGCTTGCCTGCTGCTGTTTAACTGACAAAGTTACAGTTAACCTTGCTGTCAATACCATCAGAGATTGGAAAGGCTAAATTATAGCAAGAAGTATACTTCAAATAGCCTATGTATCAGTTAAATGATAGAAACTTACCCACTTCCTAGATGGTTATCCTGAGCTCCCATGATCTTGATGGCTATGTTTCCAGCAGTACCAAATCTTTGGCTCTTATACAAGATAACATTTAATCTTCAGATGTCACATAGAATAACCTAGGCCTTTGGCTGTCAGACCTAGGTCTGATTTTCCTGTGGAGAAGCAACTTGGGAAAACTGACCTTGCTTTGACAAGGCAGAGTAGAGCAGTCAGCCCAACAGTGTCCACAATTTGAGCAGAGACCTGGTGTTGTGGGATTTCATTCAAAATAGAATCTTGTTTAAAATTGGGGGAAAAAACAAGAGGAATAGATAGGATAGGATTATAAGGTAGATTATTGTATCTACTTGTAAATTAAAATAGTAACTATCAGTTTTAGATAACTTGCAATGGTTTGGATTCTTACATATTGCTACAAATGTAAAATTATTTTCCTATTCCTGTTTAAGATAATTTGTATATTGCTACAAATTCAAAACCATGTTTGCCATAATGTATATATATTTTTACTTCTGTTTAAGATATTTTTGTAAGATCATTTTTTTCATACTGTATGTATGTTTCTACTTTTGTTTAAGATACTTTGTATACTGATGCAAATTAAGGATATTTTCGTCATATTGCACTATACATTTCTACCTCTGACTAAGATATTTTTGTATATTGTCACAGTTCCAAGGTCATTGTCCTTATAATGTACATCTGTTTAAAGATTGTTTTTATAGTGTGAAGCTTTAGTCTTTAAACTATATAGGTTATTAAGAAGTAACAGGTTAGTAATAGTCACCCTGTTACAGTTATGTTAGTCAGGTTCTCTAGATGCATAGAGATGTATTCCGTATTATGGGCATGGAAATCAGGATTCACTAGACTCAGTATAGAATGGAGTTTATTTGGGGAAAAGGAACTTACAAAGAAAACAAGTGACTGTCGCAGCACTCCAGTTCCAAGGATGCTGCCACTCTGATGCTCTCTGAGACCGGAAGGGACTTCCGACCCCATCCTTTCCCTTTTAACTGGTCAAGTCCACACCTGTGACCACGCTCAAAAGGCGTGGTCAGTGCTACAGGTGTGGAGGCAGATATATCACTACATCCTATAGATAGGTATTCTTCAAACACTTCAAAGACCTACAGAATATGGCATTTAAATGTTTTAATAATTTAGAATTCTGTTGACATGAGACACGACTGCTCCTGGCAGCACTGATCTATTTCCAAGAAAATGATGGGCACCAAAGACACTCCATATGGAGCTTGTTTTCTTACTGGAAAAACTGGCCTATCGGGCAAAGAACTGCCCGTGCCTCCACTGTTCACAGTAAGCATGCCACCCAATCTGGTCAAGTAGGATACACGGAAAAGTGACTGCTGATCCTTGCCAAGAAAGGGTAGGACAGTCTTCTAAATTTTCCTGCTTCTGAAAGTGATTTGTCAGATATTCTAGGCCTATAACTAAAGTTGGATGTCCCCAAGCTAAAGAGAAACATTGGGTGACAATCAGGGCAGCTAACTGTTTCTGTTATTCTGAAAGATGGTGACATCTTTCAGAAGCTGTTTGCTTGCACTTCCTGCTTCATGTTAATTTCCTTCTCAGGTCTCTGATGGGGTTAAAGACTAGATAGTCACAGTTACTATCCTCTCGTATCTTAGCTAGGGCATATTAGGTACAAGACTTAGACTTCTCAGGATAGGACAGCTATTGGAATCATCTCTGTCATTTGCCAATTACCTATGCCTGACCATTTAGTATGTGTTTCTTGCTTAATGTTGTTCTTGTTGGTTGTAGTTTCATTTTTGTTTATGGCATTACCTTTTCTTTCTTCTGCTAAATATTTCTAAATATTTGATAGTTGTTCTTATTGTAAATAATTTTATGTTAGGACTAGAACCTTCTTATTTAAAAAAAATGGGGAAGTGTGGGATTTTGATCTGTTTGGCCAATGACTTTTTGGGTAGCAAGTCCTAGGGGTTGACAACTTAAAGGCTGATGGAGATGCTCTCTCTCTCTCTCTCTCTCTCTCTCTCTCTCTCTCTCTCTCTCTCTCTCTCTCTCCTCTCTCTCTCCTCTCTCTCTCTCTCTCTCTCCCTCTCTCTCCCTCTCTCTCTCCCTCCCTCTCTCTCTCTCTCTCTCTCTCTCTCTCTCTCTCTCTCTCTCTCTCATTCTCACTCTCGCTCTCATGCTCTCTTGAGTGGTCAGAGCAGAGCAGGCAGTTTGTAGTTGGTGCTTTTCACCCTTGGACAGAATGACTAGGCGAAGGCAGCTGGATCAGCTGTGGTGTCTAATTCATTCTGTATAAATTCTTGAGACCTTATAACAGACTTTTGTGGATTCATGCAACACTTTGGGAACAGGGGAGGCATAGGATAGTTTTCCCCAGTGGTTAGCATTACCACAATTCAGATGGGGCCATTGTGCGCCATCTGTCTTCTTTGGGACCTTAAGGTTCCCACTAGGATAGGGCCTTTCTCTCTATAAAAGGAAGCTTTTTATTAAACACTTAAAATGCCATATTCATCAGATCTCTGAAGAATCTGAAGACCATAATCTACTAAGTATACCTTATTTTAAACAAACTTTACTTGTTTCTAGTTACTTCCTTCAGGCCTAACCTTGAAAACATATACGGGGGCTAAGTAAAGCTTGTTCCTGTAATTGGTCACATTTGAACATAGCATGTCTACAAGTGTAGTTCTAAACATATTAAGGAATTTGATCATTTATGATATGACTGATCACCAACTTGCATGTCTTAATCATGTTTAGCAGTTTATAACAAGTTAGTAGCTTTTGCCAGACCTGCCCTTACAGTTTTATCTCTGTTAACTTTGAGCTCTAAAGAAATAATGACTTCTGAATTGAAGCTCTTGTCATAAACACAGACCATAGGGAGACAGGCAACTTACTTTCTTTTGCTAGTGTACCATTGCAGAATGTCACAGTTCCTTGCATGACTCAGTTTATCAAAAATAGTTAAAGCTTAGCAAAGTCATTGGAGACACAGAGGTTAGATATATATCTTAAGGCAGTTTCTGTTATCCTGGATAGACCTCAGGGAAGGAGGGGCTGTCCGTCAATAAGCTCTTTGCCTGACTGCTTAGGTCATTGTCTCCCTGTATCATAAAGTAGGGGTATCCCAATTTCTGGCGTTTAATGTTTGGTACCCATAGCTGTGGCTCTAACTCTTTAGCCGTTTATTTATTTTTTAAGATTACATATTAATAAAGACATCATAATATTAAACATTTTATAAGCCTATAGTGTCCCATAGCCTTATAAATTTAAATATTTTTAAAAGCTGTTTCTTAAGATATATACCATTTTTTAATTTAAAATTTCTATAAAAATTCCAAAAATTTTCTTTTAAAGAAGTTTAAAAAATTTCTCAATGGTGGGTTCCTGCAATAGCAAAGTTAACGTGCCCTTTTTATTTAAAATACCATCTTTCACTTCAAGAGGGAAGAAAGAAGGCACAGCCACAGCCTAGACAAGGCAAACCAAGCTCCCACACTGCAAACAACTCATTGCTGGGTTCATTCACAATTCTCTGGGCTTCCCCAGGAGTTCAAGTCACCTCTGTGTCCCTGCTATTGGCAGCACACAAAGCCTCTATTCTGGGTCCCAGTCTGCTCCATTTCATTGTAGCTGCTGTTTCTGGTGACTATCACGTGGCACTGGCATTTCCAAAACTGCCGGGATCCCCCCACTGCAGCTGGGCTCTATTTAGGAACTGTTGACCTGCCACACAGTGCCAAGTTTCATCCGCTCTCCATCATGGCCCTTCCATGCCTTTAAAACCAGTGTTGTCTGGGTGGCTCTTACATTACAAAGCTCAGCTGCCAGGCTAAGGTACGTTCTTGTCTATGAACTGATGGAGGCACAACTTTAATACCTTATTAAACAGACTTTGTTTTAAAATCTTGTTTCACAAACCTTGTTTTTATGGTTTTGTTTTTGAGACAGGAGTTACTGCATTAAAATCTATCCTAATAGAAAATATCTTTGAGGCCTGTTATTGTCTCCTTGGTTGGTTTGTGGTCACCTTTAATCAAGACAGAGGTGAAGTTCATGACACCCATCCTCTCCAACATTAGCAAAGATTGCTACCAGCCATGTGGCAGCCTCCGTTCCAATGGGTGACCGAAGAATAGCCTTACGAATCTTAATATGAGATTTATGTCTTAGCAAAGGTTTTGGACAGTTATATGAGGCCTGATGGGGAATGTCCGCGTATATGTTTGTCTTATTAGTTGATGAATAAAGCACTGTTGGCCAATAGGGAAGCAAGATAGGTGGGACTAGGAGTCGAGGAGGATTCTGGGAAATGTAGTAAAGAGAAGTCACCATGTGATCCAGGCAGGAAGTGACATAGCAGGGAAGAATCAGTATATAAGCAGGGACAAGCAGGAAATCCCTTTCTTCTCTTCTCCTCTCTCTCTCTCTCTCTCTCTCTCTCTCTCTCTCTCTCTCCTTTTTTCTCCTCTCCTTTCCTCTCCTCTGCGGAGACCCTAAGCAGACACAATGTAGACCCCAGTGGAGTAAGAGGCCCAGACCTTATCTCTGGTAAGATAAGGCCACATGGAAATACTTACAGTATTAGAAACGGGTTAATATTTGAGACTGAGCTAGCAAATAAAAAATCTTAGCCAAAGGCCAACAGCTTTATACTAATGTAGCATCTGTGTGTTTATTTATGGGCTCAAGGACCAGTGGACCTGCTGGGCTACAGAGACCAATAGTGGTTTTTGTTTATTTGTTTGTATTTTGGCTGTTTTTCTTTGCTTTTTTTTTTCCTATCATAGAGTCAGGTAGATTGTCTAACAAGGGACACAGAGAAAACTTAAATGAGCATGTTTGAGACTAGAGAACAAGAGCTATAACCAAGCTCTAGAGTTTTTCAACAAAGTAGAACAGCAAAAAACATCTTTAACATTATCCACACTCAAAGACATTTGAATCTCTGCTAAACTGAATCCAGTGACCAGAAAACTCAGAGATAAATTCTGAGCCTGGTCATCAATGCAGCTATAGCAAGAGGTATTGTCTGTAGTGCCTGGTGGGCTGGTAGCAGCAGAAATAGCAAAAACAAAACCAATAAACCCAGAACACAGAAAGCTCACACACTCAAAGGAGACCAGTCAGAAATAAAACATCCCGTGGCCACCATTCATACATGGCCATTACTCAAACAGCCAATTGAGTCTGACCCATATCTGCCTTGGCTCCCACATTTGCAATAAAACTTATAGACACACCAGAAAACACAGTCATCCACTCATACAAAACAGACAAAACATCCCAAACAATCAGATCAGGCAAGTGACATCTTGCTCCTATTCCTGAATGGGAGAGTATTTGAGTACTGTCAAGCCATCCATGTCCCAGATTGGGACCCACAGAATAGAACAAGACAATGACTTACCAGGGATGGCATCCATAGATTGTGGCTTCTTCTCTCATCATGGCTGCTCACTCCAACCGTCCACGAAGCCAAAGGCCCTCCTAGAAGCCTTGGAATGTCTCAAGGTGCATGCCCCCCTGAGGCTGCCCTTCTGCTTCAGAGTCCTGGAGTGAAGGGCCAGCTTTAGAATTTGCTCTGCCCTTGCTAGGGGCCTCCAGAAAATGTTAATCCCACAGGGCCAGAGGAAGACCACTACCACAATTTTGAGCCAAATTTGAAGCAAGCGTTTTTCTGGCCGGGATGATGGACACTGGGCAGACCCATACGTAGGATTTCCAGAGAATGGGCCTGAATTACATTAATCAGGTGCTTATGAAAGCAAGCCTCACACAGTTATGTTCTTCCTGCTTTCATCCTATTGGGGGCAAGCATACACACTGACCTCCTGCCTATGCGTCATCAAGTACATCCTGTGCAGTCGGGGCAATCTGTTGTGGGATATTTGATCACACTGTGAACTCTGGGTGTGCATTAAATAAATGCAACCTTGAGTCAACAGGTGGAACCAGCAACTGGCTACTGGAAGTAGCCAAAGAGAGTTAGAGGGAGTCCAGAAAATGGATAGAGAAATGCACAGGAAGTAGTGGGGAGGGACTTTGAGTTTGGTGGTCTTTTCTGGTGTGGGATGATGGAAGGGATGTTCTCTGGCTGGGTTGCCAGTTTAGGAGGAAGGTCTCTCGGCCTCTCTGAGCTAGCAGGTTGTCACCCCAGCATCTGACTCCTGAGTCTTCACTGGTAAAACAGAATGATAGAGACTTAGTTAAAAACTACATTTGGCTGCAGAGGCAGAGGCGATTCTTGCTGGATGATGAAGTCCCACGGTCCCTAGACCTGAGCAACGCGGCGGTGATTGTGGGGCCACAGTCAGTAGTTGAAATAGCGGTAGATCAGGTGCAGCCACTGTGCCAATGATAAAACAACAGCAACCGATCTTGTTTACCGAAGTGAAAACACCCAAATTGTTGTTGTACATGAACAACACCCTCCAGCATCCCAGAATATTATCTGTCCTTGGGCAAGTAGGGCTTACAAGTCAGAGAGGCATTTTTGTTTTCTAGATCTCTCAAGCACAGCAATTAAAACTTACCAACTTGAGCTCTCATAGAAGCTAGCGGAGGTTGCCATATGTGAATGATGGAACTTCGGTTGCAGATAAAAGTTATGAAGTGCTTTAGGCTTCTGTTGCCACCGTGACACATTGAGTGGCTTCAACCAATTAATTTGTTATTTCACGGTACAGGAGACCAAATGGAATGGATGGCAAAGGGCAAGAGCCTCTGTTTCCGTAGCTGTCAGCTTCCTATGATGATCACAAAATAACCCACAGCATTTCCTTTCTGGGAAGTTTGGTGGGTGAGGACTCTGACCTCTCCCATGCTTGATGGCCTCCCCTTTTCTGAGTTGGGAGGATGGTGCATGCCCCAGAGCTTACAGACCCCACTCTGTAAGGCAGACACTCCTCTGGAGGAGGCATCCTTGAGCTCTGTCATCCCCAAATGGCTTTAGCTCTTGATCCAGACTAACCTAGAATGAACTCTGCTGAACATATGATGGGTACTTCTTGTTCTCTTTTCAAGCAGATACTCTCTCTGGCCCCAGATTTTGCTCTTAGAGGCTGCTGAGGGTGGGTGTATAGGCATTCACTACAAACCCAGCTAGAACTGGCCCCAACCTTCTCTGTAAGAACAACCTTGTCACGACTTAGTGACCATCTTTCTCTTGGTATTCTTATTTACCCAGCTTTAATTTACTGGCCTGGAAAGCCTCTCAGTATGTGGCAAAGGGGAGCAGCTCTGGGGTCCACGTGTCTGGATCTGAATCCAGGATCTGTGACCTTGGCAAGCTCTTGAGTCTCGCTGTCTCAGATTTCCTCATCTGTAATCAGAACCATCTAAAAGAAATGCACAAAATGAGAAAAACATATCTAAGTATTTATAGCAGTTCCTGCTGTGGAGCTGGTACTCCATCTGTGGTGATTATCGTGACATTGATGTTTGGATGCGCTTTTCTTGATGTGCACTTTGCTGTTTATTTGACAGAAGAAGAAATATGTGAATATATCAGTCACTTCTCCCTTCCCTCACACATCTAAAACACCTGCACCGGTGGGGACAGAGCTAGATACTGGGGGTTGGGGAGCAGCAAGGGAGGCGCTTCCTCAGACGCAGAACCAATAGTGCAAAGGGGAATGCAGACTGCAGGCAATTGGTGGTTATTTGGAGAATCTCTGTGAAGGAAGCACTCTGAGATCTGTGTGGCGTAGGAGGCTCATCCGGCCACTCACGGAGGTGTTTGGTCTGCTGCTGTATTCTTTCTGGAGCAAGGCAGGTGTCACATGGTATTTGCCCTCTGACCCAACAGTGACTAGCACACAGTGGTTCAGAGCATTAAAGAATGTTCCTGTAGATATTTAATGCGTAAACCTGCTTAGTGTATTCTCCTGCCGGGGCTCCACAAATATTTTGCATGCAGTAGGAGAGATGAGAACCAGTACCTGGGGAGGGTTGATGAAAGTCCTTCCTGCCCAGCTGTGCTTTGGTTTTCTGCCTTTGGACATCTGAAAGCTGGCAAGTCAAGAATAGCTCTTTGTGTTTAGAAGTTGTGAAAAGTTTAAAATCCCTCAAGGGTCAAAGAAATAATTGTCCTGGCAAGTCTTCGGTGTGGAAGAAAACTTCTGAGATCATTTCCAAAAAATGACATTGAAAATCTTGATTATTCTAAGATCATTTGAAGGGTAGAGTCAATGGTAAGAAATCTTGATTTCAAGAAGACATCAGATTCTAACAAAGATATCATCATAATTCCCAAATGGTAAAGATAATATGAGGGGAGCAATTCACTAATGAGGAGAGATATCACAGACCAAAGTGACCATAACAGGCAGATATCCTACACAAAATATCAGGAAACAGCTCTCCCAATGAGTGAGTTGGGTTTATTTTAGAAATAAAAATTGAGTCAAGGAGAGAAAATAAATTAACATAAGAATTTGTATAGAGAGGTTAAAGGTGCACTTGTCATCTTACAAATTTATTTTTATTTGTGTGTGTGTGTGTGTGTATGTGTGTGTGTGTGTGTGTGTGTGTGTGTGTGTGCTCATGCGTATGTGTGAAGGTTTCTGCCTGCATGTGTGTGCCAGCCTGCCTGCAATTGCAGTGCCTACAGAGGCCAGCAGGCATCAGATCCTCTGGAGCTGCCTCACATGGGTGCTGGGAACTGAACTCTGGACCTCTGAAAGAGCAGCAAGTGCTCCTAACTGTTGATTCATCTCTCCAGCCCAGTACTTGTATTTCTTTTATATTTAAAGAAGTACTTGCTAATATTTAGCATAAACTTAAAAATAGGAGAGGAACATTACCTAAAAATACCTTGTCAGTGCTTATGTCCAGTGCTGTTTCTTTTGAGTTAATAAAAATGGCAGATACACCTGTATCCCTCATTGTGGTGCCAAACATTTGAGCCTGCACGTAAGAGAATAACATGAAGGAAACGACCAATATTTACACAAAAAGAAATATATTGGGGTTTCTTGTTGTTTACAGGAATCTCTCCATAACAAATCATTAGAATCAAGAAAATTAAGCAAATTTTCCTGACAGGTGATTGGTACGCATATCATGTCTTTTGAACAAAGCAGTAGGCAGTGAGAGTCATGTCAAAATAAGTGCACTACATAATACACAAAACTCTTACAGTGAAACCTAGACAACACTATTAAAGGAATATCAGCAAAGTCTGCTCAGTGCAGGCTTGTTTCCCTTCCTGAGAGCTGCCAGAACAAAGCACTTAAATGAAAAACAAAATCAAAACAAAACAAAAGCTTATTCTCCCTCAGTTCTGGGAGCTGGGTCCTGAAGCTGCCACAGAATTTGGTCAACAAATTCTGCTCTGGATATGATCTTGTCTCCTCCATCAATGATTTCTGGCAGCAGCTGTCAACTTAAGTTGTGGCTGTGGCTGGTTGCCTCTCGTCTCTGCCTCCAGGTTCCCGCGGGTTTGTTTTCCTTTACCTTCATATTTTATAGGCAGTAGTTAGATTGGATTAGGCCTGCGTTGCATCAGTGTGGTATGATTATAATTATTCTGCAGTGGCCTGTTTCCAAATAAGGCTGCACTCTGGGATGTTGGAGATTAATATTCAATGCATCTTAGAGGAGTAGTTCAATCTGTGATTATAGATAAACACAGTGTTTATGGGCGTCTGTAATATGTGATGTGTGAATGGTTGGATAGCTTTTACAATGCCAATTTCATCAAAATTTCTGACAGGGTTTATTTTATAATGTATATCAAAGATAAATACTAGAAACAGCCAATATAACCTTTATAAAGAAGATAATCTTCATGCTTCCCAAGAAGTAGAGACACTGTGTAGTGAGAGAAGCTAAGACAATGAGTTACTCGAAAATAATAAAATGAATGAAATACGTAAACCATAGAAAGACGAGGTTTTTATTTTTTAGAGAACTATTTTATCTTAACCACATCCATGTGCATGTCTTTGTGTTGGGGTTGCATGTGAAAGTTTTACCCTTGAGTCCAGAAGAGGACATCAGATTGTGAGCCATCCAGTGTGAGTGCCAGTACCCAAACTCAGGTCCTCCGCAACAAATTTGTATTTTTTTTCAGAGATGTAGCATCGGACAACCATGGAAAACTGAACTATTCATTAAGCAGAAATATATGCATATAGGAAAAAACTGAAAGTGAATACTAACCTCATGCCATATCAAAGATAAGTGGCACACCAACCAGGGGTTTAAGGAGCAGTGCAAATCATTAAGTATTGGAGGAGCGGAGACAGTGTCTGTTACCTCAGAGACCAGAGAAGCCCTCTTAAGTGAGGCATGGAGTGCATACAGAATGATCCATCGCCTTGGTCAGTTTCAATTTCTGCAGTAAACCGTCAAATGCATTTTTGATCCAATACCCTCCTTTCGACTTCTTTATAAATTCTGGGATCATGGGTAGAGATGGAAATTTAAGAGCAGAAGTCTGCTATGAAGGAAGGCGGATGCATATCTAGGAAAAAGGCTCACTTTTCACAGCCTTCTGAAGGAGACTTACCTGGAACACTGGGGAAGAGGAAGCTGAGTGATGGAAGTGGGGGGCGGGGTCAGTGACCATACCTGAGAGGGGCATGCACAGAAGTTCTGAGAGCTACAGCATGGCCACATGTTTGTGCTAATGTGTTTATCTAATTATTCTTTATCAATAAAAATTCAGAGTCAAATATTGGGATAAGGAACTGAATGATCAGAGAAGTGGCAGAGAAGTGACCAGTGACCCCCTGTATCTTCCATTCCTTCACACCAAAAGTCTGAGCTCCTCTCTAAGCTCTGCCTAATCACTTCCTGTCTCTCTATCTGTTCTCTATCCTCCAAAACCTCTATGGTTAGTTTTGGTCAAATAGTGACTAGCTCTGCCCTCTGATTCAAAGCAAGCCTTACTGTCAGAATGTGATCAAAATATCACACAACAACGTGCTCGATGCATGGCAAAGTGAAGAGAGCTGAGAAGATTTAAGGGGCCGTAGGAACCTGACAAGGTCATGTCTTTCAAGGGCTTGTGGCTGTATTTAACACTTGAGCCCCAGTCAAGAGTGATGGGGGTACTTTTTCAAATACAAATCAAGGGAATTATATGGTCAGCTTGCAAATTTCCAAACATTCTAGGTGGCCTGAAAATGGTAAAAGCGTGCATGGACATGAGAAGAGCTTATCCATCCATGTGTGCCCTTCCACCCGACCCCACCCCACACATTCCCCATCTCACCTCATCCCACCCCACCCCAGACCCCTACCCCTGCCTCATCCTACCCCTCCCACCCCACCCCACCCCAGACCCCTGCCTCACCCTATCCCCCACCCCACCCCACCCCATTCCACCAATCCCTACCCCACTCTCTACAGCCTCTTCATCTTACCCCACTCCATGCCATCTAGCCCTGCCCATTCCACCTTACCCCACCTACCCCACCTCAGTACTATGTATTCCCTTTACAATTCTTCTTGATGCTTTCCTCAACCATATTTAAGCCAGGAAAGTAATGAAGCTTTAAAAAAACATATAATGTAATAATAACATGGGTAGTAGATTTTTTTCTTTGAGACATGGTGTCACTATAGAGTCCCGGAGGTCCTAGAATTTATTGTGTAGATCAGAATAATCTTGAACTCATAAAGATCCCTTTGCCTCTGACTCCTGAGTGCTGGGACAAAACAATGTGCCATCATGCCAGACTGGATAGTAAATATTTAACATGTCAGTAATTGTTATAAATTCATAATCCTTTTAACTTCCTGTCTTTCTAATAAGGCTACTACTTCCGATCTTTGTTAGTTTCTTTTTTATTTGTGGATTTGTTTTATTTAATTGTGTGTGTGTGTGTGTGTGTGTGTGTGTGTGTGTGTGTCTGTCTGTCTGTCTGTCTGTCTGTCTGTGTGTATGTGTGTCTGTGTCTGTGGGTGCCAGTGCTTATAGAGGTCAGAGGTGTCAGCGCCTACTGGAGCTGGAGTTACAGCTGGGTTGTGAGCTGCCCAGTGTGGGTGCTGAGAACTGAACTTGGGGCCTCTGCAAGAGAAGTGCATACTGTTAACAGCTGAGCCATCCTTCTAGCCTAGAGACCCTTCTTTTAAAGAAGAAAAACCGTTGACTTGCCCCAGCTTCCAGGATCTGGAACTGAACCTTGCATCTGTCCTGAGTCTTTGTTCTTAGCAGCTACACTAAGTTGGCCAGAGCAAGCAGAACTACCGGGACAATAACTGGATACCCCAGCAAACTATTTTCAAACTCAGCCCAGTAGACACAAAGTGCTGCCATAACCACAGAGGCAATGGGGAGAGGAGAAGAGGCAGTGCACAGACAGACAAGTTCCCCTGACGGCCATTTAGCACCCCTAGAGGGGCTGGCATAGAGGTTGTAACTGATCTAATTATATCTCAGAAAATTGCATTTCCGCCATCTTCCCTTGACCATGCCAAATACTGATCTGGTTTAGAATGTTTCTGTGGTAATTAATCGTGGTCATCAACTTGACAAGACTTAGAATCACCATGGAAACACCCCTCTGGGTGTGCCTATGAGAGGGTTTCAAGCAGTTTAGCTGAGGAGAGCCACAGTTGAGTGTGAACAGCTGAGGTCCCAGATTGAATAAAGGGGAGGAGGTAAGCTGAGCGTTACCATTCCAGCCTTTCTGTTATGTGTGTATCCCTGTGTGCAGGTGTGTGCACAGGCATGCTGTGCCCATGGAGGCCAGAGGCATCGGACACCCCTACCCTGCCCCTGTCAGCACCCAGCTGAGTTACACAATGTGACCAGCCACCTCATGGTCTCACAATTCTGCTCCTGTCATAATGAATGGCACCTTCTGTCAGTCAGTATAAACCTTTCCCTCCTTCCTCAAGGTGCTCTTGTCAGGTACAGCAACAAGAAAAGCAATCACTGTAGTCAGCCATCCTCTTCCTTCACCATTTTGGTATGCGGTGGGTGTGGGTTGGATGCCAAGGCCAATGCTGACATTGGATAGGTGCTTGGCACCACAGCCATGTTTTAGACGTTATGTAACAGTGTTCATACGTTGGTTGGGGAATGCTGACACAGAACAGGTGGCTGGCACCATTGCTACATTTTAGATATTATGTAACGGAAGTGCTCATACAGTGTTGAGGCACCAGGTTTCCCAGGGCTTAGGAGGCTTTCCCTTTGGGAGAACAAGCTCAACCTGCCTCCCAGGAACTGAGAGTCCTTTTGTGTTTACAGCACTACTTTGCAGACTCCATACCTGTTGGGTACCCACACAGGATCTGTGAGGTTTGAGAAGGTTGGGCGTGGTCCCTTTGAGACGCTCAGGGCTATGTATGGTAGCCGCAGGCAGCGAAGTTACAATGTGAACACAGGAGTGGGTGCTCTTGAGGGCACTGCTGTTTTGGCACACACTTTATTAGTGTAACTTTGTTTTCATCTATCCACTGTCTTTAGGAGTCCGTCCGTTCTGTGAACTGCTTCTGGTTAGTGCTGGCGTCAGCCATGCCATCTGTTGTGATTCCAGTCGCACAAGGTCACTGTGGGCAGCCAAACACTGAGAAGTAAGTGGCCAGAAAAAAAACAGTGATAAATGCACCAAGCTGTGTCAGCTCATTTCCACCGTGTGGGTCTGTGGAGGTACAAGTGGCCTCCTCTCTCTGAGTCTGTGTGATCCACACAGTGGAATGTGAGATGGCTGCTGTTAGGCAGCCCCCTGTGTTTACTGTGGGGGCTTCCAGCTCAGCTGCATCCAGTCCTGTGATGAGTCAGGCGAGCTGCTGACCACTGCAGCTTCATAAGGGATGCCTCCCAAAGCAGTCGCTCCAGTAGGAATGAGAAACAAGGCACACGACTATGGGCGAGGGAACTGGATTGGATAGGCTTTTGTCTTGCTTGATTTGGCTTTTGATAGTACCTCATATACACCCCATAATTTGCAAAGGATGTTTCCCCTAAAATTTATGGAGAATATTAAAAATTGTTGATCATTTCCTTTAAGGAGTAAAGGTATGGGGACTTTTACACGGAGCTCAATTATTTTATTTTTCCAGTTCCAAATGCCAAAGCTTTAAGAACAGAGAAAATGGGGCAGGGACCTGGAGAGATGGCTCAGCAGTTTAGAGCACTGGCTGCTCTTGCAGAGGACTCAGGTTCAATTCCCAGCACCTGAATGGCAGCTCACAATCATCTGTACCTCCTGTTCCAGGCCCCCCCATGCCCTCTCTGGCCTCTGTAGACAAGGTGCACAAATACAAGCAGACACATATACACATAAGTAAATGAAGGAAAAGGCAGTGGGAAAAGTGTAAATAATTGGGAATCCAGTTAACAACACACATTATTCCCTCCTCCTCTCCCCTGCCCCCTTTTAAGAATCTTTTTGAGACAGACTCTCAATCCCCCTGCCTCAGCCTGCCCAGTGGAATGACAGGTGTGTGCCACCACTGTGAGCCCTTTGTATAATGTTGACATCCTTCTAAGTTTAAGATCGTTTTGGAGTAAAAAGTGAAAATGATGGCATTAAGTGATGGAAAGCAAAAAAAAAAAAAAAAAAAAAAAAAACGTCAGTTTTGAACAGTTTTTAAAATGGGCAATTACAATAAATTTACTTGGACCTTACTTGCAAACCTGAGAAATTCGAAGCTTGCAGGCTTTGAAAGACTCTCTTGTCCAGTTGAGCACGGTGTGACAGTGAACTCACTCACAGCTCCTACCAAAACATAAAACGAAGCAAATTCTTCCTTTATTTATTTTGCTTTATGTATGCAGGCACTTACAGGCCAACTCTCTGATTTTTTTTCTGAACACAGTATCTCCTATAATTATAGATGGAGTGACTTTGTTGTAAAGCTCATTTGTTTTAAGTCCAGCTATGCTTACTGAACATGCAGAGTAGTTTAGGCACCACGGCAATCCAGTTCCAAACCATCTTCAACCCTTGAGGCATTCCTGGGGCCCATTTTCAATACACTCTTAGTCTCTGTGTAGATTTTAGCAGACACATTGATCTGGACATTTTACGGGAGAGGAATCTTGGCCTTCGTGTGCGTTTTTTATCTGGATTCTTTCACCTAATGGAAAGTTTCTGAGGTCCATCACCCTTGCTCTCTCTGGGATATTAAGTTACTCAGAGAATAAGCAAATAGCTCGTACTTAGCCCTAGCAATGAAGAAAATGTTCCCTAAAACTTCATAGCAGGCTTCTCACAAGTGAGCCTCCTCATCCAGAAGTCAGCCTGAGGAATTTTCTTACCCAATTCTCCCAACAAATCCACACACACAAAAATCAGGAAACTTTCTGCAACCCCTCCCAGAATGTGGGAGGCTGCCACTGCTCTCATTTTTTTTAAAGAGAGATGAAGAAAACATCACGCTGTGAAGTTACCAAACTCATGGGGAAATTTTGGAAGTTGCATTTGTTAGAATTATAAAGCAACTTGCAAACGTGAGCATTAGTTGGGCATAAACACATGTGAATGTGGTAAGCTGAGGACGACGCCTGATGTGTTTGTGGTAATGTATTATAGCAGTCATCATCTGCAGAGACTGGGTTTCTGAGATGAAAATCTGATGACGAAATAGCGAGATGGAATTGGCATCTCTGTAATAAAAATAAAATGTGATAGTCAGGACCCGACCCAAGTGTTTGGGGATCTCTCCAGGCTTTTACCGAAAGTCAAGTGACTCAGTTGAGACACATCCTGTGACAGTAGAAATAGGCTACAAATGTGAGTGACAAGGGAAGCAAGACAAATTTCACGAGAGTGTATATCACACAAGCCATACTGTATTGTTTTGTAGTAATTTGGAAAATCAGGTTGACT